>NW_026907992.1:0-305651 GCF_033978785.1 Entelurus aequoreus
TTTTTGGCATTTTTACGACAGGGTCCCCCCTTACGACATTTTAGCAAAAAATGTTTTTCGTAAAAAATGCATTTTATTACATTTTCTTACATTTACGGGTTTAGTCGGGACTCCTGATGACGTTTTGAGACATCTCCTACAACTACAGCACCAGAATTGTACTGCTGAAGCAAGTCGGTTTTTTGGCATTTTTACGACAGGGTCCCCCTTACGACATTTTAGCAAAAAATGTTTTTCTTAAAAATGCATTTTCTTACATTTTCTTACATTTACGGGTTTAGTCGGGACTCCTGATGATGTTTTGAGACATCTCCTACAACTACAGCACCAGAATTGTGCTGCTGAAGCAAGTCCGTTTTTTGGAAAAAAAATTTGTAAAAAAAGTTTTTCCCAAAAAAAGCATTTTATGCCATTTTTAGGTTTTGTAGGGACTCCTGATGACGTTTTAAGACATCTCCTACAACTACAGCACCAGAATTGTACTGCTGAAGCAAGTCCGATTTTTGGCATTTTTACGACAGGGTCCCCCCTTACGACATTTTAGCAAAAAATGTTTTTCGTAAAAAATGCATTTTCTTACATTTTCTTACATTTACGGGTTTAGTCGCGACTCCTGATGACGTTTTGAGACATCTCCTACAACTACAGCACCAGAATTGTGCTGCTGAAGCAAGTCTGTTTTTTGAATTTTTTTTTGTAAAAAAAAGTTTTCCCAAAAAAAGCATTTCATGCCATTTTTAGGTTTTGTAGGGACTCCTGATGACGTTTTAAGACATCTCCTACAACTAATGCACCAGAATTGTGCTGCTGAAGCAAGTCAGTTTTTTGGAATTTTTACGACAGGGTCCCCCCTTACAACATTTTAGCAAAAAATGTTTTTCTTAAAAAATGCATTTTCTTACATTTCCTTACATTTACGGGTTTAGTCGGTACTCCTGATGACGTTTTGAGACATCTCCTAGAACTACAGCACCAGAATTGTGCTGCTGAATGAAACAAGTCTGTTTTTTGAATTTTTTTTTGTAAAAAAAAAGTTTTCCCAAAAAAAGCATTTTATGCCATTTTTAGGTTTTGTAGGGACTCCTGATGACGTTTTGAGACATCTCCTACAACTACAGCACCAGAATTGTACTGCTGAAGCAAGTCGGTTTTTTGGCATTTTTACGACAGGGTCCCCCCTTACGACATTTTAGCAAAAAAAGTTTTTCTTAAAAAATCCATTTTCTTACATTTTCTTACATTTACGGGTTTAGTCGGGACTCCTGATGACGTTTTGAGACATCTCCTACAACTACAGCACCAGAATTGTGCTGCTGAAGCAAGTCCGTTTTTGGAATTTTTTTTTGTAAAAAAAGTTTTCCCAAAAAAAGCATTTTATGCCATTTTTAGGTTTTGTAGGGACTCCTGATGACGTTTTGAGACGTCTCCTACAACTACAGCACCAGAATTGTACTGCTGAAGCAAGTCCGTTTTTTGGCATTTTTACGACAGGGTCCCCCTTACGACATTTTAGCAAAAAATGTTTTTCGAAAAAAATGCATTTTCTTACATTTTCTTACATTTACGGGTTTAGTCGGGACTCCTGATGACGTTTTGAGACATCTCCTACAACTACAGCACCAGAATTGTGCTGCTGAAGCAAGTCTGTTTTTTGAATTTTTTTTGTAAAAAAAAAGTTTTCCCAAAAAAAGCATTTTATGCCATTTTTAGGTTTTGTAGGGACTCCTGATGACGTTTTGAGACATCTCCTACAACTACAGCACCAGAATTGTACTGCTGAAGCAAGTCCGTTTTTTGGAAAAAAAATTTGTAAAAAAAGTTTTTCCCAAAAAAAGCATTTTATGCCATTTTTAGGTTTTGTAGGGACTCCTGATGACGTTTTAAGACATCTCCTACAACTACAGCACCAGAATTGTACTGCTGAAGCAAGTCCGATTTTTGGCATTTTTACGACAGGGTCCCCCCTTACGACATTTTAGCAAAAAATGTTTTTCGTAAAAAATGCATTTTCTTACATTTTCTTACATTTACGGGTTTAGTCGCGACTCCTGATGACGTTTTGAGACATCTCCTACAACTACAGCACCAGAATTGTGCTGCTGAAGCAAGTCTGTTTTTTGAATTTTTTTTTGTAAAAAAAAAGTTTTCCCAAAAAAAGCATTTCATGCCATTTTTAGGTTTTGTAGGGACTCCTGATGACGTTTTAAGACATCTCCTACAACTAATGCACCAGAATTGTGCTGCTGAAGCAAGTCAGTTTTTTGGAATTTTTACGACAGGGTCCCCCTTACAACATTTTAGCAAAAAATGTTTTTCTTAAAAAATGCATTTTCTTACATTTCCTTACATTTACGGGTTTAGTCGGTACTCCTGATGACGTTTTGAGACATCTCCTAGAACTACAGCACCAGAATTGTGCTGCTGAAGCAAGTCCGTTTTTTGGAATTTTTTTTTGTAAAAAAAAAGTTTTCCCAAAAAAAGCATTTTATGCCATTTTTAGGTTTTGTAGGGACTCCTGATGACGTTTTGAGACATTTCCTACAACTACAGCACCAGAATTGTACTGCTGAAGCAAGTCGGTTTTTTGGCATTTTTACGACAGGGTCCCCCCTTACGACATTTTAGCAAAAAATGTTTTTCGTAAAAAAATGCATTTTCTTACATTTTCTTACATTTACGGGTTTAGTCGGGACTCCTGATGACGTTTTGAGACATCTCCTACAACTACAGCACCAGAATTGTGCTGCTGAAGCAAGTCGGTTTTTTGGCATTTTTACGACAGGGTCCCCCCTTACGACATTTTAGCAAAAAATGTTTTTCGTAAAAAATGCATTTTCTTACATTTTCTTACATTTACGGGTTTAGTCGGGACTCCTGATGACGTTTTGAGACATCTCCTACAACTACAGCACCAGAATTGCACTGCTGAAGCAAGTCCGTTTTTTGAATTTTTTTTTTGTAAAAAAAAAGTTTTCCCAAAAAGAGCATTTTATGCCATTTTTAGGTTTTGTAGGGACTCCTGATGACGTTTTGAGACATCTCCTACAACTACAGCACCAGAATTGTACTGCTGAAGCAAGTCCGTTTTTTGGCATTTTTACGACAGGGTCCCCCTTACGACATTTTAGCAAAAAATGTTTTTCGTAAAAAATGCATTTTATTACATTTTCTTACATTTACGGGTTTAGTCGGGACTCCTGATGACGTTTTGAGACATCTCCTACAACTACAGCACCAGAATTGTACTGCTGAAGCAAGTCGGTTTTTTGGCATTTTTACGACAGGGTCCCCCCTTACGACATTTTAGCAAAAAATGTTTTTCTTAAAAAATGCATTTTCTTACATTTTCTTACATTTACGGGTTTAGTCGGGACTCCTGATGATGTTTTGAGACATCTCCTACAACTACAGCACCAGAATTGTGCTGCTGAAGCAAGTCCGTTTTTTGGAAAAAAAATTTGTAAAAAAAGTTTTCCCAAAAAAAGCATTTTATGCCATTTTTAGGTTTTGTAGGGACTCCTGATGACGTTTTAAGACATCTCCTACAACTACAGCACCAGAATTGTACTGCTGAAGCAAGTCCGATTTTTGGCATTTTTACGACAGGGTCCCCCCTTACGACATTTTAGCAAAAAATGTTTTTCGTAAAAAATGCATTTTCTTACATTTTCTTACATTTACGGGTTTAGTCGCGACTCCTGATGACGTTTTGAGACATCTCCTACAACTACAGCACCAGAATTGTGCTGCTGAAGCAAGTCTGTTTTTTGAATTTTTTTTTGTAAAAAAAAAGTTTTCCCAAAAAAAGCATTTCATGCCATTTTTAGGTTTTGTAGGGACTCCTGATGACGTTTTAAGACATCTCCTACAACTAATGCACCAGAATTGTGCTGCTGAAGCAAGTCAGTTTTTTGGAATTTTTACGACAGGGTCCCCCCTTACAACATTTTAGCAAAAAATGTTTTTCTTAAAAAATGCATTTTCTTACATTTCCTTACATTTACGGGTTTAGTCGGTACTCCTGATGACGTTTTGAGACATCTCCTAGAACTACAGCACCAGAATTGTGCTGCTGAATGAAACAAGTCTGTTTTTTGAATTTTTTTTTGTAAAAAAAAAGTTTTCCCAAAAAAAGCATTTTATGCCATTTTTAGGTTTTGTAGGGACTCCTGATGACGTTTTGAGACATCTCCTACAACTACAGCACCAGAATTGTACTGCTGAAGCAAGTCGGTTTTTTGGCATTTTTACGACAGGGTCCCCCCTTACGACATTTTAGCAAAAAAAGTTTTTCTTAAAAAATCCATTTTCTTACATTTTCTTACATTTACGGGTTTAGTCGGGACTCCTGATGACGTTTTGAGACATCTCCTACAACTACAGCACCAGAATTGTGCTGCTGAAGCAAGTCCGTTTTTTGGAATTTTTTTTTGTAAAAAAAGTTTTCCCAAAAAAAGCATTTTATGCCATTTTTAGGTTTTGTAGGGACTCCTGATGACGTTTTGAGACGTCTCCTACAACTACAGCACCAGAATTGTACTGCTGAAGCAAGTCCGTTTTTTGGCATTTTTACGACAGGGTCCCCCTTACGACATTTTAGCAAAAAATGTTTTTCGAAAAAAATGCATTTTCTTACATTTTCTTACATTTACGGGTTTAGTCGGGACTCCTGATGACGTTTTGAGACATCTCCTACAACTACAGCACCAGAATTGTGCTGCTGAAGCAAGTCTGTTTTTTGAATTTTTTTTGTAAAAAAAAAGTTTTCCCAAAAAAAGCATTTTATGCCATTTTTAGGTTTTGTAGGGACTCCTGATGACGTTTTGAGACATCTCCTACAACTACAGCACCAGAATTGTACTGCTGAAGCAAGTCCGTTTTTTGGAAAAAAAATTTGTAAAAAAAGTTTTCCCAAAAAAAGCATTTTATGCCATTTTTAGGTTTTGTAGGGACTCCTGATGACGTTTTAAGACATCTCCTACAACTACAGCACCAGAATTGTACTGCTGAAGCAAGTCCGATTTTTGGCATTTTTACGACAGGGTCCCCCCTTACGACATTTTAGCAAAAAATGTTTTTCGTAAAAAATGCATTTTCTTACATTTTCTTACATTTACGGGTTTAGTCGCGACTCCTGATGACGTTTTGAGACATCTCCTACAACTACAGCACCAGAATTGTGCTGCTGAAGCAAGTCTGTTTTTTGAATTTTTTTTTGTAAAAAAAAAGTTTTCCCAAAAAAAGCATTTCATGCCATTTTTAGGTTTTGTAGGGACTCCTGATGACGTTTTAAGACATCTCCTACAACTAATGCACCAGAATTGTGCTGCTGAAGCAAGTCAGTTTTTTGGAATTTTTACGACAGGGTCCCCCCTTACAACATTTTAGCAAAAAATGTTTTTCTTAAAAAATGCATTTTCTTACATTTCCTTACATTTACGGGTTTAGTCGGTACTCCTGATGACGTTTTGAGACATCTCCTAGAACTACAGCACCAGAATTGTGCTGCTGAATGAAACAAGTCTGTTTTTTGAATTTTTTTTTGTAAAAAAAAAGTTTTCCCAAAAAAAGCATTTTATGCCATTTTTAGGTTTTGTAGGGACTCCTGATGACGTTTTGAGACATCTCCTACAACTACAGCACCAGAATTGTACTGCTGAAGCAAGTCGGTTTTTTGGCATTTTTACGACAGGGTCCCCCCTTACGACATTTTAGCAAAAAAAGTTTTTCTTAAAAAATCCATTTTCTTACATTTTCTTACATTTACGGGTTTAGTCGGGACTCCTGATGACGTTTTGAGACATCTCCTACAACTACAGCACCAGAATTGTGCTGCTGAAGCAAGTCCGTTTTTTGGAATTTTTTTTTGTAAAAAAAGTTTTCCCAAAAAAAGCATTTTATGCCATTTTTAGGTTTTGTAGGGACTCCTGATGACGTTTTGAGACGTCTCCTACAACTACAGCACCAGAATTGTACTGCTGAAGCAAGTCCGTTTTTTGGCATTTTTACGACAGGGTCCCCCTTACGACATTTTAGCAAAAAATGTTTTTCGAAAAAAATGCATTTTCTTACATTTTCTTACATTTACGGGTTTAGTCGGGACTCCTGATGACGTTTTGAGACATCTCCTACAACTACAGCACCAGAATTGTGCTGCTGAAGCAAGTCTGTTTTTTGAATTTTTTTTGTAAAAAAAAAGTTTTCCCAAAAAAAGCATTTTATGCCATTTTTAGGTTTTGTAGGGACTCCTGATGACGTTTTGAGACATCTCCTACAACTACAGCACCAGAATTGTACTGCTGAAGCAAGTCCGTTTTTTGGAAAAAAAATTTGTAAAAAAAGTTTTCCCAAAAAAAGCATTTTATGCCATTTTTAGGTTTTGTAGGGACTCCTGATGACGTTTTAAGACATCTCCTACAACTACAGCACCAGAATTGTACTGCTGAAGCAAGTCCGATTTTTGGCATTTTTACGACAGGGTCCCCCCTTACGACATTTTAGCAAAAAATGTTTTTCGTAAAAAATGCATTTTCTTACATTTTCTTACATTTACGGGTTTAGTCGCGACTCCTGATGACGTTTTGAGACATCTCCTACAACTACAGCACCAGAATTGTGCTGCTGAAGCAAGTCTGTTTTTTGAATTTTTTTTTGTAAAAAAAAAGTTTTCCCAAAAAAAGCATTTCATGCCATTTTTAGGTTTTGTAGGGACTCCTGATGACGTTTTAAGACATCTCCTACAACTAATGCACCAGAATTGTGCTGCTGAAGCAAGTCAGTTTTTTGGAATTTTTACGACAGGGTCCCCCCTTACAACATTTTAGCAAAAAATGTTTTTCTTAAAAAATGCATTTTCTTACATTTCCTTACATTTACGGGTTTAGTCGGTACTCCTGATGACGTTTTGAGACATCTCCTAGAACTACAGCACCAGAATTGTGCTGCTGAAGCAAGTCCGTTTTTTGGAATTTTTTTTTGTAAAAAAAAAGTTTTCCCAAAAAAAGCATTTTATGCCATTTTTAGGTTTTGTAGGGACTCCTGATGACGTTTTGAGACATTTCCTACAACTACAGCACCAGAATTGTACTGCTGAAGCAAGTCGGTTTTTTGGCATTTTTACGACAGGGTCCCCCCTTACGACATTTTAGCAAAAAATGTTTTTCGTAAAAAATGCATTTTCTTACATTTTCTTACATTTACGGGTTTAGTCGGGACTCCTGATGACGTTTTGAGACATCTCCTACAACTACAGCACCAGAATTGTGCTGCTGAAGCAAGTCGGTTTTTTGGCATTTTTACGACAGGGTCCCCCCTTACGACATTTTAGCAAAAAATGTTTTTCGTAAAAAATGCATTTTCTTACATTTTCTTACATTTACGGGTTTAGTCGGGACTCCTGATGACGTTTTGAGACATCTCCTACAACTACAGCACCAGAATTGCACTGCTGAAGCAAGTCCGTTTTTTGAATTTTTTTTTGTAAAAAAAAAGTTTTCCCAAAAAGAGCATTTTATGCCATTTTTAGGTTTTGTAGGGACTCCTGATGACGTTTTGAGACATCTCCTACAACTACAGCACCAGAATTGTACTGCTGAAGCAAGTCCGTTTTTTGGCATTTTTACGACAGGGTCCCCCCTTACGACATTTTAGCAAAAAATGTTTTTCGTAAAAAATGCATTTTATTACATTTTCTTACATTTACGGGTTTAGTCGGGACTCCTGATGACGTTTTGAGACATCTCCTACAACTACAGCACCAGAATTGTACTGCTGAAGCAAGTCGGTTTTTTGGCATTTTTACGACAGGGTCCCCCCTTACGACATTTTAGCAAAAAATGTTTTTCTTAAAAAATGCATTTTCTTACATTTTCTTACATTTACGGGTTTAGTCGGGACTCCTGATGATGTTTTGAGACATCTCCTACAACTACAGCACCAGAATTGTGCTGCTGAAGCAAGTCCGTTTTTTGGAAAAAAAATTTGTAAAAAAAGTTTTCCCAAAAAAAGCATTTTATGCCATTTTTAGGTTTTGTAGGGACTCCTGATGACGTTTTAAGACATCTCCTACAACTACAGCACCAGAATTGTACTGCTGAAGCAAGTCCGATTTTTGGCATTTTTACGACAGGGTCCCCCCTTACGACATTTTAGCAAAAAATGTTTTTCGTAAAAAATGCATTTTCTTACATTTTCTTACATTTACGGGTTTAGTCGCGACTCCTGATGACGTTTTGAGACATCTCCTACAACTACAGCACCAGAATTGTGCTGCTGAAGCAAGTCTGTTTTTTGAATTTTTTTTTGTAAAAAAAAAGTTTTCCCAAAAAAAGCATTTCATGCCATTTTTAGGTTTTGTAGGGACTCCTGATGACGTTTTAAGACATCTCCTACAACTAATGCACCAGAATTGTGCTGCTGAAGCAAGTCAGTTTTTTGGAATTTTTACGACAGGGTCCCCCCTTACAACATTTTAGCAAAAAATGTTTTTCTTAAAAAATGCATTTTCTTACATTTCCTTACATTTACGGGTTTAGTCGGTACTCCTGATGACGTTTTGAGACATCTCCTAGAACTACAGCACCAGAATTGTGCTGCTGAATGAAACAAGTCTGTTTTTTGAATTTTTTTTTGTAAAAAAAAAGTTTTCCCAAAAAAAGCATTTTATGCCATTTTTAGGTTTTGTAGGGACTCCTGATGACGTTTTGAGACATCTCCTACAACTACAGCACCAGAATTGTACTGCTGAAGCAAGTCGGTTTTTTGGCATTTTTACGACAGGGTCCCCCCTTACGACATTTTAGCAAAAAAAGTTTTTCTTAAAAAATCCATTTTCTTACATTTTCTTACATTTACGGGTTTAGTCGGGACTCCTGATGACGTTTTGAGACATCTCCTACAACTACAGCACCAGAATTGTGCTGCTGAAGCAAGTCCGTTTTTTGGAATTTTTTTTTGTAAAAAAAGTTTTCCCAAAAAAAGCATTTTATGCCATTTTTAGGTTTTGTAGGGACTCCTGATGACGTTTTGAGACGTCTCCTACAACTACAGCACCAGAATTGTACTGCTGAAGCAAGTCCGTTTTTTGGCATTTTTACGACAGGGTCCCCCTTACGACATTTTAGCAAAAAATGTTTTTCGAAAAAAATGCATTTTCTTACATTTTCTTACATTTACGGGTTTAGTCGGGACTCCTGATGACGTTTTGAGACATCTCCTACAACTACAGCACCAGAATTGTGCTGCTGAAGCAAGTCTGTTTTTTGAATTTTTTTTGTAAAAAAAAAGTTTTCCCAAAAAAAGCATTTTATGCCATTTTTAGGTTTTGTAGGGACTCCTGATGACGTTTTGAGACATCTCCTACAACTACAGCACCAGAATTGTACTGCTGAAGCAAGTCCGTTTTTTGGAAAAAAAATTTGTAAAAAAAGTTTTCCCAAAAAAAGCATTTTATGCCATTTTTAGGTTTTGTAGGGACTCCTGATGACGTTTTAAGACATCTCCTACAACTACAGCACCAGAATTGTACTGCTGAAGCAAGTCCGATTTTTGGCATTTTTACGACAGGGTCCCCCCTTACGACATTTTAGCAAAAAATGTTTTTCGTAAAAAATGCATTTTCTTACATTTTCTTACATTTACGGGTTTAGTCGCGACTCCTGATGACGTTTTGAGACATCTCCTACAACTACAGCACCAGAATTGTGCTGCTGAAGCAAGTCTGTTTTTTGAATTTTTTTTTGTAAAAAAAAAGTTTTCCCAAAAAAAGCATTTCATGCCATTTTTAGGTTTTGTAGGGACTCCTGATGACGTTTTAAGACATCTCCTACAACTAATGCACCAGAATTGTGCTGCTGAAGCAAGTCAGTTTTTTGGAATTTTTACGACAGGGTCCCCCCTTACAACATTTTAGCAAAAAATGTTTTTCTTAAAAAATGCATTTTCTTACATTTCCTTACATTTACGGGTTTAGTCGGTACTCCTGATGACGTTTTGAGACATCTCCTAGAACTACAGCACCAGAATTGTGCTGCTGAAGCAAGTCCGTTTTTTGGAATTTTTTTTTGTAAAAAAAAAGTTTTCCCAAAAAAAGCATTTTATGCCATTTTTAGGTTTTGTAGGGACTCCTGATGACGTTTTGAGACATTTCCTACAACTACAGCACCAGAATTGTACTGCTGAAGCAAGTCGGTTTTTTGGCATTTTTACGACAGGGTCCCCCCTTACGACATTTTAGCAAAAAATGTTTTTCGTAAAAAATGCATTTTCTTACATTTTCTTACATTTACGGGTTTAGTCGGGACTCCTGATGACGTTTTGAGACATCTCCTACAACTACAGCACCAGAATTGTGCTGCTGAAGCAAGTCGGTTTTTTGGCATTTTTACGACAGGGTCCCCCCTTACGACATTTTAGCAAAAAATGTTTTTCGTAAAAAATGCATTTTCTTACATTTTCTTACATTTACGGGTTTAGTCGGGACTCCTGATGACGTTTTGAGACATCTCCTACAACTACAGCACCAGAATTGCACTGCTGAAGCAAGTCCGTTTTTTGAATTTTTTTTTGTAAAAAAAAAGTTTTCCCAAAAAGAGCATTTTATGCCATTTTTAGGTTTTGTAGGGACTCCTGATGACGTTTTGAGACATCTCCTACAACTACAGCACCAGAATTGTACTGCTGAAGCAAGTCCGTTTTTTGGCATTTTTACGACAGGGTCCCCCCTTACGACATTTTAGCAAAAAATGTTTTTCGTAAAAAATGCATTTTATTACATTTTCTTACATTTACGGGTTTAGTCGGGACTCCTGATGACGTTTTGAGACATCTCCTACAACTACAGCACCAGAATTGTACTGCTGAAGCAAGTCGGTTTTTTGGCATTTTTACGACAGGGTCCCCCCTTACGACATTTTAGCAAAAAATGTTTTTCTTAAAAAATGCATTTTCTTACATTTTCTTACATTTACGGGTTTAGTCGGGACTCCTGATGATGTTTTGAGACATCTCCTACAACTACAGCACCAGAATTGTGCTGCTGAAGCAAGTCCGTTTTTTGGAAAAAAAATTTGTAAAAAAAGTTTTCCCAAAAAAAGCATTTTATGCCATTTTTAGGTTTTGTAGGGACTCCTGATGACGTTTTAAGACATCTCCTACAACTACAGCACCAGAATTGTACTGCTGAAGCAAGTCCGATTTTTGGCATTTTTACGACAGGGTCCCCCCTTACGACATTTTAGCAAAAAATGTTTTTTGTAAAAAATGCATTTTCTTACATTTTCTTACATTTACGGGTTTAGTCGCGACTCCTGATGACGTTTTGAGACATCTCCTACAACTACAGCACCAGAATTGTGCTGCTGAAGCAAGTCTGTTTTTTGAATTTTTTTTTGTAAAAAAAAAGTTTTCCCAAAAAAAGCATTTCATGCCATTTTTAGGTTTTGTAGGGACTCCTGATGACGTTTTAAGACATCTCCTACAACTAATGCACCAGAATTGTGCTGCTGAAGCAAGTCAGTTTTTTGGAATTTTTACGACAGGGTCCCCCCTTACAACATTTTAGCAAAAAATGTTTTTCTTAAAAAATGCATTTTCTTACATTTCCTTACATTTACGGGTTTAGTCGGTACTCCTGATGACGTTTTGAGACATCTCCTAGAACTACAGCACCAGAATTGTGCTGCTGAAGCAAGTCTGTTTTTTGAATTTTTTTTTGTAAAAAAAAAGTTTTTCCAAAAAAAGCATTTTATGCCATTTTTAGGTTTTGTAGGGACTCCTGATGACGTTTTGAGACATCTCCTACAACTACAGCACCAGAATTGTACTGCTGAAGCAAGTCGGTTTTTTGGCATTTTTACGACAGGGTCCCCCCTTACGACATTTTAGCAAAAAATGTTTTTCGTAAAAAATGCATTTTCTTACATTTTCTTACATTTACGGGTTTAGTCGGGACTCCTGATGACGTTTTGAGACATCTCCTACAACTACAGCACCAGAATTGTGCTGCTGAAGCAAGTCGGTTTTTTGGCATTTTTACGACAGGGTCCCCCCTTACGACATTTTAGCAAAAAATGTTTTTCGTAAAAAATGCATTTTCTTACATTTTCTTACATTTACGGGTTTAGTCGGGACTCCTGATGACGTTTTGAGACATCTCCTACAACTACAGCACCAGAATTGCACTGCTGAAGCAAGTCCGTTTTTTGAATTTTTTTTTGTAAAAAAAAAGTTTTCCCAAAAAGAGCATTTTATGCCATTTTTAGGTTTTGTAGGGACTCCTGATGACGTTTTGAGACATCTCCTACAACTACAGCACCAGAATTGTACTGCTGAAGCAAGTCGGTTTTTTGGCATTTTTACGACAGGGTCCCCCCTTACGACATTTTAGCAAAAAATGTTTTTCGTAAAAAATGCATTTTCTTACATTTTCTTACATTTACGGGTTTAGTCGGGACTCCTGATGACGTTTTGAGACATCTCCTACAACTACAGCACCAGAATTGTGCTGCTGAATGAAACAAGTCTGTTTTTTGAATTTTTTTTTGTAAAAAAAAAGTTTTCCCAAAAAAAGCATTTTATGCCATTTTTAGGTTTTGTAGGGACTCCTGATGACGTTTTGAGACATCTCCTACAACTACAGCACCAGAATTGTACTGCTGAAGCAAGTCGGTTTTTTGGCATTTTTACGACAGGGTCCCCCCTTACGACATTTTAGCAAAAAAAGTTTTTCTTAAAAAATGCATTTTCTTACATTTTCTTACATTTACGGGTTTAGTCGGGACTCCTGATGACGTTTTGAGACATCTCCTACAACTACAGCACCAGAATTGTGCTGCTGAAGCAAGTCCGTTTTTTGGAATTTTTTTTTGTAAAAAAAGTTTTCCCAAAAAAAGCATTTTATGCCATTTTTAGGTTTTGTAGGGACTCCTGATGACGTTTTGAGACGTCTCCTACAACTACAGCACCAGAATTGTACTGCTGAAGCAAGTCCGTTTTTTGGCATTTTTACGACAGGGTCCCCCTTACGACATTTTAGCAAAAAATGTTTTTCGAAAAAAATGCATTTTCTTACATTTTCTTACATTTACGGGTTTAGTCGGGACTCCTGATGACGTTTTGAGACATCTCCTACAACTACAGCACCAAAATTGTACTGCTGAAGCAAGTCGGTTTTTTGGCATTTTTACGACAGGGTCCCCCCTTACGACATTTTAGAAAAAAATGTTTTTCTTAAAAAATGCATTTTCTTACATTTTCTTACATTTACGGGTTTAGTCGGGACTCCTGATGACGTTTTGAGACATCTCCTACAACTACAGCACCAGAATTGTGCTGCTGAAGCAAGTCTGTTTTTTGAATTTTTTTTGTAAAAAAAAAGTTTTCCCAAAAAAAGCATTTTATGCCATTTTTAGGTTTTGTAGGGACTCCTGATGACGTTTTGAGACATCTCCTACAACTACAGCACCAGAATTGTACTGCTGAAGCAAGTCGGTTTTTTGGCATTTTTACGACAGGGTCCCCCCTTACGACATTTTAGAAAAAAATGTTTTTCTTAAAAAATGCATTTTCTTACATTTTCTTACATTTACGGGTTTAGTCGGGACTCCTGATGACGTTTTGAGACATCTCCTACAACTACAGCACCAGAATTGTGCTGCTGAAGCAAGTCTGTTTTTTGAATTTTTTTTGTAAAAAAAAAGTTTTCCCAAAAAAAGCATTTTATGCCATTTTTAGGTTTTGTAGGGACTCCTGATGACGTTTTGAGACATCTCCTACAACTACAGCACCAGAATTGTGCTGCTGAAGCAAGTCCGTTTTTTGGAAAAAAAATTTGTAAAAAAAGTTTTCCCAAAAAAAGCATTTTATGCCATTTTTAGGTTTTGTAGGGACTCCTGATGACGTTTTAAGACATCTCCTACAACTACAGCACCAGAATTGTACTGCTGAAGCAAGTCCGATTTTTGGCATTTTTACGACAGGGTCCCCCCTTACGACATTTTAGCAAAAAATGTTTTTCGTAAAAAATGCATTTTCTTACATTTTCTTACATTTACGGGTTTAGTCGCGACTCCTGATGACGTTTTGAGACATCTCCTACAACTACAGCACCAGAATTGTGCTGCTGAAGCAAGTCTGTTTTTTGAATTTTTTTTTGTAAAAAAAAAGTTTTCCCAAAAAAAGCATTTCATGCCATTTTTAGGTTTTGTAGGGACTCCTGATGACGTTTTAAGACATCTCCTACAACTACAGCACCAGAATTGTGCTGCTGAAGCAAGTCCGTTTTTTGGAATTTTTTTTTGTAAAAAAAAAGTTTTCCCAAAAAAAGCATTTTATGCCATTTTTAGGTTTTGTAGGGACTCCTGATGACGTTTTGAGACATTTCCTACAACTACAGCACCAGAATTGTACTGCTGAAGCAAGTCGGTTTTTTGGCATTTTTACGACAGGGTCCCCCCTTACGACATTTTAGCAAAAAATGTTTTTCGTAAAAAATGCATTTTCTTACATTTTCTTACATTTACGGGTTTAGTCGGGACTCCTGATGACGTTTTGAGACATCTCCTACAACTACAGCACCAGAATTGTGCTGCTGAAGCAAGTCGGTTTTTTGGCATTTTTACGACAGGGTCCCCCCTTACGACATTTTAGCAAAAAATGTTTTTCGTAAAAAATGCATTTTCTTACATTTTCTTACATTTACGGGTTTAGTCGGGACTCCTGATGACGTTTTGAGACATCTCCTACAACTACAGCACCAGAATTGCACTGCTGAAGCAAGTCCGTTTTTTGAATTTTTTTTTGTAAAAAAAAAGTTTTCCCAAAAAGAGCATTTTATGCCATTTTTAGGTTTTGTAGGGACTCCTGATGACGTTTTGAGACATCTCCTACAACTACAGCACCAGAATTGTACTGCTGAAGCAAGTCGGTTTTTTGGCATTTTTACGACAGGGTCCCCCCTTACGACATTTTAGCAAAAAATGTTTTTCGTAAAAAATGCATTTTCTTACATTTTCTTACATTTACGGGTTTAGTCGGGACTCCTGATGACGTTTTGAGACATCTCCTACAACTACAGCACCAGAATTGTGCTGCTGAATGAAACAAGTCTGTTTTTTGAATTTTTTTTTGTAAAAAAAAAGTTTTCCCAAAAAAAGCATTTTATGCCATTTTTAGGTTTTGTAGGGACTCCTGATGACGTTTTGAGACATCTCCTACAACTACAGCACCAGAATTGTACTGCTGAAGCAAGTCGGTTTTTTGGCATTTTTACGACAGGGTCCCCCCTTACGACATTTTAGCAAAAAAAGTTTTTCTTAAAAAATGCATTTTCTTACATTTTCTTACATTTACGGGTTTAGTCGGGACTCCTGATGACGTTTTGAGACATCTCCTACAACTACAGCACCAGAATTGTGCTGCTGAAGCAAGTCCGTTTTTTGGAATTTTTTTTTGTAAAAAAAGTTTTCCCAAAAAAAGCATTTTATGCCATTTTTAGGTTTTGTAGGGACTCCTGATGACGTTTTGAGACGTCTCCTACAACTACAGCACCAGAATTGTACTGCTGAAGCAAGTCCGTTTTTTGGCATTTTTACGACAGGGTCCCCCTTACGACATTTTAGCAAAAAATGTTTTTCGAAAAAAATGCATTTTCTTACATTTTCTTACATTTACGGGTTTAGTCGGGACTCCTGATGACGTTTTGAGACATCTCCTACAACTACAGCACCAGAATTGTGCTGCTGAAGCAAGTCTGTTTTTTGAATTTTTTTTGTAAAAAAAAAGTTTTCCCAAAAAAAGCATTTTATGCCATTTTTAGGTTTTGTAGGGACTCCTGATGACGTTTTGAGACATCTCCTACAACTACAGCACCAGAATTGTACTGCTGAAGCAAGTCCGTTTTTTGGCATTTTTACGACAGGGTCCCCCCTTACGACATTTTAGCAAAAAATGTTTTTCGTAAAAAATGCATTTTATTACATTTTCTTACATTTACGGGTTTAGTCGGGACTCCTGATGACGTTTTGAGACATCTCCTACAACTACAGCACCAGAATTGTACTGCTGAAGCAAGTCCGTTTTTTGGCATTTTTACGACAGGGTCCCCCCTTACGACATTTTAGCAAAAAATGTTTTTCGTAAAAAATGCATTTTATTACATTTTCTTACATTTACGGGTTTAGTCGGGACTCCTGATGATGTTTTGAGACATCTCCTACAACTACAGCACCAGAATTGTGCTGCTGAAGCAAGTCCGTTTTTAGGAAAAAAAATTTGTAAAAAAAGTTTTCCCAAAAAAAGCATTTTATGCCATTTTTAGGTTTTGTAGGGACTCCTGATGACGTTTTGAGACATTTCCTACAACTACAGCACCAGAATTGTACTGCTGAAGCAAGTCGGTTTTTTGGCATTTTTACGACAGGGTCCCCCCTTACGACATTTTAGCAAAAAATGTTTTTCGTAAAAAATGCATTTTCTTACATTTCCTTACATTTACGGGTTTAGTCGGTACTCCTGATGACGTTTTGAGACATCTCCTAGAACTACAGCACCAGAATTGTGCTGCTGAAGCAAGTCCGATTTTTGGCATTTTTACGACAGGGTCCCCCCTTACGACATTTTAGCAAAAAATGTTTTTCGTAAAAAATGCATTTTCTTACATTTTCTTACATTTACGGGTTTAGTCGGGACTCCTGATGACGTTTTGAGACATCTCCTACAACTACAGCACCAGAATTGCACTGCTGAAGCAAGTCCGTTTTTTGAATTTTTTTTTGTAAAAAAAAAGTTTTCCCAAAAAAAGCATTTTATGCCATTTTTAGGTTTTGTAGGGACTCCTGATGACATTTTGAGACATCTCCTACAACTACAGCACCAGAATTGTACTGCTGAAGCAAGTCGGTTTTTTGGCATTTTTACGACAGGGTCCCCCCTTACGACATTTTAGCAAAAAATGTTTTTCGTAAAAAATGCATTTTCTTACATTTTCTTACATTTACGGGTTTAGTCGGGACTCCTGATGACGTTTTGAGACATCTCCTACAACTACAGCACCAGAATTGTGCTGCTGAAGCAAGTCTGTTTTTTGAATTTTTTTTTGTAAAAAAAAAGTTTTCCAAAAAAAAGCATTTTATGCCATTTTTAGGTTTTGTAGGGACTCCTGATGACGTTTTGAGACATCTCCTACAACTACAGCACCAGAATTGTACTGCTGAAGCAAGTCGGTTTTTTGGCATTTTTACGACAGGGTCCCCCCTTACGACATTTTAGCAAAAAATGTTTTTCGTAAAAAATGCATTTTCTTCCATTTTCTTACATTTACGGGTTTAGTCGGGACTCCTGATGACGTTTTGAGACATCTCCTACAACTACAGCACCAGAATTGTGCTGCTGAAGCAAGTCTGTTTTTTGAATTTTTTTTTGTAAAAAAAAAGTTTTCCCCAAAAAAGCATTTTATGCCATTTTTAGGTTTTGTAGGGACTCCTGATGACGTTTTGAGACATCTCCTACAACTACAGCACCAGAATTGTACTGCTGAAGCAAGTCCGTTTTTTGGCATTTTTACGACAGGGTCCCCCCTTACGACATTTTAGCAAAAAATGTTTTTCTTAAAAAATGCATTTTCTTACATTTCCTTACATTTACGGGTTTAGTCGGTACTCCTGATGACGTTTTGAGACATCTCCTACAACTACAGCACCAGAATTGTGCTGCTGAAGCAAGTCTGTTTTTTGAATTTTTTTTGTAAAAAAAAAGTTTTTCCAAAAAAACCATTTTATGCCATTTTTAGGTTTTGTAGGGACTCCTGATGACGTTTTGAGACATCTCCTACAACTACAGCACCAGAATTGTACTGCTGAAGCAAGTCGGTTTTTTGGCATTTTTACGACAGGGTCCCCCCTTACGACATTTTAGCAAAAAATGTTTTTCGTAAAAAATGCATTTTCTTACATTTTCTTACATTTACGGGTTTAGTCGGGACTCCTGATGACGTTTTGAGACATCTCCTACAACTACAGCACCAGAATTGTGCTGCTGAAGCAAGTCCGTTTTTTGGAATTTTTTTTTGTAAAAAAAAAGTTTTCCCAAAAAAAGCATTTTATGCCATTTTTAGGTTTTGTAGGGACTCCTGATGACATTTTGAGACATCTCCTACAACTACAGCACCAGAATTGTACTGCTGAAGCAAGTCGGTTTTTTGGCATTTTTACGACAGGGTCCCCCCTTACGACATTTTAGCAAAAAATGTTTTTCGTAAGAAATGCATTTTCTTACATTTTCTTACATTTACGGGTTTAGTCGGGACTCCTGATGACGTTTTGAGACATCTCCTACAACTACAGCACCAGAATTGTGCTGCTGAAGCAAGTCTGTTTTTTGAATTTTTTTTTGTAAAAAAAAAGTTTTTCCAAAAAAAGCATTTTATGCCATTTTTAGGTTTTGTAGGGACTCCTGATGACGTTTTGAGACATCTCCTACAACTACAGCACCAGAATTGTACTGCTGAAGCAAGTCGGTTTTTTGGCATTTTTACGACAGGGTCCCCCCTTACGACATTTTAGCAAAAAATGTTTTTCGTAAAAAATGCATTTTCTTACATTTTCTTACATTTACGGGTTTAGTCGCGACTCCTGATGACGTTTTGAGACATCTCCTACAACTACAGCACCAGAATTGTGCTGCTGAAGCAAGACTGTTTTTTTAATTTTTTTTTGTAAAAAAAAGTTTTCCAAAAAAAAGCATTTTATGCCATTTTTAGGTTTTGTAGGGACTCCTGATGACGTTTTAAGACATCTCCTACAACTACAGCACCAGAATTGTGCTGCTGAAGCAAGTCAGTTTTTTGGAATTTTTACGACAGGGTCCCCCCTTACGACATTTTAGCAAAAAATGTTTTTCTTAAAAAACGCATTTTCTTACATTTTCTTACATTTACGGGTTTAGTCGGTACTCTTGATGACGTTTTGAGACATCTCCTACAACTACAGCACCAGAATTGTACTGCTGAAGCAAGTCGGTTTTTTGGCATTTTTACGACAGGGTGCCCCCTTATGAATTTTTGGCAAAAAATGTTTTTTTAAAAAAATGCATTTTCTTACATTTTCTTACATTTACGGGTTTAGTCGGGACTCCTGATGACGTTTTAAGACATCTCCTACAACTACAGCACCAGAATTGTACTGCTGAAGCAAGTCGGTTTTTTGGCATTTTTACGACAGGGTCCCCCCTTACGACATTTTAGCAAAAAATGTTTTTCTTAAAAAATGCATTTTCTTACATTTTCTTACATTTACGGGTTTAGTCGGGACTCCTGATGACGTTTTAAGACATCTCCTACAACTACAGCACCAGAATTGTACTGCTGAAGCAAGTCCGTTTTTTGGCATTTTTACGACAGGGTCCCCCCTTACGACATTTTAGCAAAAAATGTTTTTCGTAAAAAAATGCATTTTCTTACATTTTCTTACATTTACGGGTTTAGTCGGGACTCCTGATGACGTTTTGAGACATCTCCTACAACTACAGCACCAGAATTGTGCTGCTGAAGCAAGTCTGTTTTTTGAATTTTTTTTTGTAAAAAAAAAGTTTTTCCAAAAAAAGCATTTTATGCCATTTTTAGGTTTTGTAGGGACTTCTGATGACGTTTTGAGACATCTCCTACAACTACAGCACCAGAATTGTACTGCTGAAAGGCCTACTGAAATGAATTTTTTTTATTTAAACGGGGATAGCAGATCTATTCTATGTGTCATACTTGATCATTTCGCGATATTGCCATATTTTTGCTGAAAGGATTTAGTATAGAACAACGACGATAAAGATTGCAACTTTTGGTATCTGATAAAAAAAAGGCTTGCGCCTACCGGAAGTAGCGTGACGTAGTCAGTTGAACATATACGCAAAGTTCCCTATTGTTTACAATGATGGCCGCATGAAGTGAGAGAGATTCGGACCGAGAAAGCGACAATTTCCCCATTAATTTGAGCGAGGATGAAAGATTTGTGGATGAGTAAAGTGCAAGTGAAGGACTAGTGGGGAGTTGAAGCTATTCAGATAGGGAATATGCTGTGAGAGCCGGGGGTGACCTGATATTCAGCTGGGAATGACTACAACAGTAAATAAACACAAGACATATATATACTCTATTAGCCACAACACAACCAGGCTTATATTTAACATGCCACAAATTAATCCTGCATAAAAACACCTGCGTGTTTGTTATGCTAGCTCCTAGCTCCTCTGCTAGCTCCTAGCTCCATAGAACACGCCAATACAATTCAAACACCTGATCAACACACACAATCACTCAGCCCAAAAGACCGTTTACCTAACCCAAGGTTCATAAAGCTTATATATTTTTAAAAAGTTACGTACGTGACGCGCACATACGGTCAAGTTATCGAATGTTTAGCAGCCAAGGCTGCATACTCACGGTACCTGATATTCAGCTGGGAATGACTACAACAGTAAATAAACACAAGACATATATATACTCTATTAGCCACAACACAACCAGGCTTATATTTAATATGCCACAAATTAATCCTGCATAATAACACCTGCGTGTTTGTTATGCTAGCTCCTAGCTCCTCTGCTAGCTCCTAGCTCCATAGAACACGCCAATACAATTCAAACACCCGATCAACACACACAATCACTCAGCCCAAAAGACCGTTCACCTAACCCAAGGTTCATAAAGCTTATATATTTTTAAAAAGTTACGTACGTGACGCGCACGTACGGTACGGTACGTGTTATGCTAGCTCCTAGCTCCTCTGCTAGCTCCTAGCTCCATAGAACATGCCAATACAATTCAAACACATGATCAACACACACAATCACTCAGCCCAAAAGACCGTTCACCTAACCCAAGGTTCATAAAGCTTATATATTTTAAAAAAGTTACGTACATACGCAAAAAAAAGCCAAAGCTGCATACTCACAGTAGCACGTCTGCGTCTTTGTCATCCAAATCAAAGTAATCCTGGTAAGAGTCTGTGTTGTCCCAGTTCTCTACAGGCGTCTGTGTATCCAAATCAAAAGTCCTCCTGGTTAGAGTCTCTGTTATCCGAGTTCTTCCATCTTGACTGCATCTTTCGGGAATGTAAACAAAGAAGCGCCGGCTGTGTACTGTTGTGGCTGACTACGTTCGAAAAATACGTCCATTTCGCACCGACAACTTTCTTCTTTGCTTGCTCGGCTTCCTTCTCCATAATGCAATGAACATGATTGAAACAGATTCACGAACACAGATGTCCAGAATACTGTGGAATTATGAAATGAAAACAGAGCTTTTTCGTATCGGCTTCAATGTGGAAGGCATACCCGTGTTCGTCGGGCTACGTCACACGCATACGTCATCCTCAGAGGCGTTTCGAACCGGAAGTTTAGCGGCAAATTTAAAATGTCACTTTATAAGTTAACCCGGCCGTATTGGCATGTGTTGCAATGTTAAGATTTCATCATTGATATATAAACTATCAGACTGCGTGGTCGGTAGTAGTGGGTTTCAGTAGGCCTTGAAGCAAGTCGGTTTTTTGGCATTTTTACGACACGGTCCCCCCTTACGACATTTTAGCAAAAAATGTTTTTCTTAAAAAATGCATTTTCTTACATTTACGGGTTTAGTCGGGACTCCTGATGACGTTTTAAGACATCTCCTACAACTACAGCACCAGAATTGTACTGCTGAAGCAAGTCCGTTTTTTGGCATTTTTACGACAGGGTCCCCCCTTACGACATTTTAGCAAAAAATGTTTTTCGTAAAAAATGCATTTTCTTACATTTTCTTACATTTACGGGTTTAGTCGCGACTCCTGATGACGTTTTGAGACATCTCCTACAACTACAGCACCAGAATTGTGCTGCTGAAGCAAGACTGTTTTTTGAATTTTTTTTTGTAAAAAAAAAGTTTTCCAAAAAAAAGCATTTTATGCCATTTTTAGGTTTTGTAGGGACTCCTGATGACGTTTTAAGACATCTCCTACAACTACAGCACCAGAATTGTACTGCTGAAGCAAGTCGGTTTTTTGGCATTTTTACGACAGGGTCCCCCCTTACGACATTTTAGCAAAAAATGTTTTTCTTAAAAAATGCATTTTCTTACATTTTCTTACATTTACGGGTTTAGTCGGGACTCCTGATGACGTTTTAAGACATCTCCTACAACTACAGCACCAGAATTGTACTGCTGAAGCAAGTCGGTTTTTTGGCATTTTTACGACAGGGTCCCCCCTTACGACATTTTAGCAAAATTTTTTTTTCGTAAAAAATGCATTTTCTTACATTTTCTTACATTTACGGGTTTAGTCGCGACTCCTGATGACGTTTTGAGACATCTCCTACAACTACAGCACCAGAATTGTGCTGCTGAAGCAAGACTGTTTTTTGAATTTTTTTTTGTAAAAAAAAAGTTTTCCAAAAAAAATCATTTTATGCCATTTTTAGGTTTTGTAGGGACTCCTGATGACGTTTTAAGACATCTCCTACAACTACAGCACCAGAATTGTGCTGCTGAAGCAAGTCAGTTTTTTGGAATTTTTACGACAGGGTCCCCCCTTACGACATTTTAGCAAAAAATGTTTTTCGTAAAAAATGCATTTTCTTACATTTTCTTACATTTACGGGTTTAGTCGGGACTCCTGATGACGTTTTGAGACATCTCCTACAACTACAGCACCAGAATTGTGCTGCTGAAGCAAGTCTGTTTTTTGAATTTTTTTTTGTAAAAAAAAAGTTTTCCCAAAAAAAGCATTTTATGCCATTTTTAGGTTTTGTAGGGACTCCTGATGACGTTTTGAGACATCTCCTACAACTACAGCACCAGAATTGTACTGCTGAAGCAAGTCGGTTTTTTGGCATTTTTACGACAGGGTCCCCCCTTACGACATTTTAGCAAAAAATGTTTTTCGTAAAAAATGCATTTTCTTACATTTACGGGTTTAGTCGGTACTCCTGATGACGTTTTGAGACATCTCCTACAACTACAGCACCAGAATTGTGCTGCTGAAGCAAGTCCGTTTTTTGGAATTTTTTTTTGTAAAAAAAAAGTTTTCCCAAAAAAAGCATTTTATGCCATTTTTAGGTTTTGTAGGGACTCCTGATGACGTTTTGAGACATCTCCTACAACTACAACACCAGAATTGTACTGCTGAAGCAAGTCGGTTTTTTGGCATTTTTACGACAGGGTCCCCCCTTAAGACATTTTAGCAAAAAATGTTTTTCTTAAAAAATGCATTTTCTTACATTTTCTTACATTTACGGGTTTAGTCGGGACTCCTGATGACGTTTTGAGACATCTCCTACAACTACAGCACCAGAATTGTGCTGCTGAAGCAAGTCTGTTTTTTGAATTTTTTTTTGTAAAAAAAAAAAGTTTTCCCAAAAAAAGCATTTTATGCCATTTTTAGGTTTTGTAGGGACTCCTGATGACGTTTTGAGACATCTCCTACAACTACAGCACCAGAATTGTACTGCTGAAGCAAGTCGGTTTTTTGGCATTTTTACGACAGGGTCCCCCCTTACGACATTTTAGCAAAAAATGTTTTTCTTAAAAAATGCATTTTCTTACATTTTCTTACATTTACGGGTTTAGTCGGGACTCCTGATGACGTTTTGAGACATCTCCTACAACTACAGCACCAGAATTGTGCTGCTGAAGCAAGTCCGTTTTTTGGAATTTTTTTTTGTAAAAAAAAAGTTTTCCCAAAAAAAGCATTTTATGCCATTTTTAGGTTTTGTAGCGACTCCTGATGACGTTTTAAGACATCTCCTACAACTACAGCACCAGAATTGTGCTGCTGAAGCAAGTCAGTTTTTTGGCATTTTTACGACAGGGTCCCCCCTTACGACATTTTAGCAAAAAATGTTTTTCGTAAAAAATGCATTTTCTTACATTTTCTTACATTTACGGGTTTAGTCGGGACTCCTGATGACGTTTTGAGACATCTCCTACAACTACAGCACCAGAATTGTGCTGCTGAAGCAAGTCTGTTTTTTGAATTTTTTTTTGTAAAAAAAAAGTTTTCCCAAAAAAAGCATTTTATGCCATTTTTAGGTTTTGTAGGGACTCCTGATGACGTTTTGAGACATCTCCTACAACTACAGCACCAGAATTGTACTGCTGAAGCAAGTCGGTTTTTTGGCATTTTTACGACAGGGTCCCCCCTTACGACATTTTAGCAAAAAATGTTTTTCGTAAAAAATGCATTTTCTTACATTTTCTTACATTTACGGGTTTAGTCGGTACTCCTGATGACGTTTTGAGACATCTCCTACAACTACAGCACCAGAATTGTGCTGCTGAAGCAAGTCCGTTTTTTGGAATTTTTTTTTGTAAAAAAAAAGTTTTCCCAAAAAAAGCATTTTATGCCATTTTTAGGTTTTGTAGGGACTCCTGATGACGTTTTGAGACATCTCCTACAACTACAGCACCAGAATTGTATTGCTGAAGCAAGTCGGTTTTTTGGCATTTTTACGACAGGGTCCCCCCTTACGACATTTTAGCAAAAAATGTTTTTCTTAAAAAATGCATTTTCTTACATTTTCTTACATTCACGGGTTTAGTCGGGACTCCTGATGACGTTTTAAGACATCTCCTACAACTACAGCACCAGAATTGTACTGCTGAAGCAAGTCCGTTTTTTGGCATTTTTACGACAGGGTCCCCCCTTACGACATTTTAGCAAAAAATGTTTTTCGTAAAAAAATGCATTTTCTTACATTTTCTTACATTTACGGGTTTAGTCGGGACTCCTGATGACGTTTTGAGACATCTCCTACAACTACAGCACCAGAATTGTGCTGCTGAAGCAAGTCTGTTTTTTGAATTTTTTTTTGTAAGAAAAAAGTTTTTCCAAAAAAAGCATTTTATGCCATTTTTAGGTTTTGTAGGGACTTCTGATGACGTTTTGAGACATCTCCTACAACTACAGCACCAGAATTGTACTGCTGAAGCAAGTCGGTTTTTTGGCATTTTTACGACAGGGTCCCCCCTTACGACATTTTAGCAAAAATTTTTTTTCGTAAAAAATGCATTTTCTTACATTTTCTTACATTTACGGGTTTAGTCGCGACTCCTGATGACGTTTTGAGACATCTCCTACAACTACAGCACCAGAATTGTGCTGCTGAAGCAAGACTGTTTTTTGAATTTTTTTTTGTAAAAAAAAAGTTTTCCAAAAAAAAGCATTTTATGCCATTTTTAGGTTTTGTAGGGACTCCTGATGACGTTTTAAGACATCTCCTACAACTACAGCACCAGAATTGTGCTGCTGAAGCAAGTCAGTTTTTTGGAATTTTTACGACAGGGTCCCCCCTTACGACATTTTAGCAAAAAATGTTTTTCGTAAAAAATGCATTTTCTTACATTTTCTTACATTTACGGGTTTAGTCGGGACTCCTGATGACGTTTTGAGACATCTCCTACAACTACAGCACCAGAATTGTGCTGCTGAAGCAAGTCTGTTTTTTGAATTTTTTTTTGTAAAAAAAAAGTTTTCCCAAAAAAAGCATTTTATGCCATTTTTAGGTTTTGTAGGGACTCCTGATGACGTTTTGAGACATCTCCTACAACTACAGCACCAGAATTGTACTGCTGAAGCAAGTCGGTTTTTTGGCATTTTTACGACAGGGTCCCCCCTTACGACATTTTAGCAAAAAATGTTTTTCGTAAAAAATGCATTTTCTTACATTTACGGGTTTAGTCGGTACTCCTGATGACGTTTTGAGACATCTCCTACAACTACAGCACCAGAATTGTGCTGCTGAAGCAAGTCCGTTTTTTGGAATTTTTTTTTGTAAAAAAAAAGTTTTCCCAAAAAAAGCATTTTATGCCATTTTTAGGTTTTGTAGGGACTCCTGATGACGTTTTGAGACATCTCCTACAACTACAACACCAGAATTGTACTGCTGAAGCAAGTCGGTTTTTTGGCATTTTTACGACAGGGTCCCCCCTTACGACATTTTAGCAAAAAATGTTTTTCGTAAAAAATGCATTTTCTTACATTTTCTTAAATTTACGGGTTTAGTCGGGACTCCTGATGACGTTTTAAGACATCTCCTACAACTACAGCACCAGAATTGTACTGCTGAAGCAAGTCGGTTTTTTGGCATTTTTACGACAGGGTCCCCCCTTACGACATTTTAGCAAAAAATGTTTTTCTTAAAAAATGCATTTTCTTACATTTTCTTACATTTACAGGTTTAGTCGGGACTCCTGATGACGTTTTGAGACATCTCCTACAACTACAGCACCAGAATTGTGCTGCTGAAGCAAGTCTGTTTTTTGAATTTTTTTTTGTAAAAAAAAAGTTTTTCCAAAAAAAGCATTTTATGCCATTTTTAGGTTTTGTAGGGACTCCTGATGACGTTTTGAGACATCTCCTACAACTACAGCACCAGAATTGTACTGCTGAAGCAAGTCGGTTTTTTGGCATTTTTACGACAGGGTCCCCCCTTACGACATTTTAGCAAAAAATGTTTTTCTTAAAAAATGCATTTTCTTACATTTTCTTACATTTACGGGTTTAGTCGGGACTCCTGATGACGTTTTAGGACATCTCCTACAACTACAGCACCAGAATTGTACTGCTGAAGCAAGTCCGTTTTTTGGCATTTTTACGACAGGGTCCCCCCTTACGACATTTTAGCAAAAAATGTTTTTCGTAAAAAATGCATTTTCTTACATTTTCTTACATTTACGGGTTTAGTCGGGACTCCTGATGACGTTTTGAGACATCTCCTACAACTACAGCACCAGAATTGTGCTGCTGAAGCCAGTCTGTTTTTTGAATTTTTTTTTGTAAAAAAAAAGTTTTCCCAAAAAAAGCATTTTATGCCATTTTTAGGTTTTGTAGGGACTCCTGATGACGTTTTAAGACATCTCCTACAACTACAGCACCAGAATTGTGCTGCTGAAGCAAGTCAGTTTTTTGGCATTTTTACGACAGGGTCCCCCCTTACGACATTTTAGCAAAAAATGTTTTTCGTAAAAAATGCATTTTCTTACATTTTCTTACATTTACGGGTTTAGTCAGGACTCCTGATGACGTTTTGAGACATCTCCTACAACTACAGCACCAGAATTGTGCTGCTGAAGCAAGTCTGTTTTTTGAAATTTTTTTTGTAAAAAAAAAGTTTTCCCAAAAAAAGCATTTTATGCCATTTTTAGGTTTTGTAGGGACTCCTGATGACGTTTTGAGACATCTCCTACAACTACAGCACCAGAATTGTACTGCTGAAGCAAGTCGGTTTTTTGGCATTTTTACGACAGGGTCCCCCCTTACGACATTTTAGCAAAAAATGTTTTTCTTAAAAAATGCATTTTCTTACATTTTCTTACATTTACGGGTTTAGTCGGGACTCCTGATGACGTTTTGAGACATCTCCTACAACTACAGCACCAGAATTGTGCTGCTGAAGCAAGTCTGTTTTTTGAATTTTTTTATGTAAAAAAAAAGTTTTCCCAAAAAAAGCATTTTATGCCATTTTTAGGTTTTGTAGGGACTCCTGATGACGTTTTGAGACATCTCCTACAACTACAGCACCAGAATTGTACTGCTGAAGCAAGTCGGTTTTTTGGCATTTTTACGACAGGGTCCCCCCTTACGACATTTTAGCAAAAAATGTTTTTCTTAAAAAATGCATTTTCTTACATTTTCTTACATTTACGGGTTTAGTCGGGACTCCTGATGACGTTTTAGGACATCTCCTACAACTACAGCACCAGAATTGTACTGCTGAAGCAAGTCCGTTTTTTGGCATTTTTACGACAGGGTCCCCCCTTACGACATTTTAGCAAAAAATGTTTTTCGTAAAAAATGCATTTTCTTACATTTTCTTACATTTACGGGTTTAGTCAGGACTCCTGATGACGTTTTGAGACATCTCCTACAACTACAGCACCAGAATTGTGCTGCTGAAGCAAGTCTGTTTTTTGAAATTTTTTTTGTAAAAAAAAAGTTTTCCCAAAAAAAGCATTTTATGCCATTTTTAGGTTTTGTAGGGACTCCTGATGACGTTTTGAGACATCTCCTACAACTACAGCACCAGAATTGTACTGCTGAAGCAAGTCGGTTTTTTGGCATTTTTACGACAGGGTCCCCCCTTACGACATTTTAGCAAAAAATGTTTTTCTTAAAAAATGCATTTTCTTACATTTTCTTACATTTACGGGTTTAGTCGGGACTCCTGATGACGTTTTGAGACATCTCCTACAACTACAGCACCAGAATTGTGCTGCTGAAGCAAGTCTGTTTTTTGAATTTTTTTATGTAAAAAAAAAGTTTTCCCAAAAAAAGCATTTTATGCCATTTTTAGGTTTTGTAGGGACTCCTGATGACGTTTTGAGACATCTCCTACAACTACAGCACCAGAATTGTACTGCTGAAGCAAGTCGGTTTTTTGGCATTTTTACGACAGGGTCCCCCCTTACGACATTTTAGCAAAAAATGTTTTTCTTAAAAAATGCATTTTCTTACATTTTCTTACATTTACGGGTTTAGTCGGGACTCCTGATGACGTTTTGAGACATCTCCTACAACTACAGCACCAGAATTGTGCTGCTGAAGCAAGTCTGTTTTTTGAATTTTTTTTTGTAAAAAAAAAAAGTTTTCCCAAAAAAAGCATTTTATGCCATTTTTCGGTTTTGTAGGGACTCCTGATGACGTTTTGAGACATCTCCTACAACTACAGCACCAGAATTGTACTGCTGAAGCAAGTCGGTTTTTTGGCATTTTTACGACAGGGTCCCCCCTTACGACATTTTAGCAAAAAATGTTTTTCTTAAAAAATGCATTTTCTTACATTTTCTTACATTTACGGGTTTAGTCGGTACTCCTGATGACGTTTTGAGACATCTCCTACAACTACAGCACCAGAATTGTGCTGCTAAAGCAAGTCCGTTTTTTGGAATTTTTTTTTGTAAAAAAAAAGTTTTCCCAAAAAAAGCATTTTATGCCATTTTTAGGTTTTGTAGGGACTCCTGATGACGTTTTGAGACATCTCCTACAACTACAGCACCAGAATTGTACTGCTGAAGCAAGTCGGTTTTTTGGCATTTTTACGACAGGGTCCCCCCTTACGACATTTTAGCAAAAAATGTTTTTAGCAAAAAATGTTTTTCTTAAAAAATGCATTTTCTTACATTTTCTTACATTCACGGGTTTAGTCGGGACTCCTGATGACGTTTTAAGACATCTCCTACAACTACAGCACCAGAATTGTACTGCTGAAGCAAGTCCGTTTTTTGGCATTTTTACGACAGGGTCCCCCCTTACGACATTTTAGCAAAAAATGTTTTTCGTAAAAAAATGCATTTTCTTACATTTTCTTACATTTACGGGTTTAGTCGGGACTCTAATGACGTTTTGAGACATCTCCTACAACTACAGCACCAGAATTGTGCTGCTGAAGCAAGTCTGTTTTTTGAATTTTTTTTTGTAAGAAAAAAGTTTTTCCAAAAAAAGCATTTTATGCCATTTTTAGGTTTTGTAGGGACTTCTGATGACGTTTTGAGACATCTCCTACAACTACAGCACCAGAATTGTACTGCTGAAGCAAGTCGGTTTTTTGGCATTTTTACGACAGGGTCCCCCCTTACGACATTTTAGCAAAAAATGTTTTTCTTAAAAAATGCATTTTCTTACATTTTCTTACATTTACGGGTTTAGTCGGGACTCCTGATGACGTTTTAAGACATCTCCTACAACTACAGCACCAGAATTGTACTGCTGAAGCAAGTCCGTTTTTTGGCATTTTTACGACAGGGTCCCCCCTTACGACATTTTAGCAAAAAATTTTTTTCGTAAAAAATGCATTTTCTTACATTTTCTTACATTTACGGGTTTAGTCGCGACTCCTGATGACGTTTTGAGACATCTCCTACAACTACAGCACCAGAATTGTGCTGCTGAAGCAAGACTGTTTTTTGAATTTTTTTTTGTAAAAAAAAAGTTTTCCAAAAAAAAGCATTTTATGCCATTTTTAGGTTTTGTAGGGACTCCTGATGACGTTTTAAGACATCTCCTACAACTACAGCACCAGAATTGTGCTGCTGAAGCAAGTCAGTTTTTTGGAATTTTTACGACAGGGTCCCCCCTTACGACATTTTAGCAAAAAATGTTTTTCGTAAAAAATGCATTTTCTTACATTTTCTTACATTTACGGGTTTAGTCGGGACTCCTGATGACGTTTTGAGACATCTCCTACAACTACAGCACCAGAATTGTGCTGCTGAAGCAAGTCTGTTTTTTGAATTTTTTTTTGTAAAAAAAAAGTTTTCCCAAAAAAAGCATTTTATGCCATTTTTAGGTTTTGTAGGGACTCCTGATGACGTTTTGAGACATCTCCTACAACTACAGCACCAGAATTGTACTGCTGAAGCAAGTCGTTTTTTTGGCATTTTTACGACAGGGTCCCCCCTTACGACATTTTAGCAAAAAATGTTTTTCGTAAAAAATGCATTTTCTTACATTTACGGGTTTAGTCGGTACTCCTGATGACGTTTTGAGACATCTCCTACAACTACAGCACCAGAATTGTGCTGCTGAAGCAAGTCCGTTTTTTGGAAAAAATTTTTGTAAAAAAAAAGTTTTCCCAAAAAAAGCATTTTATGCCATTTTTAGGTTTTGTAGGGACTCCTGATGACGTTTTGAGACATCTCCTACAACTACAGCACCAGAATTGTACTGCTGAAGCAAGTCGGTTTTTTGGCATTTTTACGACAGGGTCCCCCCTTACGACATTTTAGCAAAAAATGTTTTTCGTAAAAAATGCATTTTCTTACATTTTCTTACATTTACGGGTTTAGTCGGGACTCCTGATGACGTTTTAAGACATCTCCTACAACTACAGCACCAGAATTGTACTGCTGAAGCAAGTCGGTTTTTTGGCATTTTTACGACAGGGTCCCCCCTTACGACATTTTAGCAAAAAATGTTTTTCTTAAAAAATGCATTTTCTTACATTTTCTTACATTTACGGGTTTAGTCGGGACTCCTGATGACGTTTTGAGACATCTCCTACAACTACAGCACCAGAATTGTGCTGCTGAAGCAAGTCTGTTTTTTGAATTTTTTTTTGTAAAAAAAAAGTTTTTCCAAAAAAAGCATTTTATGCCATTTTTAGGTTTTGTAGGGACTCCTGATGACGTTTTGAGACATCTCCTACAACTACAGCACCAGAATTGTACTGCTGAAGCAAGTCGGTTTTTTGGCATTTTTACGACAGGGTCCCCCCTTACGACATTTTAGCAAAAAATGTTTTTCGTAAAAAATGCATTTTCTTACATTTACGGGTTTAGTCGGTACTCCTGATGACGTTTTGAGACATCTCCTACAACTACAGCACCAGAATTGTACTGCTGAAGCAAGTCCGTTTTTTGGCATTTTTACGACAGGGTCCCCCCTTACGACATTTTAGCAAAAAATGTTTTTCGTAAAAAATGCATTTTCTTACATTTACGGGTTTAGTCGGTACTCCTGATGACGTTTTGAGACATCTCCTACAACTACAGCACCAGAATTGTGCTGCTGAAGCAAGTCCGTTTTTTGGAAAAAAATTACGACATTTTAGCAAAAAATGTTTTTCTTAAAAAATGCATTTTCTTACATTTTCTTACATTTACGGGTTTAGTCGGGACTCCTGATGACGTTTTAGGACATCTCCTACAACTACAGCACCAGAATTGTACTGCTGAAGCAAGTCCGTTTTTTGGCATTTTTACGACAGGGTCCCCCCTTACGACATTTTAGCAAAAAATGTTTTTCGTAAAAAATGCATTTTCTTACATTTACGGGTTTAGTCGGTACTCCTGATGACGTTTTGAGACATCTCCTACAACTACAGCACCAGAATTGTGCTGCTGAAGCAAGTCCGTTTTTTGGAAAAAAATTTTGTAAAAAAAAAGTTTTCCCAAAAAAAGCATTTTATGCCATTTTTAGGTTTTGTAGGGACTCCTGATGACGTTTTGAGACATCTCCTACAACTACAGCACCAGAATTGTACTGCTGAAGCAAGTCGGTTTTTTGGCATTTTTACGACAGGGTCCCCCCTTACGACATTTTAGCAAAAAATGTTTTTCGTAAAAAATGCATTTTCTTACATTTTCTTACATTTACGGGTTTAGTCGGGACTCCTGATGACGTTTTAAGACATCTCCTACAACTACAGCACCAGAATTGTACTGCTGAAGCAAGTCGGTTTTTTGGCATTTTTACGACAGGGTCCCCCCTTACGACATTTTAGCAAAAAATGTTTTTCTTAAAAAATGCATTTTCTTACATTTTCTTACATTTACGGGTTTAGTCGGGACTCCTGATGACGTTTTGAGACATCTCCTACAACTACAGCACCAGAATTGTGCTGCTGAAGCAAGTCTGTTTTTTGAATTTTTTTTTGTAAAAAAAAGTTTTTCCAAAAAAAGCATTTTATGCCATTTTTAGGTTTTGTAGGGACTCCTGATGACGTTTTGAGACATCTCCTACAACTACAGCACCAGAATTGTACTGCTGAAGCAAGTCGGTTTTTTGGCATTTTTACGACAGGGTCCCCCCTTACGACATTTTAGCAAAAAATGTTTTTCGTAAAAAATACATTTTCTTACATTTTCTTACATTTACGGGTTTAGTCGGGACTCCTGATGACGTTTTGAGACATCTCCTACAACTACAGCACCAGAATTGTGCTGCTGAAGCCAGTCTGTTTTTTGAATTTTTTTTTGTAAAAAAAAAGTTTTCCCAAAAAAAGCATTTTATGCCATTTTTAGGTTTTGTAGGGACTCCTGATGACGTTTTAAGACATCTCCTACAACTACAGCACCAGAATTGTGCTGCTGAAGCAAGTCAGTTTTTTGGCATTTTTACGACAGGGTCCCCCCTTACGACATTTTAGCAAAAAATGTTTTTCGTAAAAAATGCATTTTCTTACATTTTCTTACATTTACGGGTTTAGTCAGGACTCCTGATGACGTTTTGAGACATCTCCTACAACTACAGCACCAGAATTGTGCTGCTGAAGCAAGTCTGTTTTTTGAATTTTTTTTTGTAAAAAAAAAGTTTTCCCAAAAAAAGCATTTTATGCCATTTTTAGGTTTTGTAGGGACTCCTGATGACGTTTTGAGACATCTCCTACAACTACAGCACCAGAATTGTACTGCTGAAGCAAGTCGTTTTTTTGGCATTTTTACGACAGGGTCCCCCCTTACGACATTTTAGCAAAAAATGTTTTTCGTAAAAAATGCATTTTCTTACATTTACGGGTTTAGTCGGTACTCCTGATGACGTTTTGAGACATCTCCTACAACTACAGCACCAGAATTGTGCTGCTGAAGCAAGTCCGTTTTTTGGAAATTTTTTTTGTAAAAAAAAAGTTTTCCCAAAAAAAGCATTTTATGCCATTTTTAGGTTTTGTAGGGACTCCTGATGACGTTTTGAGACATCTCCTACAACTACAGCACCAGAATTGTACTGCTGAAGCAAGTCGGTTTTTTGGCATTTTTACGACAGGGTCCCCCCTTACGACATTTTAGCAAAAAATGTTTTTCGTAAAAAATGCATTTTCTTACATTTTCTTACATTTACGGGTTTAGTCGGGACTCCTGATGACGTTTTAAGACATCTCCTACAACTACAGCACCAGAATTGTACTGCTGAAGCAAGTCGGTTTTTTGGCATTTTTACGACAGGGTCCCCCCTTACGACATTTTAGCAAAAAATGTTTTTCTTAAAAAATGCATTTTCTTACATTTTCTTACATTTACGGGTTTAGTCGGGACTCCTGATGACGTTTTGAGACATCTCCTACAACTACAGCACCAGAATTGTGCTGCTGAAGCAAGTCTGTTTTTTGAATTTTTTTTTGTAAAAAAAAAGTTTTTCCAAAAAAAGCATTTTATGCCATTTTTAGGTTTTGTAGGGACTCCTGATGACGTTTTGAGACATCTCCTACAACTACAGCACCAGAATTGTACTGCTGAAGCAAGTCGGTTTTTTGGCATTTTTACGACAGGGTCCCCCCTTACGACATTTTAGCAAAAAATGTTTTTCTTAAAAAATGCATTTTCTTACATTTTCTTACATTTACGGGTTTAGTCGGGACTCCTGATGACGTTTTAGGACATCTCCTACAACTACAGCACCAGAATTGTACTGCTGAAGCAAGTCCGTTTTTTGGCATTTTTACGACAGGGTCCCCCCTTACGACATTTTAGCAAAAAATGTTTTTCGTAAAAAATGCATTTTCTTACATTTTCTTACATTTACGGGTTTAGTCGGGACTCCTGATGACGTTTTGAGACATCTCCTACAACTACAGCACCAGAATTGTACTGCTGAAGCAAGTCCGTTTTTTGGCATTTTTACGACAGGGTCCCCCCTTACGACATTTTAGCAAAAATTTTTTTTCGTAAAAAATGCATTTTCTTACATTTTCTTACATTTACGGGTTTAGTCGCGACTCCTGATGACGTTTTGAGACATCTCCTACAACTACAGCACCAGAATTGTGCTGCTGAAGCAAGACTGTTTTTTGAATTTTTTTTTGTAAAAAAAAAGTTTTCCAAAAAAAAGCATTTTATGCCATTTTTAGGTTTTGTAGGGACTCCTGATGACGTTTTAAGACATCTGCTACAACTACAGCACCAGAATTGTGCTGCTGAAGCAAGTCAGTTTTTTGGAATTTTTACGACAGGGTCCCCCCTTACGACATTTTAGCAAAAAATGTTTTTCGTAAAAAATGCATTTTCTTACATTTTCTTACATTTACGGGTTTAGTCGGGACTCCTGATGACGTTTTAGGACATCTCCTACAACTACAGCACCAGAATTGTACTGCTGAAGCAAGTCCGTTTTTTGGCATTTTTACGACAGGGTCCCCCCTTACGACATTTTAGCAAAAAATGTTTTTCGTAAAAAATGCATTTTCTTACATTTTCTTACATTTACGGGTTTAGTCGGGACTCCTGATGACGTTTTGAGACATCTCCTACAACTACAGCACCAGAATTGTGCTGCTGAAGCCAGTCTGTTTTTTGAATTTTTTTTTGTAAAAAAAAAGTTTTCCCAAAAAAAGCATTTTATGCCATTTTTAGGTTTTGTAGGGACTCCTGATGACGTTTTAAGACATCTCCTACAACTACAGCACCAGAATTGTGCTGCTGAAGCAAGTCAGTCTTTTGGCATTTTTACGACAGGGTCCCCCCTTACGACATTTTAGCAAAAAATGTTTTTCGTAAAAAATGCATTTTCTTACATTTTCTTACATTTACGGGTTTAGTCAGGACTCCTGATGACGTTTTGAGACATCTCCTACAACTACAGCACCAGAATTGTGCTGCTGAAGCAAGTCTGTTTTTTGAATTTTTTTTTGTAAAAAAAAAGTTTTCCCAAAAAAAGCATTTTATGCCATTTTTAGGTTTTGTAGGGACTCCTGATGACGTTTTGAGACATCTCCTACAACTACAGCACCAGAATTGTACTGCTGAAGCAAGTCGGTTTTTTGGCATTTTTACGACAGGGTCCCCCCTTACGACATTTTAGCAAAAAATGTTTTTCTTAAAAAATGCATTTTCTTACATTTTCTTACATTTACGGGTTTAGTCGGGACTCCTGATGACGTTTTGAGACATCTCCTACAACTACAGCACCAGAATTGTGCTGCTGAAGCAAGTCTGTTTTTTGAATTTTTTTATGTAAAAAAAAAGTTTTCCCAAAAAAAGCATTTTATGCCATTTTTAGGTTTTGTAGGGACTCCTGATGACGTTTTGAGACATCTCCTACAACTACAGCACCAGAATTGTACTGCTGAAGCAAGTCGGTTTTTTGGCATTTTTACGACAGGGTCCCCCCTTACGACATTTTAGCAAAAAATGTTTTTCTTAAAAAATGCATTTTCTTACATTTTCTTACATTTACGGGTTTAGTCGGGACTCCTGATGACGTTTTGAGACATCTCCTACAACTACAGCACCAGAATTGTGCTGCTGAAGCAAGTCTGTTTTTTGAATTTTTTTTTGTAAAAAAAAAAAGTTTTCCCAAAAAAAGCATTTTATGCCATTTTTAGGTTTTGTAGGGACTCCTGATGACGTTTTGAGACATCTCCTACAACTACAGCACCAGAATTGTACTGCTGAAGCAAGTCGGTTTTTTGGCATTTTTACGACAGGGTCCCCCCTTACGACATTTTAGCAAAAAATGTTTTTCTTAAAAAATGCATTTTCTTACATTTTCTTACATTTACGGGTTTAGTCGGGACTCCTGATGACGTTTTGAGACATCTCCTACAACTACAGCACCAGAATTGTGCTGCTGAAGCAAGTCCGTTTTTTGGAATTTTTTTTTGTAAAAAAAAAGTTTTCCCAAAAAAAGCATTTTATGCCATTTTTAGGTTTTGTAGCGACTCCTGATGACGTTTTAAGACATCTCCTACAACTACAGCACCAGAATTGTGCTGCTGAAGCAAGTCAGTTTTTTGGCATTTTTACGACAGGGTCCCCCCTTACGACATTTTAGCAAAAAATGTTTTTCGTAAAAAATGCATTTTCTTACATTTACGGGTTTAGTCGGGACTCCTGATGACGTTTTAAGACATCTCCTACAACTACAGCACCAGAATTGTACTGCTGAAGCAAGTCGGTTTTTTGGCATTTTTACGACAGGGTCCCCCCTTACGACATTTTAGCAAAAAATGTTTTTCTTAAAAAATGCATTTTCTTACATTTTCTTACATTTACGGGTTTAGTCGGGACTCCTGATGACGTTTTGAGACATCTCCTACAACTACAGCACCAGAATTGTGCTGCTGAAGCAAGTCTGTTTTTTGAATTTTTTTTTGTAAAAAAAAAAAGTTTTCCCAAAAAAAGCATTTTATGCCATTTTTCGGTTTTGTAGGGACTCCTGATGACGTTTTGAGACATCTCCTACAACTACAGCACCAGAATTGTACTGCTGAAGCAAGTCGGTTTTTTGGCATTTTTACGACAGGGTCCCCCCTTACGACATTTTAGCAAAAAATGTTTTTCTTAAAAAATGCATTTTCTTACATTTTCTTACATTTACGGGTTTAGTCGGTACTCCTGATGACGTTTTGAGACATCTCCTACAACTACAGCACCAGAATTGTGCTGCTAAAGCAAGTCCGTTTTTTGGAATTTTTTTTTGTAAAAAAAAAGTTTTCCCAAAAAAAGCATTTTATGCCATTTTTAGGTTTTGTAGGGACTCCTGATGACGTTTTGAGACATCTCCTACAACTACAGCACCAGAATTGTACTGCTGAAGCAAGTCGGTTTTTTGGCATTTTTACGACAGGGTCCCCCCTTACGACATTTTAGCAAAAAATGTTTTTAGCAAAAAATGTTTTTCTTAAAAAATGCATTTTCTTACATTTTCTTACATTCACGGGTTTAGTCGGGACTCCTGATGACGTTTTAAGACATCTCCTACAACTACAGCACCAGAATTGTACTGCTGAAGCAAGTCCGTTTTTTGGCATTTTTACGACAGGGTCCCCCCTTACGACATTTTAGCAAAAAATGTTTTTCGTAAAAAAATGCATTTTCTTACATTTTCTTACATTTACGGGTTTAGTCGGGACTCTAATGACGTTTTGAGACATCTCCTACAACTACAGCACCAGAATTGTGCTGCTGAAGCAAGTCTGTTTTTTGAATTTTTTTTTGTAAGAAAAAAGTTTTTCCAAAAAAAGCATTTTATGCCATTTTTAGGTTTTGTAGGGACTTCTGATGACGTTTTGAGACATCTCCTACAACTACAGCACCAGAATTGTACTGCTGAAGCAAGTCGGTTTTTTGGCATTTTTACGACAGGGTCCCCCCTTACGACATTTTAGCAAAAAATGTTTTTCTTAAAAAATGCATTTTCTTACATTTTCTTACATTTACGGGTTTAGTCGGGACTCCTGATGACGTTTTAAGACATCTCCTACAACTACAGCACCAGAATTGTACTGCTGAAGCAAGTCCGTTTTTTGGCATTTTTACGACAGGGTCCCCCCTTACGACATTTTAGCAAAAAATTTTTTTCGTAAAAAATGCATTTTCTTACATTTTCTTACATTTACGGGTTTAGTCGCGACTCCTGATGACGTTTTGAGACATCTCCTACAACTACAGCACCAGAATTGTGCTGCTGAAGCAAGACTGTTTTTTGAATTTTTTTTTGTAAAAAAAAAGTTTTCCAAAAAAAAGCATTTTATGCCATTTTTAGGTTTTGTAGGGACTCCTGATGACGTTTTAAGACATCTCCTACAACTACAGCACCAGAATTGTGCTGCTGAAGCAAGTCAGTTTTTTGGAATTTTTACGACAGGGTCCCCCCTTACGACATTTTAGCAAAAAATGTTTTTCGTAAAAAATGCATTTTCTTACATTTTCTTACATTTACGGGTTTAGTCGGGACTCCTGATGACGTTTTGAGACATCTCCTACAACTACAGCACCAGAATTGTGCTGCTGAAGCAAGTCTGTTTTTTGAATTTTTTTTTGTAAAAAAAAAGTTTTCCCAAAAAAAGCATTTTATGCCATTTTTAGGTTTTGTAGGGACTCCTGATGACGTTTTGAGACATCTCCTACAACTACAGCACCAGAATTGTACTGCTGAAGCAAGTCGTTTTTTTGGCATTTTTACGACAGGGTCCCCCCTTACGACATTTTAGCAAAAAATGTTTTTCGTAAAAAATGCATTTTCTTACATTTACGGGTTTAGTCGGTACTCCTGATGACGTTTTGAGACATCTCCTACAACTACAGCACCAGAATTGTGCTGCTGAAGCAAGTCCGTTTTTTGGAAAAAATTTTTGTAAAAAAAAAGTTTTCCCAAAAAAAGCATTTTATGCCATTTTTAGGTTTTGTAGGGACTCCTGATGACGTTTTGAGACATCTCCTACAACTACAGCACCAGAATTGTACTGCTGAAGCAAGTCGGTTTTTTGGCATTTTTACGACAGGGTCCCCCCTTACGACATTTTAGCAAAAAATGTTTTTCGTAAAAAATGCATTTTCTTACATTTTCTTACATTTACGGGTTTAGTCGGGACTCCTGATGACGTTTTAAGACATCTCCTACAACTACAGCACCAGAATTGTACTGCTGAAGCAAGTCGGTTTTTTGGCATTTTTACGACAGGGTCCCCCCTTACGACATTTTAGCAAAAAATGTTTTTCTTAAAAAATGCATTTTCTTACATTTTCTTACATTTACGGGTTTAGTCGGGACTCCTGATGACGTTTTGAGACATCTCCTACAACTACAGCACCAGAATTGTGCTGCTGAAGCAAGTCTGTTTTTTGAATTTTTTTTTGTAAAAAAAAAGTTTTTCCAAAAAAAGCATTTTATGCCATTTTTAGGTTTTGTAGGGACTCCTGATGACGTTTTGAGACATCTCCTACAACTACAGCACCAGAATTGTACTGCTGAAGCAAGTCGGTTTTTTGGCATTTTTACGACAGGGTCCCCCCTTACGACATTTTAGCAAAAAATGTTTTTCTTAAAAAATGCATTTTCTTACATTTTCTTACATTTACGGGTTTAGTCGGGACTCCTGATGACGTTTTAGGACATCTCCTACAACTACAGCACCAGAATTGTACTGCTGAAGCAAGTCCGTTTTTTGGCATTTTTACGACAGGGTCCCCCCTTACGACATTTTAGCAAAAAATGTTTTTCGTAAAAAATGCATTTTCTTACATTTACGGGTTTAGTCGGTACTCCTGATGACGTTTTGAGACATCTCCTACAACTACAGCACCAGAATTGTGCTGCTGAAGCAAGTCCGTTTTTTGGAAAAAAATTTTGTAAAAAAAAAGTTTTCCCAAAAAAAGCATTTTATGCCATTTTTAGGTTTTGTAGGGACTCCTGATGACGTTTTGAGACATCTCCTACAACTACAGCACCAGAATTGTACTGCTGAAGCAAGTCGGTTTTTTGGCATTTTTACGACAGGGTCCCCCCTTACGACATTTTAGCAAAAAATGTTTTTCGTAAAAAATGCATTTTCTTACATTTTCTTACATTTACGGGTTTAGTCGGGACTCCTGATGACGTTTTAAGACATCTCCTACAACTACAGCACCAGAATTGTACTGCTGAAGCAAGTCGGTTTTTTGGCATTTTTACGACAGGGTCCCCCCTTACGACATTTTAGCAAAAAATGTTTTTCTTAAAAAATGCATTTTCTTACATTTTCTTACATTTACGGGTTTAGTCGGGACTCCTGATGACGTTTTGAGACATCTCCTACAACTACAGCACCAGAATTGTGCTGCTGAAGCAAGTCTGTTTTTTGAATTTTTTTTTGTAAAAAAAAAGTTTTTCCAAAAAAAGCATTTTATGCCATTTTTAGGTTTTGTAGGGACTCCTGATGACGTTTTGAGACATCTCCTACAACTACAGCACCAGAATTGTACTGCTGAAGCAAGTCGGTTTTTTGGCATTTTTACGACAGGGTCCCCCCTTACGACATTTTAGCAAAAAATGTTTTTCTTAAAAAATGCATTTTCTTACATTTTCTTACATTTACGGGTTTAGTCGGGACTCCTGATGACGTTTTAGGACATCTCCTACAACTACAGCACCAGAATTGTACTGCTGAAGCAAGTCCGTTTTTTGGCATTTTTACGACAGGGTCCCCCCTTACGACATTTTAGCAAAAAATGTTTTTCGTAAAAAATGCATTTTCTTACATTTTCTTACATTTACGGGTTTAGTCGGGACTCCTGATGACGTTTTGAGACATCTCCTACAACTACAGCACCAGAATTGTGCTGCTGAAGCAAGTCTGTTTTTTGAATTTTTTTTTGTAAAAAAAAAGTTTTTCCAAAAAAAGCATTTTATGCCATTTTTAGGTTTTGTAGGGACTCCTGATGACGTTTTGAGACATCTCCTACAACTACAGCACCAGAATTGTACTGCTGAAGCAAGTCGGTTTTTTGGCATTTTTACGACAGGGTCCCCCCTTACGACATTTTAGCAAAAAATGTTTTTCTTAAAAAATGCATTTTCTTACATTTTCTTACATTTACGGGTTTAGTCGGGACTCCTGATGACGTTTTAGGACATCTCCTACAACTACAGCACCAGAATTGTACTGCTGAAGCAAGTCCGTTTTTTGGCATTTTTACGACAGGGTCCCCCCTTACGACATTTTAGCAAAAAATGTTTTTCGTAAAAAATACATTTTCTTACATTTTCTTACATTTACGGGTTTAGTCGGGACTCCTGATGACGTTTTGAGACATCTCCTACAACTACAGCACCAGAATTGTGCTGCTGAAGCCAGTCTGTTTTTTGAATTTTTTTTTGTAAAAAAAAAGTTTTCCCAAAAAAAGCATTTTATGCCATTTTTAGGTTTTGTAGGGACTCCTGATGACGTTTTAAGACATCTCCTACAACTACAGCACCAGAATTGTGCTGCTGAAGCAAGTCAGTTTTTTGGCATTTTTACGACAGGGTCCCCCCTTACGACATTTTAGCAAAAAATGTTTTTCGTAAAAAATGCATTTTCTTACATTTTCTTACATTTACGGGTTTAGTCAGGACTCCTGATGACGTTTTGAGACATCTCCTACAACTACAGCACCAGAATTGTGCTGCTGAAGCAAGTCTGTTTTTTGAATTTTTTTTTGTAAAAAAAAAGTTTTCCCAAAAAAAGCATTTTATGCCATTTTTAGGTTTTGTAGGGACTCCTGATGACGTTTTGAGACATCTCCTACAACTACAGCACCAGAATTGTACTGCTGAAGCAAGTCGTTTTTTTGGCATTTTTACGACAGGGTCCCCCCTTACGACATTTTAGCAAAAAATGTTTTTCGTAAAAAATGCATTTTCTTACATTTACGGGTTTAGTCGGTACTCCTGATGACGTTTTGAGACATCTCCTACAACTACAGCACCAGAATTGTGCTGCTGAAGCAAGTCCGTTTTTTGGAAATTTTTTTTGTAAAAAAAAAGTTTTCCCAAAAAAAGCATTTTATGCCATTTTTAGGTTTTGTAGGGACTCCTGATGACGTTTTGAGACATCTCCTACAACTACAGCACCAGAATTGTACTGCTGAAGCAAGTCGGTTTTTTGGCATTTTTACGACAGGGTCCCCCCTTACGACATTTTAGCAAAAAATGTTTTTCGTAAAAAATGCATTTTCTTACATTTTCTTACATTTACGGGTTTAGTCGGGACTCCTGATGACGTTTTAAGACATCTCCTACAACTACAGCACCAGAATTGTACTGCTGAAGCAAGTCGGTTTTTTGGCATTTTTACGACAGGGTCCCCCCTTACGACATTTTAGCAAAAAATGTTTTTCTTAAAAAATGCATTTTCTTACATTTTCTTACATTTACGGGTTTAGTCGGGACTCCTGATGACGTTTTGAGACATCTCCTACAACTACAGCACCAGAATTGTGCTGCTGAAGCAAGTCTGTTTTTTGAATTTTTTTTTGTAAAAAAAAAGTTTTTCCAAAAAAAGCATTTTATGCCATTTTTAGGTTTTGTAGGGACTCCTGATGACGTTTTGAGACATCTCCTACAACTACAGCACCAGAATTGTACTGCTGAAGCAAGTCGGTTTTTTGGCATTTTTACGACAGGGTCCCCCCTTACGACATTTTAGCAAAAAATGTTTTTCTTAAAAAATGCATTTTCTTACATTTTCTTACATTTACGGGTTTAGTCGGGACTCCTGATGACGTTTTAGGACATCTCCTACAACTACAGCACCAGAATTGTACTGCTGAAGCAAGTCCGTTTTTTGGCATTTTTACGACAGGGTCCCCCCTTACGACATTTTAGCAAAAAATGTTTTTCGTAAAAAATGCATTTTCTTACATTTTCTTACATTTACGGGTTTAGTCGGGACTCCTGATGACGTTTTGAGACATCTCCTACAACTACAGCACCAGAATTGTACTGCTGAAGCAAGTCCGTTTTTTGGCATTTTTACGACAGGGTCCCCCCTTACGACATTTTAGCAAAAATTTTTTTTCGTAAAAAATGCATTTTCTTACATTTTCTTACATTTACGGGTTTAGTCGCGACTCCTGATGACGTTTTGAGACATCTCCTACAACTACAGCACCAGAATTGTGCTGCTGAAGCAAGACTGTTTTTTGAATTTTTTTTTGTAAAAAAAAAGTTTTCCAAAAAAAAGCATTTTATGCCATTTTTAGGTTTTGTAGGGACTCCTGATGACGTTTTAAGACATCTGCTACAACTACAGCACCAGAATTGTGCTGCTGAAGCAAGTCAGTTTTTTGGAATTTTTACGACAGGGTCCCCCCTTACGACATTTTAGCAAAAAATGTTTTTCGTAAAAAATGCATTTTCTTACATTTTCTTACATTTACGGGTTTAGTCGGGACTCCTGATGACGTTTTAGGACATCTCCTACAACTACAGCACCAGAATTGTACTGCTGAAGCAAGTCCGTTTTTTGGCATTTTTACGACAGGGTCCCCCCTTACGACATTTTAGCAAAAAATGTTTTTCGTAAAAAATGCATTTTCTTACATTTTCTTACATTTACGGGTTTAGTCGGGACTCCTGATGACGTTTTGAGACATCTCCTACAACTACAGCACCAGAATTGTGCTGCTGAAGCCAGTCTGTTTTTTGAATTTTTTTTTGTAAAAAAAAAGTTTTCCCAAAAAAAGCATTTTATGCCATTTTTAGGTTTTGTAGGGACTCCTGATGACGTTTTAAGACATCTCCTACAACTACAGCACCAGAATTGTGCTGCTGAAGCAAGTCAGTCTTTTGGCATTTTTACGACAGGGTCCCCCCTTACGACATTTTAGCAAAAAATGTTTTTCGTAAAAAATGCATTTTCTTACATTTTCTTACATTTACGGGTTTAGTCAGGACTCCTGATGACGTTTTGAGACATCTCCTACAACTACAGCACCAGAATTGTGCTGCTGAAGCAAGTCTGTTTTTTGAATTTTTTTTTGTAAAAAAAAAGTTTTCCCAAAAAAAGCATTTTATGCCATTTTTAGGTTTTGTAGGGACTCCTGATGACGTTTTGAGACATCTCCTACAACTACAGCACCAGAATTGTACTGCTGAAGCAAGTCGGTTTTTTTGGCATTTTTACGACAGGGTCCCCCCTTACGACATTTTAGCAAAAAATGTTTTTCTTAAAAAATGCATTTTCTTACATTTTCTTACATTTACGGGTTTAGTCGGGACTCCTGATGACGTTTTGAGACATCTCCTACAACTACAGCACCAGAATTGTGCTGCTGAAGCAAGTCTGTTTTTTGAATTTTTTTATGTAAAAAAAAAGTTTTCCCAAAAAAAGCATTTTATGCCATTTTTAGGTTTTGTAGGGACTCCTGATGACGTTTTGAGACATCTCCTACAACTACAGCACCAGAATTGTACTGCTGAAGCAAGTCGGTTTTTTGGCATTTTTACGACAGGGTCCCCCCTTACGACATTTTAGCAAAAAATGTTTTTCTTAAAAAATGCATTTTCTTACATTTTCTTACATTTACGGGTTTAGTCGGGACTCCTGATGACGTTTTGAGACATCTCCTACAACTACAGCACCAGAATTGTGCTGCTGAAGCAAGTCTGTTTTTTGAATTTTTTTTTGTAAAAAAAAAAAGTTTTCCCAAAAAAAGCATTTTATGCCATTTTTAGGTTTTGTAGGGACTCCTGATGACGTTTTGAGACATCTCCTACAACTACAGCACCAGAATTGTACTGCTGAAGCAAGTCGGTTTTTTGGCATTTTTACGACAGGGTCCCCCCTTACGACATTTTAGCAAAAAATGTTTTTCTTAAAAAATGCATTTTCTTACATTTTCTTACATTTACGGGTTTAGTCGGGACTCCTGATGACGTTTTGAGACATCTCCTACAACTACAGCACCAGAATTGTGCTGCTGAAGCAAGTCCGTTTTTTGGAATTTTTTTTTGTAAAAAAAAAGTTTTCCCAAAAAAAGCATTTTATGCCATTTTTAGGTTTTGTAGCGACTCCTGATGACGTTTTAAGACATCTCCTACAACTACAGCACCAGAATTGTGCTGCTGAAGCAAGTCAGTTTTTTGGCATTTTTACGACAGGGTCCCCCCTTACGACATTTTAGCAAAAAATGTTTTTCGTAAAAAATGCATTTTCTTACATTTACGGGTTTAGTCGGGACTCCTGATGACGTTTTAAGACATCTCCTACAACTACAGCACCAGAATTGTGCTGCTGAAGCAAGTCAGTTTTTTGGAATTTTTACGACAGGGTCCCCCCTTACGACATTTTAGCAAAAAATGTTTTTCGTAAAAAATGCATTTTCTTACATTTTCTTACATTTACGGGTTTAGTCGGGACTCCTGATGACGTTTTAGGACATCTCCTACAACTACAGCACCAGAATTGTACTGCTGAAGCAAGTCCGTTTTTTGGCATTTTTACGACAGGGTCCCCCCTTACGACATTTTAGCAAAAAATGTTTTTCGTAAAAAATGCATTTTCTTACATTTTCTTACATTTACGGGTTTAGTCGGGACTCCTGATGACGTTTTGAGACATCTCCTACAACTACAGCACCAGAATTGTGCTGCTGAAGCCAGTCTGTTTTTTGAATTTTTTTTTGTAAAAAAAAAGTTTTCCCAAAAAAAGCATTTTATGCCATTTTTAGGTTTTGTAGGGACTCCTGATGACGTTTTAAGACATCTCCTACAACTACAGCACCAGAATTGTGCTGCTGAAGCAAGTCAGTCTTTTGGCATTTTTACGACAGGGTCCCCCCTTACGACATTTTAGCAAAAAATGTTTTTCGTAAAAAATGCATTTTCTTACATTTTCTTACATTTACGGGTTTAGTCAGGACTCCTGATGACGTTTTGAGACATCTCCTACAACTACAGCACCAGAATTGTGCTGCTGAAGCAAGTCTGTTTTTTGAATTTTTTTTTGTAAAAAAAAAGTTTTCCCAAAAAAAGCATTTTATGCCATTTTTAGGTTTTGTAGGGACTCCTGATGACGTTTTGAGACATCTCCTACAACTACAGCACCAGAATTGTACTGCTGAAGCAAGTCGGTTTTTTGGCATTTTTACGACAGGGTCCCCCCTTACGACATTTTAGCAAAAAATGTTTTTCTTAAAAAATGCATTTTCTTACATTTTCTTACATTTACGGGTTTAGTCGGGACTCCTGATGACGTTTTGAGACATCTCCTACAACTACAGCACCAGAATTGTGCTGCTGAAGCAAGTCTGTTTTTTGAATTTTTTTATGTAAAAAAAAAGTTTTCCCAAAAAAAGCATTTTATGCCATTTTTAGGTTTTGTAGGGACTCCTGATGACGTTTTGAGACATCTCCTACAACTACAGCACCAGAATTGTACTGCTGAAGCAAGTCGGTTTTTTGGCATTTTTACGACAGGGTCCCCCCTTACGACATTTTAGCAAAAAATGTTTTTCTTAAAAAATGCATTTTCTTACATTTTCTTACATTTACGGGTTTAGTCGGGACTCCTGATGACGTTTTGAGACATCTCCTACAACTACAGCACCAGAATTGTGCTGCTGAAGCAAGTCTGTTTTTTGAATTTTTTTTTGTAAAAAAAAAAAGTTTTCCCAAAAAAAGCATTTTATGCCATTTTTAGGTTTTGTAGGGACTCCTGATGACGTTTTGAGACATCTCCTACAACTACAGCACCAGAATTGTACTGCTGAAGCAAGTCGGTTTTTTGGCATTTTTACGACAGGGTCCCCCCTTACGACATTTTAGCAAAAAATGTTTTTCTTAAAAAATGCATTTTCTTACATTTTCTTACATTTACGGGTTTAGTCGGGACTCCTGATGACGTTTTGAGACATCTCCTACAACTACAGCACCAGAATTGTGCTGCTGAAGCAAGTCCGTTTTTTGGAATTTTTTTTTGTAAAAAAAAAGTTTTCCCAAAAAAAGCATTTTATGCCATTTTTAGGTTTTGTAGCGACTCCTGATGACGTTTTAAGACATCTCCTACAACTACAGCACCAGAATTGTGCTGCTGAAGCAAGTCAGTTTTTTGGCATTTTTACGACAGGGTCCCCCCTTACGACATTTTAGCAAAAAATGTTTTTCGTAAAAAATGCATTTTCTTACATTTACGGGTTTAGTCGGGACTCCTGATGACGTTTTAAGACATCTCCTACAACTACAGCACCAGAATTGTACTGCTGAAGCAAGTCGGTTTTTTGGCATTTTTACGACAGGGTCCCCCCTTACGACATTTTAGCAAAAAATGTTTTTCTTAAAAAATGCATTTTCTTACATTTTCTTACATTTACGGGTTTAGTCGGGACTCCTGATGACGTTTTGAGACATCTCCTACAACTACAGCACCAGAATTGTGCTGCTGAAGCAAGTCTGTTTTTTGAATTTTTTTTTGTAAAAAAAAAGTTTTTCCAAAAAAAGCATTTTATGCCATTTTTAGGTTTTGTAGGGACTTCTGATGACGTTTTGAGACATCTCCTACAACTACAGCACCAGAATTGTACTGCTGAAGCAAGTCGGTTTTTTGGCATTTTTACGACACGGTCCCCCCTTACGACATTTTAGCAAAAAATGTTTTTCTTAAAAAATGCATTTTCTTACATTTTCTTACATTTACGGGTTTAGTCGGGACTCCTGATGACGTTTTAAGACATCTCCTACAACTACAGCACCAGAATTGTACTGCTGAAGCAAGTCGGTTTTTTGGCATTTTTACGACAGGGTCCCCCCTTACGACATTTTAGCAGAAATGTTTTTCGTAAAAAATGCATTTTCTTACATTTTCTTACATTCACGGGTTTAGTCGGTACTCCTGATGACGTTTTGAGACATCTCCTACAACTACAGCACCAGAATTGTGCTGCTGAAGCAAGTCCGTTTTTTGGAAAAAAAATTTGTAAAAAAAAAGTTTTCCCAAAAAAAGCATTTTATGCCATTTTTAGGTTTTGTAGGGACTCCTGATGACGTTTTGAGACATCTCCTACAACTACAGCACCAGAATTGTACTGCTGAAGCAAGTCGGTTTTTTGGCATTTTTACGACAGGGTCCCCCCTTACGACATTTTAGCAAAAAATGTTTTTCTTAAAAAATGCATTTTCTTACATTTTCTTACATTTACGGGTTTAGTCGGGACTCCTGATGACGTTTTAAGACATCTCCTACAACTACAGCACCAGAATTGTACTGCTGAAGCAAGTCCGTTTTTTGGCATTTTTACGACAGGGTCCCCCCTTACGACATTTTAGCAAAAAATGTTTTTCTTAAAAAATGCATTTTCTTACATTTTCTTACATTCACGGGTTTAGTCGGTACTCCTGATGACGTTTTGAGACATCTCCTACAACTACAGCACCAGAATTGTGCTGCTGAAGCAAGTCCGTTTTTTGGAAAAAAAATTTGTAAAAAAAAAGTTTTCCCAAAAAAAGCATTTTATGCCATTTTTAGGTTTTGTAGGGACTCCTGATGACGTTTTGAGACATCTCCTACAACTACAGCACCAGAATTGTACTGCTGAAGCAAGTCGGTTTTTTGGCATTTTTACGACAGGGTCCCCCCTTACGACATTTTAGCAAAAAATGTTTTTCTTAAAAAATGCATTTTCTTACATTTTCTTACATTTACGGGTTTAGTCGGGACTCCTGATGACGTTTTAAGACATCTCCTACAACTACAGCACCAGAATTGTACTGCTGAAGCAAGTCCGTTTTTTGGCATTTTTACGACAGGGTCCCCCCTTACGACATTTTAGCAAAAAATGTTTTTCGTAAAAAATGCATTTTCTTACATTTTCTCACATTTACGGGTTTAGTCGGGACTCCTGATGACGTTTTGAGACATCTCCTACAACTACAGCACCAGAATTGTGCTGCTGAAGCAAGTCTGTTTTTTGAATTTTTTTATGTAAAAAAAAAGTTTTCCCAAAAAAAGCATTTTATGCCATTTTTAGGTTTTGTAGGGACTCCTGATGACGTTTTGAGACATCTCCTACAACTACAGCACCAGAATTGTACTGCTGAAGCAAGTCGGTTTTTTGGCATTTTTACGACAGGGTCCCCCCTTACGACATTTTAGCAAAAAATGTTTTTCGTAAAAAATGCATTTTCTTACATTTTCTTACATTTACGGGTTTAGTCGGGACTCCTGATGACGTTTTGAGACATCTCCTACAACTACAGCACCAGAATTGTGCTGCTGAAGCAAGTCCGTTTTTTGGAATTTTTTTTTGTAAAAAAAAAGTTTTCCCAAAAAAAGCATTTTATGCCATTTTTAGGTTTTGTAGCGACTCCTGATGACGTTTTAAGACATCTCCTACAACTACAGCACCAGAATTGTGCTGCTGAAGCAAGTCAGTTTTTTGGCATTTTTACGACAGGGTCCCCCCTTACGACATTTTAGCAAAAAATGTTTTTCTTAAAAAATGCATTTTCTTACATTTACGGGTTTAGTCGGGACTCCTGATGACGTTTTAAGACATCTCCTACAACTACAGCACCAGAATTGTACTGCTGAAGCAAGTCCGTTTTTTGGCATTTTTACGACAGGGTCCCCCCTTACGACATTTTAGCAAAAAATTTTTTTTCGTAAAAAATGCATTTTCTTACATTTTCTTACATTTACGGGTTTAGTCGCGACTCCTGATGACGTTTTGAGACATCTCCTACAACTAGAGCACCAGAATTGTGCTGCTGAAGCAAGTCTGTTTTTTGAATTTTTTTTTGTAAAAAAAAAAAGTTTTCCCAAAAAAAGCATTTTATGCCATTTTTAGGTTTTGTAGGGACTCCTGATGACGTTTTGAGACATCTCCTACAACTACAGCACCAGAATTGTACTGCTGAAGCAAGTCGGTTTTTTGGCATTTTTACGACAGGGTCCCCCCTTACGATATTTTAGCAAAAAATGTTTTTCTTAAAAAATGCATTTTCTTACATTTTCTTACATTTACGGGTTTAGTCGGTACTCCTGATGACGTTTTGAGACATCTCCTACAACTACAGCACCAGAATTGTGCTGCTAAAGCAAGTCCGTTTTTTGGAATTTTTTTTTGTAAAAAAAAAGTTTTCCCAAAAAAAGCATTTTATGCCATTTTTAGGTTTTGTAGGGACTCCTAATGACGTTTTGAGACATCTCCTACAACTACAGCACCAGAATTGTACTGCTGAAGCAAGTCGGTTTTTTGGCATTTTTACGACAGGGTCCCCCCTTACGACATTTTAGCAAAAAATGTTTTTCTTAAAAAATGCATTTTCTTACATTTTCTTACATTTACGGGTTTAGTCGGGACTCCTGATGACGTTTTGAGACATCTCCTACAACTACAGCACCAGAATTGTGCTGCTGAAGCAAGTCTGTTTTTTGAATTTTTTTATGTAAAAAAAAAGTTTTCCCAAAAAAAGCATTTTATGCCATTTTTAGGTTTTGTAGGGACTCCTGATGACGTTTTGAGACATCTCCTACAACTACAGCACCAGAATTGTACTGCTGAAGCAAGTCGGTTTTTTGGCATTTTTACGACAGGGTCCCCCCTTACGACATTTTAGCAAAAAATGTTTTTCTTAAAAAATGCATTTTCTTACATTTTCTTACATTTACGGGTTTAGTCGGGACTCCTGATGACGTTTTGAGACATCTCCTACAACTACAGCACCAGAATTGTGCTGCTGAAGCAAGTCTGTTTTTTGAATTTTTTTTTGTAAAAAAAAAAAGTTTTCCCAAAAAAAGCATTTTATGCCATTTTTAGGTTTTGTAGGGACTCCTGATGACGTTTTGAGACATCTCCTACAACTACAGCACCAGAATTGTACTGCTGAAGCAAGTCGGTTTTTTGGCATTTTTACGACAGGGTCCCCCCTTACGACATTTTAGCAAAAAATGTTTTTCTTAAAAAATGCATTTTCTTACATTTTCTTACATTTACGGGTTTAGTCGGGACTCCTGATGACGTTTTGAGACATCTCCTACAACTACAGCACCAGAATTGTGCTGCTGAAGCAAGTCCGTTTTTTGGAATTTTTTTTTGTAAAAAAAAAGTTTTCCCAAAAAAAGCATTTTATGCCATTTTTAGGTTTTGTAGCGACTCCTGATGACGTTTTAAGACATCTCCTACAACTACAGCACCAGAATTGTACTGCTGAAGCAAGTCAGTTTTTTGGCATTTTTACGACAGGGTCCCCCCTTACGACATTTTAGCAAAAAATGTTTTTCGTAAAAAATGCATTTTCTTACATTTACGGGTTCAGTCGGGACTCCTGATGACGTTTTAAGACATCTCCTACAACTACAGCACCAGAATTGTACTGCTGAAGCAAGTCCGTTTTTTGGCATTTTTACGACAGGGTCCCCCCTTACGACATTTTAGCAAAAAATGTTTTTCGTAAAAAATGCATTTTCTTACATTTTCTTACATTTACGGGTTTAGTCGGGACTCCTGATGACGTTTTGAGACATCTCCTACAACTACAGCACCAGAATTGTGCTGCTGAAGCAAGTCTGTTTTTTGAATTTTTTTTTGTAAAAAAAAAGTTTTTCCAAAAAAACCATTTTATGCCATTTTTAGGTTTTGTAGGGACTCCTGATGACGTTTTGAGACATCTCCTACAACTACAGCACCAGAATTGTACTGCTGAAGCAAGTCGGTTTTTTGGCATTTTTACGACAGGGTCCCCCCTTACGACATTTTAGCAAAAAATGTTTTTCGTAAAAAATGCATTTTCTTACATTTTCTTACATTTACGGGTTTAGTCGGGACTCCTGATGACGTTTTGAGACATCTCCTACAACTACAGCACCAGAATTGTGCTGCTGAAGCAAGTCCGTTTTTTGGAATTTTTTTTTGTAAAAAAAAAGTTTTCCCAAAAAAAGCATTTTATGCCATTTTTAGGTTTTGTAGGGACTCCTGATGACATTTTGAGACATTTCCTACAACTACAGCACCAGAATTGTACTGCTGAAGCAAGTCGGTTTTTTGGCATTTTTACGACAGGGTCCCCCCTTACGACATTTTAGCAAAAAATGTTTTTCGTAAAAAATGCATTTTCTTACATTTTCTTACATTTACGGGTTTAGTCGGGACTCCTGATGACGTTTTGAGACATCTCCTACAACTACAGCACCAGAATTGTGCTGCTGAAGCAAGTCCGTTTTTTGGAATTTTTTTTTGTAAAAAAAAAGTTTTCCCAAAAAAAGCATTTTATGCCATTTTTAGGTTTTGTAGCGACTCCTGATGACGTTTTAAGACATCTCCTACAACTACAGCACCAGAATTGTGCTGCTGAAGCAAGTCAGTTTTTTGGCATTTTTACGACAGGGTCCCCCCTTACGACATTTTAGCAAAAATTTTTTTCTCAAAAAATGCCTTTTCTTACATTTTCTTACATTTACGGGTTTAGTCGGGACTCCTGATGACGTTTTGAAACATCTCCTACAACTACAGCACCAGAATTGTGCTGCTGAAGCAAGTCTGTTTTTTGAATTTTTTTTTGTAAAAAAAAAGTTTTTCCAAAAAAATCATTTTATGCCATTTTTAGGTTTTGTAGGGACTTCTGATGACGTTTTGAGACATCTCCTACAACTACAGCACCAGAATTGTACTGCTGAAGCAAGTCGGTTTTTTGGCATTTTTACGACAGGGTCCCCCCTTACGACATTTTAGCAAAAAATGTTTTTCTTAAAAAATGCATTTTCTTACATTTTCTTACATTTACGGGTTTAGTCGGGACTCCTGATGACGTTTTAAGACATCTCCTACAACTACAGCACCAGAATTGTACTGCTGAAGCAAGTCGGTTTTTTGGCATTTTTACGACAGGGTCCCCCCTTACGACATTTTAGCAAAAAATTTTTTTCGTAAAAAATGCATTTTCTTACATTTTCTTACATTTACGGGTTTAGTCGCGACTCCTGATGACGTTTTGAGACATCTCCTACAACTACAGCACCAGAATTGTGCTGCTGAAGCAAGTCTGTTTTTTGAATTTTTTTTTGTAAAAAAAAAAAGTTTTCCCAAAAAAAGCATTTTATGCCATTTTTAGGTTTTGTAGGGACTCCTGATGACGTTTTGAGACATCTCCTACAACTACAGCACCAGAATTGTACTGCTGAAGCAAGTCGGTTTTTTGGCATTTTTACGACAGGGTCCCCCCTTACGATATTTTAGCAAAAAATGTTTTTCTTAAAAAATGCATTTTCTTACATTTTCTTACATTTACGGGTTTAGTCGGTACTCCTGATGACGTTTTGAGACATCTCCTACAACTACAGCACCAGAATTGTGCTGCTAAAGCAAGTCCGTTTTTTGGAATTTTTTTTTGTAAAAAAAAAGTTTTCCCAAAAAAAGCATTTTATGCCATTTTTAGGTTTTGTAGGGACTCCTAATGACGTTTTGAGACATCTCCTACAACTACAGCACCAGAATTGTACTGCTGAAGCAAGTCGGTTTTTTGGCATTTTTACGACAGGGTCCCCCCTTACGACATTTTAGCAGAAATGTTTTTCGTAAAAAATGCATTTTCTTACATTTTCTTACATTCACGGGTTTAGTCGGTACTCCTGATGACGTTTTGAGACATCTCCTACAACTACAGCACCAGAATTGTGCTGCTGAAGCAAGTCCGTTTTTTGGAAATTTTTTTTGTAAAAAAAAAGTTTTCCCAAAAAAAGCATTTTATGCCATTTTTAGGTTTTGTAGGGACTCCTGATGACGTTTTGAGACATCTCCTACAACTACAGCACCAGAATTGTACTGCTGAAGCAAGTCGGTTTTTTGGCATTTTTACGACAGGGTCCCCCCTTACGACATTTTAGCAAAAAATGTTTTTCTTAAAAAATGCATTTTCTTACATTTTCTTACATTTACGGGTTTAGTCGGGACTCCTGATGACGTTTTAAGACATCTCCTACAACTACAGCACCAGAATTGTACTGCTGAAGCAAGTCGGTTTTTTGGCATTTTTACGACAGGGTCCCCCCTTACGACATTTTAGCAAAAAATGTTTTTCTTAAAAAATGCATTTTCTTACATTTTCTTACATTTACGGGTTTAGTCGGGACTCCTGATGACGTTTTGAGACATCTCCTACAACTACAGCACCAGAATTGTGCTGCTGAAGCAAGTCTGTTTTTTGAATTTTTTTTTGTAAAAAAAAAAAGTTTTCCCAAAAAAAGCATTTTATGCCATTTTTAGGTTTTGTAGGGACTCCTGATGACGTTTTGAGACATCTCCTACAACTACAGCACCAGAATTGTACTGCTGAAGCAAGTCGGTTTTTTGGCATTTTTACGACAGGGTCCCCCCTTACGACATTTTAGCAAAAAATGTTTTTCTTAAAAAATGCATTTTCTTACATTTTCTTACATTTACGGGTTTAGTCGGTACTCCTGATGACGTTTTGAGACATCTCCTACAACTACAGCACCAGAATTGTGCTGCTAAAGCAAGTCCGTTTTTTGGCATTTTTACGACAGGGTCCCCCCTTACGACATTTTAGCAAAAAAATTTTTTCGTAAAAAATGCATTTTCTTACATTTTCTTACATTTACGGGTTTAGTCGCGACTCCTGATGACGTTTTGAGACATCTCCTACAACTACAGCACCAGAATTGTGCTGCTGAAGCAAGACTGTTTTTTTAATTTTTTTTTGTAAAAAAAAAGTTTTCCAAAAAAAAGCATTTTATGCCATTTTTAGGTTTTGTAGGGACTCCTGATGACGTTTTAAGACATCTCCTACAACTACAGCACCAGAATTGTGCTGCTGAAGCAAGTCAGTTTTTTGGCATTTTTACGACAGGGTCCCCCCTTACGACATTTTAGCAAAAAATGTTTTTCTTAAAAAATGCATTTTCTTACATTTTCTTACATTTACGGGTTTAGTCGGGACTCCTGATGACGTTTTGAGACATCTCCTACAACTACAGCACCAGAATTGTGCTGCTAAAGCAAGTCCGTTTTTTGGAATTTTTTTTTGTAAAAAAAAAGTTTTCCCAAAAAAAGCATTTTATGCCATTTTTAGGTTTTGTAGGGACTCCTAATGACGTTTTGAGACATCTCCTACAACTACAGCACCAGAATTGTACTGCTGAAGCAAGTCGGTTTTTTGGCATTTTTACGACAGGGTCCCCCCTTACGACATTTTAGCAAAAAATGTTTTTAGCAAAAAATGTTTTTCTTAAAAAATGCATTTTCTTACATTTTCTTACATTTACGGGTTTAGTCGGGACTCCTGATGACGTTTTGAGACATCTCCTACAACTACAGCACCAGAATTGTGCTGCTGAAGCAAGTCCGTTTTTTGGAATTTTTTTTTGTAAAAAAAAAGTTTTCCCAAAAAAAGCATTTTATGCCATTTTTAGGTTTTGTAGCGACTCCTGATGACGTTTTAAGACATCTCCTACAACTACAGCACCAGAATTGTGCTGCTGAAGCAAGTCAGTTTTTTGGCATTTTTACGACAGGGTCCCCCCTTACGACATTTTAGCAAAAAATGTTTTTCGTAAAAAATGCATTTTCTTACATTTTCTTACATTTACGGGTTTAGTCGGGACTCCTGATGACGTTTTGAGACATCTCCTACAACTACAGCACCAGAATTGTGCTGCTGAAGCAAGTCTGTTTTTTGAAATTTTTTTTGTAAAAAAAAAGTTTTCCCAAAAAAAGCATTTTATGCCATTTTTAGGTTTTGTAGGGACTCCTGATGACGTTTTGAGACATCTCCTACAACTACAGCACCAGAATTGTACTGCTGAAGCAAGTCGGTTTTTTGGCATTTTTACGACAGGGTCCCCCCTTACGACATTTTAGCAAAAAATGTTTTTCGTAAAAAATGCATTTTCTTACATTTTCTTACATTTACGGGTTTAGTCGGTACTCCTGATGACGTTTTGAGACATCTCCTACAACTACAGCACCAGAATTGTGCTGCTGAAGCAAGTCCGTTTTTTGGAATTTTTTTTTTTTTAAAAAATTTTTCCCAAAAAAAGCATTTTATGCCATTTTTAGGTTTTGTAGGGACTCCTGATGACGTTTTGAGACATCTCCTACAACTACAGCACCAGAATTGTACTGCTGAAGCAAGTCCGTTTTTTGGCATTTTTACAACATTTTTAGCAAAAAATGTTTTTCTTAAAAAATGCATTTTCTTACATTTTCTTACATTTACGGGTTTAGTCGGGACTCCTGATGACGTTTTGAGACATCTCCTACAACTACAGCACCAGAATTGTACTGCTGAAGCAAGTCCGTTTTTTGGCATTTTTACGACATTTTTAGCAAAAAATGTTTTTCTTAAAAAATGCATTTTATTACATTTTCTTACATTTACGGGTTTAGTCGGGACTCCTGGTGACGTTTCGAGACATCTCCTACAACTACAGCACCAGAATTGTACTGCTGAAGCAAGTCCGTTTTTTGGCATTTTTACGACAGGGTCCCCCCTTACGACATTTTAGCAAAAAAATGTTTTCTTAAAAAATGCATTTTCTTACATTTACGGGTTTAGTCTGGACTTCTGATGACGTTTTGAGACATCTCCTACAACTACAGCACCAGAATTGTGCTGCTGAAGCAAGTCCGTTTTTTTGAATTTTTTTTTACGACATTTTGCAAAATATTTTTTTTCCGTAAAATATGCATTTTCTTCTAATTTCTTCCATTTTCGGGTTTAGTCGGGACTCCTGATGACGTTTTGAGACATCTCCTACAACTACAGCACCAGAATTGTGCTGCTGAAGCAAGTCTGTTTTTTGAATTTTTTTTTGTAAAAAAAAAGTTTTCCCAAAAAAAGCATTTTATGCCATTTTTAGGTTTAGTCGGGACTCCTGATGACGTTTTGAGACATCTCCTACAACTACAGCACCAGAATTGTGCTGCTGAAGCAAGTCTGTTTTTTGAATTTTTTTATGTAAAAAAAAAGTTTTCCCAAAAAAGCATTTTATGCCATTTTTAGGTTTTGTAGGGACTCCTGATGACGTTTTGAGACATCTCCTACAACTACAGCACCAGAATTGTGCTGCTGAAGCAAGTCTGTTTTTTGAATTTTTTTTTGTAAAAAATTTTTTTTCCCAAAAAAAGCATTTCATGCCATTTTTAGGTTTTGTAGGGACTCCTGATGACGTTTTGAGACATCTCCTACAACTACAGCACCAGAATTGTACTGCTGAAGCAAGTCGGTTTTTTGGCATTTTTACGACATTTTAGCAAAAAATGTTTTTCGTAAAAAATGCATTTTCTTACATTTTCTTACATTTACGGGTTTAGTCGGGACTCCTGATGACATTTTAAGACATCTCCTACAACTACAGCACCAGAATTGTACTGCTGAAGCAAGTCGGTTTTTTGGCATTTTTACGACAGGGTCCCCCCTTACGACATTTTAGCAAAAAATGTTTTTCGTAAAAAAATGCATTTTCTTACATTTTCTTACATTTACGGGTTTAGTCGGGACTCCTGATGACGTTTTGAGACATCTCCTACAACTACAGCACCAGAATTGTGCTGCTGAAGCAAGTCTGTTTTTTGAATTTTTTTTTTTAAAAAAAAAGTTTTTCCAAAAAAAGCATTTTATGCCATTTTTAGGTTTTGTAGGGACTCCTGATGACGTTTTGAGACATCTCCTACAACTACAGCACCAGAATTGTACTGCTGAAGCAAGTCGGTTTTTTGGCATTTTTACGACAGGGTCCCCCCTTACGACATTTTAGCAAAAAATGTTTTTCGTAAAAAATGCATTTTCTTAAATTGTCTTACATTTACGGGTTTAGTCGGGACTCCTGATGACGTTTTAAGACATCTCCTACAACTACAGCACCAGAATTGTACTGCTGAAGCAAGTCGGTTTTTTGGCATTTTTACGACAGGGTCCCCCCTTACGACATTTTAGCAAAAAATGTTTTTCTTAAAAAATGCATTTTCTTACATTTTCTTACATTTACGGGTTTAGTCGGGACTCCTGATGACGTTTTGAGACATCTCCTACAACTACAGCACCAGAATTGTGCTGCTGAAGCAAGTCTGTTTTTTGAATTTTTTTATGTAAAAAAAGAGTTTTCCCAAAAAAAGCATTTTATGCCATTTTTAGGTTTTGTAGGGACTCCTGATGACGTTTTGAGACATCTCCTACAACTACAGCACCAGAATTGTACTGCTGAAGCAAGTCGGTTTTTTGGCATTTTTACGACAGGGTCCCCCCTTACGACATTTTAGCAAAAAATGTTTTTCGTAAAAAATGCATTTTCTTACATTTTCTTACATTTACGGGTTTAGTCGGGACTCCTGATGACGTTTTGAGACATCTCCTACAACTACAGCACCAGAATTGTGCTGCTGAAGCAAGTCTGTTTTTTGAATTTTTTTTTGTAAAAATTTTTTTTTCCCAAAAAAAGCATTTCATGCCATTTTTAGGTTTTGTAGGGACTCCTGATGACGTTTTGAGACATCTCCTACAACTACAGCACCAGAATTGTACTGCTGAAGCAAGTCGGTTTTTTGGCATTTTTACGACAGGGTCCCCCCTTACGACATTTTAGCAAAAAATGTTTTTCGTAAAAAATGCATTTTCTTACATTTTCTTACATTTACGGGTTTAGTCGGGACTCCTGATGACGTTTTAAGACATCTCCTACAACTACAGCACCAGAATTGTACTGCTGAAGCAAGTCGGTTTTTTGGCATTTTTACGACAGGGTCCCCCCTTACGACATTTTAGCAAAAAATGTTTTTCGTAAAAAAATGCATTTTCTTACATTTTCTTACATTTACGGGTTTAGTCGGGACTCCTGATGACGTTTTGAGACATCTCCTACAACTACAGCACCAGAATTGTGCTGCTGAAGCAAGTCTGTTTTTTGAATTTTTTTTTGTAAAAAAAAAGTTTTTCCAAAAAAAGCATTTTATGCCATTTTTAGGTTTTGTAGGGACTTCTGATGACGTTTTGAGACATCTCCTACAACTACAGCACCAGAATTGTACTGCTGAAGCAAGTCGGTTTTTTGGCATTTTTACGACACGGTCCCCCCTTACGACATTTTAGCAAAAATTTTTTTTCTTAAAAAATGCATTTTCTTACATTTTCTTACATTTACGGGTTTAGTCGGGACTCCTGATGACGTTTTAAGACATCTCCTACAACTACAGCACCAGAATTGTACTGCTGAAGCAAGTCCGTTTTTTGGCATTTTTACGACAGGGTCCCCCCTTACGACATTTTAGCAAAAAATGTTTTTCGTAAAAAAATGCATTTTCTTACATTTTCTTACATTTACGGGTTTAGTCGGGACTCCTGATGACGTTTTGAGACATCTCCTACAACTACAGCACCAGAATTGTGCTGCTGAAGCAAGTCTGTTTTTTGAATTTTTTTTTGTAAAAAAAAAGTTTTTCCAAAAAAAGCATTTTATGCCATTTTTAGGTTTTGTAGGGACTCCTGATGACGTTTTGAGACATCTCCTACAACTACAGCACCAGAATTGTACTGCTGAAGCAAGTCGGTTTTTTGGCATTTTTACGACAGGGTCCCCCCTTACGACATTTTAGCAAAAAATGTTTTTCTTAAAAAATGCATTTTCTTAAATTGTCTTACATTTACGGGTTTAGTCGGGACTCCTGATGACGTTTTAAGACATCTCCTACAACTACAGCACCAGAATTGTACTGCTGAAGCAAGTCCGTTTTTTGGCATTTTTACGACAGGGTCCCCCCTTACGACATTTTAGCAAAAAATGTTTTTCGTAAAAAATGCATTTTCTTACATTTTCTTACATTTACGGGTTTAGTCGGGACTCCTGATGACGTTTTGAGACATCTCCTACAACTACAGCACCAGAATTGTGCTGTTGAAGCAAGTCTGTTTTTTGAATTTTTTTTTGTAAAAAAAAAGTTTTCCCAAAAAAAGCATTTTATGCCATTTTTAGGTTTTGTAGGGACTCCTGATGACGTTTTGAGACATCTCCTACAACTACAGCACCAGAATTGTACTGCTGAAGCAAGTCGGTTTTTTGGCATTTTTACGACAGGGTCCCCCCTTACGACATTTTAGCAAAAAATGTTTTTCGTAAAAAATGCATTTTCTTACATTTTCTTACATTTACGGGTTTAGTCGGGACTCCTGATGACGTTTTGAGACATCTCCTACAACTACAGCACCAGAATTGTGCTGCTGAAGCAAGTCTGTTTTTTGAATTTTTTTTTCTAAAAAAAAAGTTTTCCCAAAAAAAGCATTTTATGCCATTTTTAGGTTTTGTAGGGACTCCTGATGACGTTTTAAGACATCTCCTACAACTACAGCACCAGAATTGTGCTGCTGAAGCAAGTCAGTTTTTTGGAATTTTTACGATAGGGTCCCCCCTTACGACATTTTAGCAAAAAATGTTTTTCGTAAAAAATGCATTTTCTTACATTTACGGGTTTAGTCGGGACTCCTGATGACGTTTTGAGACATCTCCTACAACTACAGCACCAGAATTGTGCTGCTGAAGCAAGTCTGTTTTTTGAATTTTTTTTTGTAGAAAAAAAAGTTTTCCCAAAAAAAGCATTTTATGCCATTTTTAGGTTTTGTAGGGACTCCTGATGACGTTTTGAGACATCTCCTACAACTACAGCACCAGAATTGTACTGCTGAAGCAAGTCGGTTTTTTGAATTTTTTTTTGTAAAAAAAACGTTTTCCCAAAAAGAGCATTTTATGCCATTTTTAGGTTTTGTAGGGACTCCTGATGACGTTTTGAGACATCTCCTACAACTACAGCACCAGAATTGTACTGCTGAAGCAAGTCGTTTTTTTGGCATTTTTACGACAGGGTCCCCCCTTACGACATTTTAGCAAAAAATGTTTTTCGTAAAAAATGCATTTCTTACATTTTCTTACATTTACGGGTTTAGTCGGGACTCCTGATGACGTTTTGAGACATCTCCTACAACTACAGCACCAGAATTGTGCTGCTGAAGCAAGTCTGTTTTTTGAATTTTTTTTGTAAAAAAAAAGTTTTCCCAAAAAAAGCATTTTATGCCATTTTTAGGTTTTGTAGGGACTCCTGATGACGTTTTGAGACATCTCCTACAACTACAGCACCAGAATTGTACTGCTGAAGCAAGTCGGTTTTTTGGCATTTTTGCGACAGGGTCCCCCCTTACGACATTTTAGCAAATAATGTTTTTCGTAAAAAATGCATTTTCTTACATTTTCTTACATTTACGGGTTTAGTCGGGACTCCTGATGACGTTTTGAGACATCTCCTACAACTACAGCACCAGAATTGTGCTGCTGAAGCAAGTCTGTTTTTTGAATTTTTTTTTGTAAAAAAAAAGTTTTCCCAAAAAAAGCATTTTATGCCATTTTTAAGTTTTGTAGGGACTCATGATGACGTTTTGAGACATCTCCTACAACTACAGCACCAGAATTGTGCTGCTGAAGCAAGTCAGTTTTTTGGAATTTTTACGACAGGGTCCCTCCCACCTTACGACATTTTAGCAAAAAATGTTTTTCGTAAAAAATGCATTTTCTTACATTTTCTTACATTTACGGGTTTAGTTGGGACTCCTGATGACGTTTTGAGACATCTCCTACAACTACAGCACCAGAATTGTGCTGCTGAAGCAAGTCTGTTTTTTGAATTTTTTTTTGTAAAAAAAAAGTTTTCCCAAAAAAAGCATTTTATGCCATTTTTAGGTTTTGTAGGGACTCCTGATGACATTTTGAGACATCTCCTACAACTACAGCACCAGAATTGTACTGCTGAAGCAAGTCGGTTTTTTGGCATTTTTACGACAGGGTCCCCCCTTACGACATTTTAGCAAAAAATGTTTTTCTTAAAAAATGCATTTTCTTACATTTTCTTACATTTACAGGTTTAGTCGGGACTCCTGATGACGTTTTGAGACATCTCCTACAACTACAGCACCAGAATTGTGCTGCTGAAGCAAGTCCGTTTTTTGGAATTTTTTTTTGTAAAAAAAGTTTTCCCAAAAAAAGCATTTTATGCCATTTTTAGGTTTTGTAGGGACTCCTGATGACGTTTTGAGACATCTCCTACAACTACAGCACCAGAATTGTGCTGCTGAAGCAAGTCAGTTTTTTGGCATTTTTACGACAGGGTCCCCCCTTACGACATTTTAGCAAAAAACATTTTTCGTAAAAAATGCATTTTCTTCCATTTTCTTACATTTACGGGTTTAGTCGGGACTCCTGATGACGTTTTGAGACATCTCCTACAACTACAGCACCAGAATTGTGCTGCTGAAGCAAGTCTGTTTTTTGAATTTTTTTTTGTAAAAAAAAAGTTTTCCCAAAAAAAGCATTTTATGCCATTTTTGGGTTTTGTAGGGACTCCTGATGACGTTTTGAGACATCTCCTACAACTACAGCACCAGAATTGTGCTGCTGAAGCAAGTCTGTTTTTTGAATTTTTTTTTGTAAAAAAAAAGTTTTCCCAAAAAAAGCATTTTATGCCATTTTTAGGTTTTGTAGGGACTCCTGATGACATTTTGAGACATCTCCTACAACTACAGCACCAGAATTGTACTGCTGAAGCAAGTCGGTTTTTTGGCATTTTTACGACAGGGTCCCCCCTTACGACATTTTAGCAAAAAATGTTTTTCGTAAAAAATGCATTTTCTTACATTTTCTTACATTTACGGGTTTAGTCGGGACTCCTGATGACGTTTTGAGACATCTCCTACAACTACAGCACCAGAATTGTGCTGCTGAAGCAAGTCTGTTTTTTGAATTTTTTTTTGTAAAAAAAAAGTTTTCCCAAAAAAAGCATTTTATGCCATTTTTAGGTTTTGTAGGGACTCCTGATGACGTTTTGAGACATCTCCTACAACTACAGCACCAGAATTGTACTGCTGAAGCAAGTCGGTTTTTTGGCATTTTTACGACAGGGTCCCCCCTTACGACATTTTAGCAAAAAATGTTTTTCTTAAAAAATGCATTTTCTTACATTTTCTTACATTTACGGGTTTAGTCGGGACTCCTGATGACGTTTTGAGACATCTCCTACAACTACAAAACCAGAATTGTACTGCTGAAGCAAGTCCGTTTTTTGGCATTTTTACGACAGGGTCCCCCCTTACGACATTTTAGCAAAAAATGTTTTTCGTAAAAAATGCATTTTCTTACATTTTCTTACATTTACGGGTTTAGTCGGGACTCCTGATGACGTTTTGAGACATCTCCTACAACTACAGCACCAGAATTGTGCTGCTGAAGCAAGTCTGTTTTTTGAATTTTTTTTTGTAAAAAAAAAGTTTTCCCAAAAAAAGCATTTTATGCCATTTTTAGGTTTAGTCGGGACTCCTGATGACGTTTTGAGACATCTCCTACAACTACAGCACCAGAATTGTGCTGCTGAAGCAAGTCTGTTTTTTGAATTTTTTTATGTAAAAAAAAAGTTTTCCCAAAAAAGCATTTTATGCCATTTTTAGGTTTTGTAGGGACTCCTGATGACGTTTTGAGACATCTCCTACAACTACAGCACCAGAATTGTACTGCTGAAGCAAGTCGGTTTTTTTGGCATTTTTACGACAGGGTCCCCCCTTACGACATTTTAGCAAAAAATGTTTTTCGTAAAAAATGCATTTTCTTACATTTTCTTACATTTACGGGTTTAGTCGGGACTCCTGATGACGTTTTGAGACATCTCCTACAACTACAGCACCAGAATTGTGCTGCTGAAGCAAGTCTGTTTTTTGAATTTTTTTTTGTAAAATTTTTTTTTTCCCAAAAAAAGCATTTCATGCCATTTTTAGGTTTTGTAGGGACTCCTGATGACGTTTTGAGACATCTCCAACAACTACAGCACCAGAATTGTACTGCTGAAGCAAGTCGGTTTTTTGGCATTTTTACGACATTTTAGCAAAAAATGTTTTTCGTAAAAAATGCATTTTCTTACATTTTCTTACATTTACGGGTTTAGTCGGGACTCCTGATGACGTTTTAAGACATCTCCTACAACTACAGCACCAGAATTGTACTGCTGAAGCAAGTCGGTTTTTTGGCATTTTTACGACAGGGTCCCCCCTTACGACATTTTAGCAAAAAATGTTTTTCGTAAAAAAATGCATTTTCTTACATTTTCTTACATTTACGGGTTTAGTCGGGACTCCTGATGACGTTTTGAGACATCTCCTACAACTACAGCACCAGAATTGTGCTGCTGAAGCAAGTCTGTTTTTTGAATTTTTTTTTGTAAAAAAAAAGTTTTTCCAAAAAAAGCATTTTATGCCATTTTTAGGTTTTGTAGGGACTTCTGATGACGTTTTGAGACATCTCCTACAACTACAGCACCAGAATTGTACTGCTGAAGCAAGTCGGTTTTTTGGCATTTTTACGACACGGTCCCCCCTTACGACATTTTAGCAAAAATTTTTTTTCTTAAAAAATGCATTTTCTTACATTTTCTTACATTTACGGGTTTAGTCGGGACTCCTGATGACGTTTTAAGACATCTCCTACAACTACAGCACCAGAATTGTACTGCTGAAGCAAGTCCGTTTTTTGGCATTTTTACGACAGGGTCCCCCCTTACGACATTTTAGCAAAAAATGTTTTTCGTAAAAAAATGCATTTTCTTACATTTTCTTACATTTACGGGTTTAGTCGGGACTCCTGATGACGTTTTGAGACATCTCCTACAACTACAGCACCAGAATTGTGCTGCTGAAGCAAGTCTGTTTTTTGAATTTTTTTTTGTAAAAAAAAAGTTTTTCCAAAAAAAGCATTTTATGCCATTTTTAGGTTTTGTAGGGACTCCTGATGACGTTTTGAGACATCTCCTACAACTACAGCACCAGAATTGTACTGCTGAAGCAAGTCGGTTTTTTGGCATTTTTACGACAGGGTCCCCCCTTACGACATTTTAGCAAAAAATGTTTTTCTTAAAAAATGCATTTTCTTAAATTGTCTTACATTTACGGGTTTAGTCGGGACTCCTGATGACGTTTTAAGACATCTCCTACAACTACAGCACCAGAATTGTACTGCTGAAGCAAGTCGGTTTTTTGGCATTTTTACGACAGGGTCCCCCCTTACGACATTTTAGCAAAAAATGTTTTTCTTAAAAAATGCATTTTCTTACATTTTCTTACATTTACGGGTTTAGTCGGGACTCCTGATGACATTTTAAGACATCTCCTACAACTACAGCACCAGAATTGTACTGCTGAAGCAAGTCGGTTTTTTGGCATTTTTACGACAGGGTCCCCCCTTACGACATTTTAGCAAAAAATGTTTTTCGTAAAAAAATGCATTTTCTTACATTTTCTTACATTTACGGGTTTAGTCGGGACTCCTGATGACGTTTTGAGACATCTCCTACAACTACAGCACCAGAATTGTGCTGCTGAAGCAAGTCTGTTTTTTGAATTTTTTTTTTTTAAAAAAAAGTTTTTCCAAAAAAAGCATTTTATGCCATTTTTAGGTTTTGTAGGGACTCCTGATGACGTTTTGAGACATCTCCTACAACTACAGCACCAGAATTGTACTGCTGAAGCAAGTCGGTTTTTTGGCATTTTTACGACAGGGTCCCCCCTTACGACATTTTAGCAAAAAATGTTTTTCTTAAAAAATGCATTTTCTTAAATTGTCTTACATTTACGGGTTTAGTCGGGACTCCTGATGACGTTTTAAGACATCTCCTACAACTACAGCACCAGAATTGTACTGCTGAAGCAAGTCGGTTTTTTGGCATTTTTACGACAGGGTCCCCCCTTACGACATTTTAGCAAAAAATGTTTTTCTTAAAAAATGCATTTTCTTACATTTTCTTACATTTACGGGTTTAGTCGGGACTCCTGATGACGTTTTGAGACATCTCCTACAACTACAGCACCAGAATTGTGCTGCTGAAGCAAGTCTGTTTTTTGAATTTTTTTATGTAAAAAAAGAGTTTTCCCAAAAAAAGCATTTTATGCCATTTTTAGGTTTTGTAGGGACTCCTGATGACGTTTTGAGACATCTCCTACAACTACAGCACCAGAATTGTACTGCTGAAGCAAGTCGGTTTTTTGGCATTTTTACGACAGGGTCCCCCCTTACGACATTTTAGCAAAAAATGTTTTTCGTAAAAAATGCATTTTCTTACATTTTCTTACATTTACGGGTTTAGTCGGGACTCCTGATGACGTTTTGAGACATCTCCTACAACTACAGCACCAGAATTGTGCTGCTGAAGCAAGTCTGTTTTTTGAATTTTTTTTTGTAAAAATTTTTTTTTCCCAAAAAAAGCATTTCATGCCATTTTTAGGTTTTGTAGGGACTCCTGATGACGTTTTGAGACATCTCCTACAACTACAGCACCAGAATTGTACTGCTGAAGCAAGTCGGTTTTTTGGCATTTTTACGACAGGGTCCCCCCTTACGACATTTTAGCAAAAAATGTTTTTCGTAAAAAATGCATTTTCTTACATTTTCTTACATTTACGGGTTTAGTCGGGACTCCTGATGACGTTTTAAGACATCTCCTACAACTACAGCACCAGAATTGTACTGCTGAAGCAAGTCGGTTTTTTGGCATTTTTACGACAGGGTCCCCCCTTACGACATTTTAGCAAAAAATGTTTTTCGTAAAAAAATGCATTTTCTTACATTTTCTTACATTTACGGGTTTAGTCGGGACTCCTGATGACGTTTTGAGACATCTCCTACAACTACAGCACCAGAATTGTGCTGCTGAAGCAAGTCTGTTTTTTGAATTTTTTTTTGTAAAAAAAAAGTTTTTCCAAAAAAAGCATTTTATGCCATTTTTAGGTTTTGTAGGGACTTCTGATGACGTTTTGAGACATCTCCTACAACTACAGCACCAGAATTGTACTGCTGAAGCAAGTCGGTTTTTTGGCATTTTTACGACACGGTCCCCCCTTACGACATTTTAGCAAAAATTTTTTTTCTTAAAAAATGCATTTTCTTACATTTTCTTACATTTACGGGTTTAGTCGGGACTCCTGATGACGTTTTAAGACATCTCCTACAACTACAGCACCAGAATTGTACTGCTGAAGCAAGTCCGTTTTTTGGCATTTTTACGACAGGGTCCCCCCTTACGACATTTTAGCAAAAAATGTTTTTCGTAAAAAAATGCATTTTCTTACATTTTCTTACATTTACGGGTTTAGTCGGGACTCCTGATGACGTTTTGAGACATCTCCTACAACTACAGCACCAGAATTGTGCTGCTGAAGCAAGTCTGTTTTTTGAATTTTTTTTTGTAAAAAAAAAGTTTTTCCAAAAAAAGCATTTTATGCCATTTTTAGGTTTTGTAGGGACTCCTGATGACGTTTTGAGACATCTCCTACAACTACAGCACCAGAATTGTACTGCTGAAGCAAGTCGGTTTTTTGGCATTTTTACGACAGGGTCCCCCCTTACGACATTTTAGCAAAAAATGTTTTTCTTAAAAAATGCATTTTCTTAAATTGTCTTACATTTACGGGTTTAGTCGGGACTCCTGATGACGTTTTAAGACATCTCCTACAACTACAGCACCAGAATTGTACTGCTGAAGCAAGTCCGTTTTTTGGCATTTTTACGACAGGGTCCCCCCTTACGACATTTTAGCAAAAAATGTTTTTCGTAAAAAATGCATTTTCTTACATTTTCTTACATTTACGGGTTTAGTCGGGACTCCTGATGACGTTTTGAGACATCTCCTACAACTACAGCACCAGAATTGTGCTGTTGAAGCAAGTCTGTTTTTTGAATTTTTTTTTGTAAAAAAAAAGTTTTCCCAAAAAAAGCATTTTATGCCATTTTTAGGTTTTGTAGGGACTCCTGATGACGTTTTGAGACATCTCCTACAACTACAGCACCAGAATTGTACTGCTGAAGCAAGTCGGTTTTTTGGCATTTTTACGACAGGGTCCCCCCTTACGACATTTTAGCAAAAAATGTTTTTCGTAAAAAATGCATTTTCTTACATTTTCTTACATTTACGGGTTTAGTCGGGACTCCTGATGACGTTTTGAGACATCTCCTACAACTACAGCACCAGAATTGTGCTGCTGAAGCAAGTCTGTTTTTTGAATTTTTTTTTCTAAAAAAAAAGTTTTCCCAAAAAAAGCATTTTATGCCATTTTTAGGTTTTGTAGGGACTCCTGATGACGTTTTAAGACATCTCCTACAACTACAGCACCAGAATTGTGCTGCTGAAGCAAGTCAGTTTTTTGGAATTTTTACGATAGGGTCCCCCCTTACGACATTTTAGCAAAAAATGTTTTTCGTAAAAAATGCATTTTCTTACATTTACGGGTTTAGTCGGGACTCCTGATGACGTTTTGAGACATCTCCTACAACTACAGCACCAGAATTGTGCTGCTGAAGCAAGTCTGTTTTTTGAATTTTTTTTTGTAGAAAAAAAAGTTTTCCCAAAAAAAGCATTTTATGCCATTTTTAGGTTTTGTAGGGACTCCTGATGACGTTTTGAGACATCTCCTACAACTACAGCACCAGAATTGTACTGCTGAAGCAAGTCGGTTTTTTGAATTTTTTTTTGTAAAAAAAACGTTTTCCCAAAAAGAGCATTTTATGCCATTTTTAGGTTTTGTAGGGACTCCTGATGACGTTTTGAGACATCTCCTACAACTACAGCACCAGAATTGTACTGCTGAAGCAAGTCGTTTTTTTGGCATTTTTACGACAGGGTCCCCCCTTACGACATTTTAGCAAAAAATGTTTTTCGTAAAAAATGCATTTCTTACATTTTCTTACATTTACGGGTTTAGTCGGGACTCCTGATGACGTTTTGAGACATCTCCTACAACTACAGCACCAGAATTGTGCTGCTGAAGCAAGTCTGTTTTTTGAATTTTTTTTGTAAAAAAAAAGTTTTCCCAAAAAAAGCATTTTATGCCATTTTTAGGTTTTGTAGGGACTCCTGATGACGTTTTGAGACATCTCCTACAACTACAGCACCAGAATTGTACTGCTGAAGCAAGTCGGTTTTTTGGCATTTTTGCGACAGGGTCCCCCCTTACGACATTTTAGCAAATAATGTTTTTCGTAAAAAATGAATTTTCTTACATTTTCTTACATTTACGGGTTTAGTCGGGACTCCTGATGACGTTTTGAGACATCTCCTACAACTACAGCACCAGAATTGTGCTGCTGAAGCAAGTCTGTTTTTTGAATTTTTTTTTGTAAAAAAAAAGTTTTCCCAAAAAAAGCATTTTATGCCATTTTTAAGTTTTGTAGGGACTCATGATGACGTTTTGAGACATCTCCTACAACTACAGCACCAGAATTGTGCTGCTGAAGCAAGTCAGTTTTTTGGAATTTTTACGACAGGGTCCCTCCCACCTTACGACATTTTAGCAAAAAATGTTTTTCGTAAAAAATGCATTTTCTTACATTTTCTTACATTTACGGGTTTAGTTGGGACTCCTGATGACGTTTTGAGACATCTCCTACAACTACAGCACCAGAATTGTGCTGCTGAAGCAAGTCTGTTTTTTGAATTTTTTTTTGTAAAAAAAAAGTTTTCCCAAAAAAAGCATTTTATGCCATTTTTAGGTTTTGTAGGGACTCCTGATGACATTTTGAGACATCTCCTACAACTACAGCACCAGAATTGTACTGCTGAAGCAAGTCGGTTTTTTGGCATTTTTACGACAGGGTCCCCCCTTACGACATTTTAGCAAAAAATGTTTTTCTTAAAAAATGCATTTTCTTACATTTTCTTACATTTACAGGTTTAGTCGGGACTCCTGATGACGTTTTGAGACATCTCCTACAACTACAGCACCAGAATTGTGCTGCTGAAGCAAGTCCGTTTTTTGGAATTTTTTTTTGTAAAAAAAGTTTTCCCAAAAAAAGCATTTTATGCCATTTTTAGGTTTTGTAGGGACTCCTGATGACGTTTTGAGACATCTCCTACAACTACAGCACCAGAATTGTGCTGCTGAAGCAAGTCAGTTTTTTGGCATTTTTACGACAGGGTCCCCCCTTACGACATTTTAGCAAAAAACATTTTTCGTAAAAAATGCATTTTCTTCCATTTTCTTACATTTACGGGTTTAGTCGGGACTCCTGATGACGTTTTGAGACATCTCCTACAACTACAGCACCAGAATTGTGCTGCTGAAGCAAGTCTGTTTTTTGAATTTTTTTTTGTAAAAAAAAAGTTTTCCCAAAAAAAGCATTTTATGCCATTTTTGGGTTTTGTAGGGACTCCTGATGACGTTTTGAGACATCTCCTACAACTACAGCACCAGAATTGTGCTGCTGAAGCAAGTCTGTTTTTTGAATTTTTTTTTGTAAAAAAAAAGTTTTCCCAAAAAAAGCATTTTATGCCATTTTTAGGTTTTGTAGGGACTCCTGATGACATTTTGAGACATCTCCTACAACTACAGCACCAGAATTGTACTGCTGAAGCAAGTCGGTTTTTTGGCATTTTTACGACAGGGTCCCCCCTTACGACATTTTAGCAAAAAATGTTTTTCGTAAAAAATGCATTTTCTTACATTTTCTTACATTTACGGGTTTAGTCGGGACTCCTGATGACGTTTTGAGACATCTCCTACAACTACAGCACCAGAATTGTGCTGCTGAAGCAAGTCTGTTTTTTGAAATTTTTTTTGTAAAAAAAAAGTTTTCCCAAAAAAAGCATTTTATGCCATTTTTAGGTTTTGTAGGGACTCCTGATGACGTTTTGAGACATCTCCTACAACTACAGCACCAGAATTGTACTGCTGAAGCAAGTCGGTTTTTTGGCATTTTTACGACAGGGTCCCCCCTTACGACATTTTAGCAAAAAATGTTTTTCTTAAAAAATGCATTTTCTTACATTTTCTTACATTTACGGGTTTAGTCGGGACTCCTGATGACGTTTTGAGACATCTCCTACAACTACAAAACCAGAATTGTACTGCTGAAGCAAGTCCGTTTTTTGGCATTTTTACGACAGGGTCCCCCCTTACGACATTTTAGCAAAAAATGTTTTTCGTAAAAAATGCATTTTCTTACATTTTCTTACATTTACGGGTTTAGTCGGGACTCCTGATGACGTTTTGAGACATCTCCTACAACTACAGCACCAGAATTGTGCTGCTGAAGCAAGTCTGTTTTTTGAATTTTTTTTTGTAAAAAAAAAGTTTTCCCAAAAAAAGCATTTTATGCCATTTTTAGGTTTAGTCGGGACTCCTGATGACGTTTTGAGACATCTCCTACAACTACAGCACCAGAATTGTGCTGCTGAAGCAAGTCTGTTTTTTGAATTTTTTTATGTAAAAAAAAAGTTTTCCCAAAAAAGCATTTTATGCCATTTTTAGGTTTTGTAGGGACTCCTGATGACGTTTTGAGACATCTCCTACAACTACAGCACCAGAATTGTACTGCTGAAGCAAGTCGGTTTTTTGGCATTTTTACGACAGGGTCCCCCCTTACGACATTTTAGCAAAAAATGTTTTTCGTAAAAAATGCATTTTCTTACATTTTCTTACATTTACGGGTTTAGTCGGGACTCCTGATGACGTTTTGAGACATCTCCTACAACTACAGCACCAGAATTGTGCTGCTGAAGCAAGTCTGTTTTTTGAATTTTTTTTTGTAAAAATTTTTTTTTCCCAAAAAAAGCATTTCATGCCATTTTTAGGTTTTGTAGGGACTCCTGATGACGTTTTGAGACATCTCCAACAACTACAGCACCAGAATTGTACTGCTGAAGCAAGTCGGTTTTTTGGCATTTTTACGACATTTTAGCAAAAAATGTTTTTCGTAAAAAATGCATTTTCTTACATTTTCTTACATTTACGGGTTTAGTCGGGACTCCTGATGACGTTTTAAGACATCTCCTACAACTACAGCACCAGAATTGTACTGCTGAAGCAAGTCGGTTTTTTGGCATTTTTACGACAGGGTCCCCCCTTACGACATTTTAGCAAAAAATGTTTTTCGTAAAAAAATGCATTTTCTTACATTTTCTTACATTTACGGGTTTAGTCGGGACTCCTGATGACGTTTTGAGACATCTCCTACAACTACAGCACCAGAATTGTGCTGCTGAAGCAAGTCTGTTTTTTGAATTTTTTTTTGTAAAAAAAAAGTTTTTCCAAAAAAAGCATTTTATGCCATTTTTAGGTTTTGTAGGGACTTCTGATGACGTTTTGAGACATCTCCTACAACTACAGCACCAGAATTGTACTGCTGAAGCAAGTCGGTTTTTTGGCATTTTTACGACACGGTCCCCCCTTACGACATTTTAGCAAAAAATTTTTTTCTTAAAAAATGCATTTTCTTACATTTTCTTACATTTACGGGTTTAGTCGGGACTCCTGATGACGTTTTAAGACATCTCCTACAACTACAGCACCAGAATTGTACTGCTGAAGCAAGTCCGTTTTTTGGCATTTTTACGACAGGGTCCCCCCTTACGACATTTTAGCAAAAAATGTTTTTCGTAAAAAAATGCATTTTCTTACATTTTCTTACATTTACGGGTTTAGTCGGGACTCCTGATGACGTTTTGAGACATCTCCTACAACTACAGCACCAGAATTGTGCTGCTGAAGCAAGTCTGTTTTTTGAATTTTTTTTTGTAAAAAAAAAGTTTTTCCAAAAAAAGCATTTTATGCCATTTTTAGGTTTTGTAGGGACTCCTGATGACGTTTTGAGACATCTCCTACAACTACAGCACCAGAATTGTACTGCTGAAGCAAGTCGGTTTTTTGGCATTTTTACGACAGGGTCCCCCCTTACGACATTTTAGCAAAAAATGTTTTTCTTAAAAAATGCATTTTCTTAAATTGTCTTACATTTACGGGTTTAGTCGGGACTCCTGATGACGTTTTAAGACATCTCCTACAACTACAGCACCAGAATTGTACTGCTGAAGCAAGTCGGTTTTTTGGCATTTTTACGACAGGGTCCCCCCTTACGACATTTTAGCAAAAAATGTTTTTCTTAAAAAATGCATTTTCTTACATTTTCTTACATTTACGGGTTTAGTCGGGACTCCTGATGACGTTTTGAGACATCTCCTACAACTACAGCACCAGAATTGTGCTGCTGAAGCAAGTCTGTTTTTTGAATTTTTTTTTGTAAAAAAAAAGTTTTTCCAAAAAAAGCATTTTATGCCATTTTTAGGTTTTGTAGGGACTCCTGATGACGTTTTGAGACATCTCCTACAACTACAGCACCAGAATTGTACTGCTGAAGCAAGTCGGTTTTTTGGCATTTTTACGGCAGGGTCCCCCCTTACGACATTTTAGCAAAAAATGTTTTTCTTAAAAAATGCATTTTCTTAAATTGTCTTACATTTACGGGTTTAGTCGGGACTCCTGATGACGTTTTAAGACATCTCCTACAACTACAGCACCAGAATTGTACTGCTGAAGCAAGTCCGTTTTTTGGCATTTTTACGACAGGGTCCCCCCTTACGACATTTTAGCAAAAAATGTTTTTCGTAAAAAATGCATTTTCTTACATTTTCTTACATTTACGGGTTTAGTCGGGACTCCTGATGACGTTTTGAGACATCTCCTACAACTACAGCACCAGAATTGTGCTGTTGAAGCAAGTCTGTTTTTTGAATTTTTTTTTGTAAAAAAAAAGTTTTCCCAAAAAAAGCATTTTATGCCATTTTTAGGTTTTGTAGGGACTCCTGATGACGTTTTGAGACATCTCCTACAACTACAGCACCAGAATTGTACTGCTGAAGCAAGTCGGTTTTTTGGCATTTTTACGACAGGGTCCCCCCTTACGACATTTTAGCAAAAAATGTTTTTCGTAAAAAATGCATTTTCTTACATTTTCTCACATTTACGGGTTTAGTCGGGACTCCTGATGACGTTTTGAGACATCTCCTACAACTACAGCACCAGAATTGTGCTGCTGAAGCAAGTCTGTTTTTTGAATTTTTTTTTCTAAAAAAAAAGTTTTCCCAAAAAAAGCATTTTATGCCATTTTTAGGTTTTGTAGGGACTCCTGATGACGTTTTAAGACATCTCCTACAACTACAGCACCAGAATTGTGCTGCTGAAGCAAGTCAGTTTTTTGGAATTTTTACGATAGGGTCCCCCCTTACGACATTTTAGTAAAAAATGTTTTTCGTAAAAAATGCATTTTCTTACATTTACGGGTTTAGTCGGGACTCCTGATGACGTTTTGAGACATCTCCTACAACTACAGCACCAGAATTGTGCTGCTGAAGCAAGTCTGTTTTTTGAATTTTTTTTTGTAAAAAAAAAGTTTTCCCAAAAAAAGCATTTTATGCCATTTTTAGGTTTTGTAGGGACTCCTGATGACGTTTTGAGACATCTCCTACAACTACAGCACCAGAATTGTACTGCTGAAGCAAGTCGGTTTTTTGAATTTTTTTTTGTAAAAAAAACGTTTTCCCAAAAAGAGCATTTTATGCCATTTTTAGGTTTTGTAGGGACTCCTGATGACGTTTTGAGACATCTCCTACAACTACAGCACCAGAATTGTACTGCTGAAGCAAGTCGTTTTTTTGGCATTTTTACGACAGGGTCCCCCCTTACGACATTTTAGCAAAAAATGTTTTTCGTAAAAAATGCATTTTCTTACATTTTCTTACATTTACGGGTTTAGTCGGGACTCCTGATGACGTTTTGAGACATCTCCTACAACTACAGCACCAGAATTGTGCTGCTGAAGCAAGTCTGTTTTTTGAATTTTTTTTGTAAAAAAAAAGTTTTCCCAAAAAAAGCATTTTATGCCATTTTTAGGTTTTGTAGGGACTCCTGATGACGTTTTGAGACATCTCCTACAACTACAGCACCAGAATTGTACTGCTGAAGCAAGTCGGTTTTTTGGCATTTTTGCGACAGGGTCCCCCCTTACGACATTTTAGCAAATAATGTTTTTCGTAAAAAATGCATTTTCTTACATTTTCTTACATTTACGGGTTTAGTCGGGACTCCTGATGACGTTTTGAGACATCTCCTACAACTACAGCACCAGAATTGTGCTGCTGAAGCAAGTCTGTTTTTTGAATTTTTTTTTGTAAAAAAAAAGTTTTCCCAAAAAAAGCATTTTATGCCATTTTAAAGTTTTGTAGGGACTCCTGATGACGTTTTGAGACATCTCCTACAACTACAGCACCAGAATTGTGCTGCTGAAGCAAGTCAGTTTTTTGGAATTTTTACGACAGGGTCCCTCCCACCTTACGACATTTTAGCAAAAAATGTTTTTCGTAAAAAATGCATTTTCTTACATTTTCTTACATTTACGGGTTTAGTTGGGACTCCTGATGACGTTTTGAGACATCTCCTACAACTACAGCACCAGAATTGTGCTGCTGAAGCAAGTCTGTTTTTTGAATTTTTTTTTGTAAAAAAAAAGTTTTCCCAAAAAAAGCATTTTATGCCATTTTTAGGTTTTGTAGGGACTCCTGATGACATTTTGAGACATCTCCTACAACTACAGCACCAGAATTGTACTGCTGAAGCAAGTCGGTTTTTTGGCATTTTTACGACAGGGTCCCCCCTTACGACATTTTAGCAAAAAATGTTTTTCTTAAAAAATGCATTTTCTTACATTTTCTTACATTTACAGGTTTAGTCGGGACTCCTGATGACGTTTTGAGACATCTCCTACAACTACAGCACCAGAATTGTGCTGCTGAAGCAAGTCCGTTTTTTGGAATTTTTTTTTGTAAAAAAAGTTTTCCCAAAAAAAGCATTTTATGCCATTTTTAGGTTTTGTAGGGACTCCTGATGACGTTTTGAGACATCTCCTACAACTACAGCACCAGAATTGTGCTGCTGAAGCAAGTCAGTTTTTTGGCATTTTTACGACAGGGTCCCCCCTTACGACATTTTAGCAAAAAACATTTTTCGTAAAAAATGCATTTTCTTCCATTTTCTTACATTTACGGGTTTAGTCGGGACTCCTGATGACGTTTTGAGACATCTCCTACAACTACAGCACCAGAATTGTGCTGCTGAAGCAAGTCTGTTTTTTGAAATTTTTTTTGTAAAAAAAAAGTTTTCCCAAAAAAAGCATTTTATGCCATTTTTGGGTTTTGTAGGGACTCCTGATGACGTTTTGAGACATCTCCTACAACTACAGCACCAGAATTGTGCTGCTGAAGCAAGTCTGTTTTTTGAATTTTTTTTTGTAAAAAAAAAGTTTTCCCAAAAAAAGCATTTTATGCCATTTTTAGGTTTTGTAGGGACTCCTGATGACATTTTGAGACATCTCCTACAACTACAGCACCAGAATTGTACTGCTGAAGCAAGTCGGTTTTTTGGCATTTTTACGACAGGGTCCCCCCTTACGACATTTTAGCAAAAAATGTTTTTCGTAAAAAATGCATTTTCTTACATTTTCTTACATTTACGGGTTTAGTCGGGACTCCTGATGACGTTTTGAGACATCTCCTACAACTACAAAACCAGAATTGTACTGCTGAAGCAAGTCCGTTTTTTGGCATTTTTACGACAGGGTCCCCCCTTACGACATTTTAGCAAAAAATGTTTTTTGTAAAAAATGCATTTTCTTACATTTTCTTACATTTACGGGTTTAGTCGGGACTCCTGATGACGTTTTGAGACATCTCCTACAACTACAGCACCAGAATTGTGCTGCTGAAGCAAGTCAGTTTTTTGGCATTTTTACGACATTTTAGCAAAAAATGTTTTTCGTAAAAAATGCATTTTCTTACATTTTCTTACATTTACGGGTTTAGTCGGGACTCCTGATGACGTTTTGAGACATCTCCTACAACTACAGCACCAGAATTGTGCTGCTGAAGCAAGTCTGTTTTTTGAATTTTTTTTTGTAAAAAAAAAGTTTTCCCAAAAAAAGCATTTTATGCCATTTTTAGGTTTTGTAGGGACTCCTGATGACGTTTTGAGACATCTCCTACAACTACAGCACCAGAATTGTACTGCTGAAGCAAGTCGTTTTTTTGGCATTTTTACGACAGGGTCCCCCCTTACGACATTTTAGCAAAAAATGTTTTTCGTAAAAAATGCATTTTCTTACATTTTCTTACATTTACGGGTTTAGTCGGGACTCCTGATGACGTTTTGAGACATCTCCTACAACTACAGCACCAGAATTGTGCTGCTGAAGCAAGTCTGTTTTTTGAATTTTTTTTTGTAAAAAAAAAGTTTTCCCAAAAAAAGCATTTTATGCCATTTTTAGGTTTTGTAGGGACTCCTGATGACGTTTTGAGACATCTCCTACAACTACAGCACCAGAATTGTACTGCTGAAGCAAGTCGGTTTTTTGGCATTTTTACGACAGGGTCCCCCCTTACGACATTTTAGCTAAAAATGTTTTTCGTAAAAAATGCATTTTCTTACATTTTCTTACATTTACGGGTTTAGTCGGGACTCCTGATGACGTTTTGAGACATCTCCTACAACTACAGCACCAGAATTGTGCTGCTGAAGCAAGTCCGTTTTTTGGAATTTTTTTTTATAAAAAAAGTTTTCCCAAAAAAAGCATTTTATGCCATTTTTAGGTTTTGTAGGGACTCCTGATGACGTTTTAAGACATCTCCTACAACTACAGCACCAGAATTGTGCTGCTGAAGCAAGTCAGTTTTTGGGCATTTTTACGACAGGGTCCCTACGACATTTTAGCAAAAAATGTTTTTCGTAAAAAATGCATTTTCTTACATTTTCTTACATTTACGGGTTTAGTCGGGACTCCTGATGACGTTTTGAGACATCTCCTACAACTACAGCACCAGAATTGTGCTGCTGAAGCAAGTCTGTTTTTTGAATTTTTTTTTGTAAAAAAAAAGTTTTTCCAAAAAAAGCATTTTATGCCATTTTTAGGTTTTGTAGGGACTCCTGATGACGTTTTGAGACATCTCCTACAACTACAGCACCAGAATTGTACTGCTGAAGCAAGTCGGTTTTTTGGCATTTTTACGACAGGGTCCCCCCTTACGACATTTTAGCAAAAAATGTTTTTCTTAAAAAATGCATTTTCTTACATTTTCTTACATTTACGGGTTTAGTCGGGACTCCTGATGACGTTTTAAGACATCTCCTACAACTACAGCACCAGAATTGTACTGCTGAAGCAAGTCCGATTTTTGGCATTTTTACGACAGGGTCCCCCCTTACGACATTTTAGCAAAAAATGTTTTTCTTAAAAAATGCATTTTCTTACATTTTCTTACATTTACGGGTTTAGTCGGGACTCCTGATGACGTTTTAAGACATCTCCTACAACTACAGCACCAGAATTGTACTGCTGAAGCAAGTCCGATTTTTGGCATTTTTACGACAGGGTCCCCCCTTACGACATTTTAGCAAAAAATGTTTTTCGTAAAAAATGCATTTTCTTACATTTTCTTACATTTACGGGTTTAGTCGCGACTCCTGATGACGTTTTGAGACATCTCCTACAACTACAGCACCAGAATTGTGCTGCTGAAGCAAGTCTGTTTTTTGAATTTTTTTTTGTAAAAAAAAAGTTTTCCCAAAAAAAGCATTTTATGCCATTTTTAGGTTTTGTAGGGACTCCTGATGACGTTTTGAGACATCTCCTACAACTACAGCACCAGAATTGTACTGCTGAAGCAAGTCGGTTTTTTGGCATTTTTACGACAGGGTCCCCCCTTACGACATTTTAGCAAAAAATGTTTTTCGTAAAAAATGCATTTTCTTCCATTTTCTTACATTTACGGGTTTAGTCGGGACTCCTGATGACGTTTTGAGACATCTCCTACAACTACAGCACCAGAATTGTGCTGCTGAAGCAAGTCTGTTTTTTAAATTTTTTTTTGTAAAAAAAAAGTTTTCCCAAAAAAAGCATTTTATGCCATTTTTAGGTTTTGTAGGGACTCCTGATGACGTTTTAAGACATCTCCTACAACTAATGCACCAGAATTGTGCTGCTGAAGCAAGTCAGTTTTTTGGAATTTTTACGACAGGGTCCCCCCTTACAACATTTTAGCAAAAAATGTTTTTCGTAAAAAATGCATTTTCTTACATTTTCTTACATTTACGGGTTTAGTCGGGACTCCTGATGACGTTTTGAGACATCTCCTACAACTACAGCACCAGAATTGTGCTGCTGAAGCAAGTCTGTTTTTTGAATTTTTTTTTGTAAAAAAAAAGTTTTCCCAAAAAAAGCATTTTATGCCATTTTTAAGTTTTGTAGGGACTCCTGATGACGTTTTGAGACATCTCCTACAACTACAGCACCAGAATTGTGCTGCTGAAGCAAGTCAGTTTTTTGGAATTTTTACGACAGGGTCCCTCCCACCTTACGACATTTTAGCAAAAAATGTTTTTCGTAAAAAATGCATTTTCTTACATTTTCTTACATTTACGGGTTTAGTTGGGACTCCTGATGACGTTTTGAGACATCTCCTACAACTACAGCACCAGAATTGTGCTGCTGAAGCAAGTCTGTTTTTTGAATTTTTTTTTGTAAAAAAAAAGTTTTCCCAAAAAAAGCATTTTATGCCATTTTTAGGTTTTGTAGGGACTCCTGATGACATTTTGAGACATCTCCTACAACTACAGCACCAGAATTGTACTGCTGAAGCAAGTCGGTTTTTTTGGCATTTTTACGACAGGGTCCCCCCTTACAACATTTTAGCAAAAAATGTTTTTCTTAAAAAATGCATTTTCTTACATTTTCTTACATTTACAGGTTTAGTCGGGACTCCTGATGACGTTTTGAGACATCTCCTACAACTACAGCACCAGAATTGTGCTGCTGAAGCAAGTCCGTTTTTTGGAATTTTTTTTTGTAAAAAAAGTTTTCCCAAAAAAAGCATTTTATGCCATTTTTAGGTTTTGTAGGGACTCCTGATGACGTTTTGAGACATCTCCTACAACTACAGCACCAGAATTGTGCTGCTGAAGCAAGTCAGTTTTTTGGCATTTTTACGACAGGGTCCCCCCTTACGACATTTTAGCAAAAAACATTTTTCGTAAAAAATGCATTTTCTTCCATTTTCTTACATTTACGGGTTTAGTCGGGACTCCTGATGACGTTTTGAGACATCTCCTACAACTACAGCACCAGAATTGTGCTGCTGAAGCAAGTCTGTTTTTTGAAATTTTTTTTGTAAAAAAAAAGTTTTCCCAAAAAAAGCATTTTATGCCATTTTTGGGTTTTGTAGGGACTCCTGATGACGTTTTGAGACATCTCCTACAACTACAGCACCAGAATTGTGCTGCTGAAGCAAGTCTGTTTTTTGAATTTTTTTTTGTAAAAAAAAAGTTTTCCCAAAAAAAGCATTTTATGCCATTTTTAGGTTTTGTAGGGACTCCTGATGACATTTTGAGACATCTCCTACAACTACAGCACCAGAATTGTACTGCTGAAGCAAGTCGGTTTTTTGGCATTTTTACGACAGGGTCCCCCCTTACGACATTTTAGCAAAAAATGTTTTTCGTAAAAAATGCATTTTCTTACATTTTCTTACATTTACGGGTTTAGTCGGGACTCCTGATGACGTTTTGAGACATCTCCTACAACTACAAAACCAGAATTGTACTGCTGAAGCAAGTCCGTTTTTTGGCATTTTTACGACAGGGTCCCCCCTTACGACATTTTAGCAAAAAATGTTTTTCGTAAAAAATGCATTTTCTTACATTTTCTTACATTTACGGGTTTAGTCGGGACTCCTGATGACGTTTTGAGACATCTCCTACAACTACAGCACCAGAATTGTGCTGCTGAAGCAAGTCTGTTTTTTGAATTTTTTTTTGTAAAAAAAAAGTTTTCCCAAAAAAAGCATTTTATGCCATTTTTAGGTTTTGTAGGGACTCCTGATGACGTTTTGAGACATTTCCTACAACTACAGCACCAGAATTGTACTGCTGAAGCAAGTCGGTTTTTTGGCATTTTTACGACAGGGTCCCCCCTTACGACATTTTAGCAAAAAATGTTTTTCGTAAAAAATGCATTTTCTTACATTTTCTTACATTTACGGGTTTAGTCGGGACTCCTGATGACGTTTTGAGACATCTCCTACAACTACAGCACCAGAATTGTGCTGCTGAAGCAAGTCTGTTTTTTGAATTTTTTTTTGTAAAAAAAAAGTTTTTCCAAAAAAAGCATTTTATGCCATTTTTAGGTTTTGTAGGGACTCCTGATGACGTTTTGAGACATCTCCTACAACTACAGCACCAGAATTGTACTGCTGAAGCAAGTCGGTTTTTTGGCATTTTTACGACAGGGTCCCCCCTTACGACATTTTAGCAAAAAATGTTTTTCTTAAAAAATGCATTTTCTTACATTTTCTTACATTTACGGGTTTAGTCGGGACTCCTGATGACGTTTTAAGACATCTCCTACAACTACAGCACCAGAATTGTACTGCTGAAGCAAGTCCGATTTTTGGCATTTTTACGACAGGGTCCCCCCTTACGACATTTTAGCAAAAAATGTTTTTCGTAAAAAATGCATTTTCTTACATTTTCTTACATTTACGGGTTTAGTCGCGACTCCTGATGACGTTTTGAGACATCTCCTACAACTACAGCACCAGAATTGTGCTGCTGAAGCAAGTCTGTTTTTTGAATTTTTTTTTGTAAAAAAAAAGTTTTCCCAAAAAAAGCATTTTATGCCATTTTTAGGTTTTGTAGGGACTCCTGATGACGTTTTGAGACATCTCCTACAACTAATGCACCAGAATTGTGCTGCTGAAGCAAGTCAGTTTTTTGGAATTTTTACGACAGGGTCCCCCCTTACAACATTTTAGCAAAAAATGTTTTTCGTAAAAAATGCATTTTCTTACATTTTCTTACATTTACGGGTTTAGTCGGGACTCCTGATGACGTTTTGAGACATCTCCTACAACTACAGCACCAGAATTGTGCTGCTGAAGCAAGTCTGTTTTTTGAATTTTTTTTTGTAAAAAAAAAGTTTTCCCAAAAAAAGCATTTTATGCCATTTTTAAGTTTTGTAGGGACTCCTGATGACGTTTTGAGACATCTCCTACAACTACAGCACCAGAATTGTGCTGCTGAAGCAAGTCAGTTTTTTGGAATTTTTACGACAGGGTCCCTCCCACCTTACGACATTTTAGCAAAAAATGTTTTTCGTAAAAAATGCATTTTCTTACATTTTCTTACATTTACGGGTTTAGTTGGGACTCCTGATGACGTTTTGAGACATCTCCTACAACTACAGCACCAGAATTGTGCTGCTGAAGCAAGTCTGTTTTTTGAATTTTTTTTTGTAAAAAAAAAGTTTTCCCAAAAAAAGCATTTTATGCCATTTTTAGGTTTTGTAGGGACTCCTGATGACATTTTGAGACATCTCCTACAACTACAGCACCAGAATTGTACTGCTGAAGCAAGTCGGTTTTTTGGCATTTTTACGACAGGGTCCCCCCTTACGACATTTTAGCAAAAAATGTTTTTCTTAAAAAATGCATTTTCTTACATTTTCTTACATTTACAGGTTTAGTCGGGACTCCTGATGACGTTTTGAGACATCTCCTACAACTACAGCACCAGAATTGTGCTGCTGAAGCAAGTCCGTTTTTTGGAATTTTTTTTTGTAAAAAAAGTTTTCCCAAAAAAAGCATTTTATGCCATTTTTAGGTTTTGTAGGGACTCCTGATGACGTTTTGAGACATCTCCTACAACTACAGCACCAGAATTGTGCTGCTGAAGCAAGTCAGTTTTTTGGCATTTTTACGACAGGGTCCCCCCTTACGACATTTTAGCAAAAAACATTTTTCGTAAAAAATGCATTTTCTTCCATTTTCTTACATTTACGGGTTTAGTCGGGACTCCTGATGACGTTTTGAGACATCTCCTACAACTACAGCACCAGAATTGTGCTGCTGAAGCAAGTCTGTTTTTTGAAATTTTTTTTGTAAAAAAAAAGTTTTCCCAAAAAAAGCATTTTATGCCATTTTTGGGTTTTGTAGGGACTCCTGATGACGTTTTGAGACATCTCCTACAACTACAGCACCAGAATTGTGCTGCTGAAGCAAGTCCGTTTTTTGAATTTTTTTTTGTAAAAAAAAAGTTTTCCCAAAAAAAGCATTTTATGCCATTTTTAGGTTTTGTAGGGACTCCTGATGACATTTTGAGACATCTCCTACAACTACAGCACCAGAATTGTACTGCTGAAGCAAGTCGGTTTTTTGGCATTTTTACGACAGGGTCCCCCCTTACGACATTTTAGCAAAAATTTTTTTTCGTAAAAAATGCATTTTCTTACATTTTCTTACATTTACGGGTTTAGTCGGGACTCCTGATGACGTTTTGAGACATCTCCTACAACTACAAAACCAGAATTGTACTGCTGAAGCAAGTCCGTTTTTTGGCATTTTTACGACAGGGTCCCCCCTTACGACATTTTAGCAAAAAATGTTTTTTGTAAAAAATGCATTTTCTTACATTTTCTTACATTTACGGGTTTAGTCGGGACTCCTGATGACGTTTTGAGACATCTCCTACAACTACAGCACCAGAATTGTGCTGCTGAAGCAAGTCAGTTTTTTGGCATTTTTACGACATTTTAGCAAAAAATGTTTTTCGTAAAAAATGCATTTTCTTACATTTTCTTACATTTACGGGTTTAGTCGGGACTCCTGATGACGTTTTGAGACATCTCCTACAACTACAGCACCAGAATTGTGCTGCTGAAGCAAGTCTGTTTTTTGAATTTTTTTTTGTAAAAAAAAAGTTTTCCCAAAAAAAGCATTTTATGCCATTTTTAGGTTTTGTAGGGACTCCTGATGACGTTTTGAGACATCTCCTACAACTACAGCACCAGAATTGTACTGCTGAAGCAAGTCGTTTTTTTGGCATTTTTACGACAGGGTCCCCCCTTACGACATTTTAGCAAAAAATGTTTTTCGTAAAAAATGCATTTTCTTACATTTTCTTACATTTACGGGTTTAGTCGGGACTCCTGATGACGTTTTGAGACATCTCCTACAACTACAGCACCAGAATTGTGCTGCTGAAGCAAGTCTGTTTTTTGAATTTTTTTTTGTAAAAAAAAAGTTTTCCCAAAAAAAGCATTTTATGCCATTTTTAGGTTTTGTAGGGACTCCTGATGACGTTTTGAGACATTTCCTACAACTACAGCACCAGAATTGTACTGCTGAAGCAAGTCGGTTTTTTGGCATTTTTACGACAGGGTCCCCCCTTACGACATTTTACCAAAAAATGTTTTTCGTAAAAAATGCATTTTCTTACATTTTCTTACATTTACGGGTTTAGTCGGGACTCCTGATGACGTTTTGAGACATCTCCTACAACTACAGCACCAGAATTGTGCTGCTGAAGCAAGTCTGTTTTTTGAATTTTTTTTTGTAAAAAAAAAGTTTTTCCAAAAAAAGCATTTTATGCCATTTTTAGGTTTTGTAGGGACTCCTGATGACGTTTTGAGACATCTCCTACAACTACAGCACCAGAATTGTACTGCTGAAGCAAGTCGGTTTTTTGGCATTTTTACGACAGGGTCCCCCCTTACGACATTTTAGCAAAAAATGTTTTTCTTAAAAAATGCATTTTCTTACATTTTCTTACATTTACGGGTTTAGTCGGGACTCCTGATGACGTTTTAAGACATCTCCTACAACTACAGCACCAGAATTGTACTGCTGAAGCAAGTCCGATTTTTGGCATTTTTACGACAGGGTCCCCCCTTACGACATTTTAGCAAAAAATGTTTTTCGTAAAAAATGCATTTTCTTACATTTTCTTACATTTACGGGTTTAGTCGGGACTCCTGATGACGTTTTGAGACATCTCCTACAACTACAGCACCAGAATTGTGCTGCTGAAGCAAGTCTGTTTTTTGAATTTTTTTTTGTAAAAAAAAAGTTTTCCCAAAAAAAGCATTTTATGCCATTTTTAGGTTTTGTAGGGACTCCTGATGACGTTTTGAGACATCTCCTACAACTACAGCACCAGAATTGTACTGCTGAAGCAAGTCGGTTTTTTGGCATTTTTACGACAGGGTCCCCCCTTACGACATTTTAGCTAAAAATGTTTTTCGTAAAAAATGCATTTTCTTACATTTTCTTACATTTACGGGTTTAGTCGGGACTCCTGATGACGTTTTGAGACATCTCCTACAACTACAGCACCAGAATTGTGCTGCTGAAGCAAGTCTGTTTTTTGAATTTTTTTTGTAAAAAAAAAGTTTTCCCAAAAAAAGCATTTTATGCCATTTTTAGGTTTTGTAGGGACTCCTGATGACGTTTTGAGACATCTCCTACAACTACAGCACCAGAATTGTACTGCTGAAGCAAGTCCGTTTTTTGGCATTTTTACGACATGGTCCCCCCTTACGACATTTTAGCAAAAAATGTTTTTCTTAAAAAATGCATTTTCTTACATTTCCTTACATTTACGGGTTTAGTCGGTACTCCTGATGACGTTTTGAGACATCTCCTACAACTACAGCACCAGAATTGTGCTGCTGAAGCAAGTCCGTTTTTTGGAATTTTTTTTTGTAAAAAAAAAGTTTTCCCAAAAAAAGCATTTTATGCAATTTTTAGGTTTTGTAGGGACTCCTGATGACGTTTTGAGACATTTCCTACAACTACAGCACCAGAATTGTACTGCTGAAGCAAGTCGGTTTTTTGGCATTTTTACGACAGGGTCCCCCCTTACGACATTTTAGCAAAAAATGTTTTTCGTAAAAAATGCATTTTCTTACATTTTCTTACATTTACGGGTTTAGTCGGGACTCCTGATGACGTTTTGAGACATCTCCTACAACTACAGCACCAGAATTGTACTGCTGAAGCAAGTCGGTTTTTTGGCATTTTTACGACAGGGTCCCCCCTTACGACATTTTAGCAAAAAATGTTTTTCGTAAAAAAATGCATTTTCTTACATTTTCTTACATTTACGGGTTTAGTCGGGACTCCTGATGACGTTTTGAGACATCTCCTACAACTACAGCACCAGAATTGTGCTGCTGAAGCAAGTCTGTTTTTTGAATTTTTTTTTGTAAAAAAAAAGTTTTTCCAAAAAAAGCATTTTATGCCATTTTTAGGTTTTGTAGGGACTTCTGATGACGTTTTGAGACATCTCCTACAACTACAGCACCAGAATTGTACTGCTGAAGCAAGTCGGTTTTTTGGCATTTTTACGACACGGTCCCCCCTTACGACATTTTAGCAAAAATTTTTTTTCTTAAAAAATGCATTTTCTTACATTTTCTTACATTTACGGGTTTAGTCGGGACTCCTGATGACGTTTTAAGACATCTCCTACAACTACAGCACCAGAATTGTACTGCTGAAGCAAGTCGGTTTTTTGGCATTTTTACGACAGGGTCCCCCCTTACGACATTTTAGCAAAAAATGTTTTTCGTAAAAAAATGCATTTTCTTACATTTTCTTACATTTACGGGTTTAGTCGGGACTCCTGATGACGTTTTGAGACATCTCCTACAACTACAGCACCAGAATTGTGCTGCTGAAGCAAGTCTGTTTTTTGAATTTTTTTTTGTAAAAAAAAAGTTTTTCCAAAAAAAGCATTTTATGCCATTTTTAGGTTTTGTAGGGACTCCTGATGACGTTTTGAGACATCTCCTACAACTACAGCACCAGAATTGTACTGCTGAAGCAAGTCGGTTTTTTGGCATTTTTACGACAGGGTCCCCCCTTACGACATTTTAGCAAAAAATGTTTTTCTTAAAAAATGCATTTTCTTAAATTGTCTTACATTTACGGGTTTAGTCGGGACTCCTGATGACGTTTTAAGACATCTCCTACAACTACAGCACCAGAATTGTACTGCTGAAGTAAGTCCGTTTTTTGGCATTTTTACGACAGGGTCCCCCCTTACGACATTTTAGCAAAAAATGTTTTTCGTAAAAAATGCATTTTCTTACATTTTCTTACATTTACGGGTTTAGTCGGGACTCCTGATGACGTTTTGAGACATCTCCTACAACTACAGCACCAGAATTGTGCTGTTGAAGCAAGTCTGTTTTTTTAATTTTTTTTTGTAAAAAAAAAGTTTTCCCAAAAAAAGCATTTTATGCCATTTTTAGGTTTTGTAGGGACTCCTGATGACGTTTTGAGACATCTCCTACAACTACAGCACCAGAATTGTACTGCTGAAGCAAGTCGGTTTTTTGGCATTTTTACGACAGGGTCCCCCCTTACGACATTTTAGCAAAAAATGTTTTTCGTAAAAAATGCATTTTCTTACATTTTCTTACATTTACGGGTTTAGTCGGGACTCCTGATGACGTTTTGAGACATCTCCTACAACTACAGCACCAGAATTGTGCTGCTGAAGCAAGTCTGTTTTTTGAATTTTTTTTTCTAAAAAAAAAGTTTTCCCAAAAAAAGCATTTTATGCCATTTTTAGGTTTTGTAGGGACTCCTGATGACGTTTTAAGACATCTCCTACAACTACAGCACCAGAATTGTGCTGCTGAAGCAATTCAGTTTTTTGGAATTTTTACGACAGGGTCCCCCCTTACGACATTTTAGCAAAAAATGTTTTTCGTAAAAAATGCATTTTCTTACATTTTCTTACATTTACGGGTTTAGTCGGGACTCCTGATGACGTTTTGAGACATCTCCTACAACTACAAAACCAGAATTGTACTGCTGAAGCAAGTCCGTTTTTTGGCATTTTTACGACAGGGTCCCCCCTTACGACATTTTAGCAAAAAATGTTTTTTGTAAAAAATGCATTTTCTTACATTTTCTTACATTCACGGGTTTAGTCGGTACTCCTGATGACGTTTTGAGACATCTCCTACAACTACAGCACCAGAATTGTGCTGCTGAAGCAAGTCCGTTTTTTGGAAATTTTTTTTATAAAAAAAGTTTTCCCAAAAAAAGCATTTTATGCCATTTTTAGGTTTTGTAGGGACTCCTGATGACGTTTTAAGACATCTCCTACAACTACAGCACCAGAATTGTGCTGCTGAAGCAAGTCAGTTTTTGGGCATTTTTACGACAGGGTCCCTACGACATTTTAGCAAAAAATGTTTTTCGTAAAAAATGCATTTTCTTACATTTTCTTACATTTACGGGTTTAGTCGGGACTCCTGATGACGTTTTGAGACATCTCCTACAACTACAGCACCAGAATTGTGCTGCTGAAGCAAGTCTGTTTTTTGAATTTTTTTTTGTAAAAAAAAAGTTTTCCCAAAAAAAGCATTTTATGCCATTTTTAGGTTTTGTAGGGACTCCTGATGACGTTTTGAGACATTTCCTACAACTACAGCACCAGAATTGTACTGCTGAAGCAAGTCGGTTTTTTGGCATTTTTACGACAGGGTCCCCCCTTACGACATTTTAGCAAAAAATGTTTTTCGTAAAAAATGCATTTTCTTACATTTTCTTACATTTACGGGTTTAGTCGGGACTCCTGATGACGTTTTGAGACATCTCCTACAACTACAGCACCAGAATTGTGCTGCTGAAGCAAGTCTGTTTTTTGAATTTTTTTTTGTAAAAAAAAAGTTTTCCCAAAAAAAGCATTTTATGCCATTTTTAGGTTTTGTAGGGACTCCTGATGACGTTTTGAGACATTTCCTACAACTACAGCACCAGAATTGTACTGCTGAAGCAAGTCGGTTTTTTGGCATTTTTACGACAGGGTCCCCCCTTACGACATTTTAGCAAAAAATGTTTTTCGTAAAAAATGCATTTTCTTACATTTTCTTACATTTACGGGTTTAGTCGGGACTCCTGATGACGTTTTGAGACATCTCCTACAACTACAGCACCAGAATTGTGCTGCTGAAGCAAGTCTGTTTTTTGAATTTTTTTTTGTAAAAAAAAAGTTTTTCCAAAAAAAGCATTTTATGCCATTTTTAGGTTTTGTAGGGACTCCTGATGACGTTTTGAGACATCTCCTACAACTACAGCACCAGAATTGTACTGCTGAAGCAAGTCGGTTTTTTGGCATTTTTACGACAGGGTCCCCCCTTACGACATTTTAGCAAAAAATGTTTTTCTTAAAAAATGCATTTTCTTACATTTTCTTACATTTACGGGTTTAGTCGGGACTCCTGATGACGTTTTAAGACATCTCCTACAACTACAGCACCAGAATTGTACTGCTGAAGCAAGTCCGATTTTTGGCATTTTTACGACAGGGTCCCCCCTTACGACATTTTAGCAAAAAATGTTTTTCGTAAAAAATGCATTTTCTTACATTTTCTTACATTTACGGGTTTAGTCGCGACTCCTGATGACGTTTTGAGACATCTCCTACAACTACAGCACCAGAATTGTGCTGCTGAAGCAAGTCTGTTTTTTGAATTTTTTTTTGTAAAAAAAAAGTTTTCCCAAAAAAAGCATTTTATGCCATTTTTAGGTTTTGTAGGGACTCCTGATGACGTTTTGAGACATCTCCTACAACTAATGCACCAGAATTGTGCTGCTGAAGCAAGTCAGTTTTTTGGAATTTTTACGACAGGGTCCCCCCTTACAACATTTTAGCAAAAAATGTTTTTCGTAAAAAATGCATTTTCTTACATTTTCTTACATTTACGGGTTTAGTCGGGACTCCTGATGACGTTTTGAGACATCTCCTACAACTACAGCACCAGAATTGTGCTGCTGAAGCAAGTCTGTTTTTTGAATTTTTTTTTGTAAAAAAAAAGTTTTCCCAAAAAAAGCATTTTATGCCATTTTTAAGTTTTGTAGGGACTCCTGATGACGTTTTGAGACATCTCCTACAACTACAGCACCAGAATTGTGCTGCTGAAGCAAGTCAGTTTTTTGGAATTTTTACGACAGGGTCCCTCCCACCTTACGACATTTTAGCAAAAAATGTTTTTCGTAAAAAATGCATTTTCTTACATTTTCTTACATTTACGGGTTTAGTTGGGACTCCTGATGACGTTTTGAGACATCTCCTACAACTACAGCACCAGAATTGTGCTGCTGAAGCAAGTCTGTTTTTTGAATTTTTTTTTGTAAAAAAAAAGTTTTCCCAAAAAAAGCATTTTATGCCATTTTTAGGTTTTGTAGGGACTCCTGATGACATTTTGAGACATCTCCTACAACTACAGCACCAGAATTGTACTGCTGAAGCAAGTCGGTTTTTTGGCATTTTTACGACAGGGTCCCCCCTTACGACATTTTAGCAAAAAATGTTTTTCTTAAAAAATGCATTTTCTTACATTTTCTTACATTTACAGGTTTAGTCGGGACTCCTGATGACGTTTTGAGACATCTCCTACAACTACAGCACCAGAATTGTGCTGCTGAAGCAAGTCCGTTTTTTGGAATTTTTTTTTGTAAAAAAAGTTTTCCCAAAAAAAGCATTTTATGCCATTTTTAGGTTTTGTAGGGACTCCTGATGACGTTTTGAGACATCTCCTACAACTACAGCACCAGAATTGTGCTGCTGAAGCAAGTCAGTTTTTTGGCATTTTTACGACAGGGTCCCCCCTTACGACATTTTAGCAAAAAACATTTTTCGTAAAAAATGCATTTTCTTCCATTTTCTTACATTTACGGGTTTAGTCGGGACTCCTGATGACGTTTTGAGACATCTCCTACAACTACAGCACCAGAATTGTGCTGCTGAAGCAAGTCTGTTTTTTGAAATTTTTTTTGTAAAAAAAAAGTTTTCCCAAAAAAAGCATTTTATGCCATTTTTGGGTTTTGTAGGGACTCCTGATGACGTTTTGAGACATCTCCTACAACTACAGCACCAGAATTGTGCTGCTGAAGCAAGTCTGTTTTTTGAATTTTTTTTTGTAAAAAAAAAGTTTTCCCAAAAAAAGCATTTTATGCCATTTTTAGGTTTTGTAGGGACTCCTGATGACATTTTGAGACATCTCCTACAACTACAGCACCAGAATTGTACTGCTGAAGCAAGTCGGTTTTTTGGCATTTTTACGACAGGGTCCCCCCTTACGACATTTTAGCAAAAATTTTTTTTCGTAAAAAATGCATTTTCTTACATTTTCTTACATTTACGGGTTTAGTCGGGACTCCTGATGACGTTTTGAGACATCTCCTACAACTACAAAACCAGAATTGTACTGCTGAAGCAAGTCCGTTTTTTGGCATTTTTACGACAGGGTCCCCCCTTACGACATTTTAGCAAAAAATGTTTTTTGTAAAAAATGCATTTTCTTACATTTTCTTACATTTACGGGTTTAGTCGGGACTCCTGATGACGTTTTGAGACATCTCCTACAACTACAGCACCAGAATTGTGCTGCTGAAGCAAGTCAGTTTTTTTGCATTTTTACGACATTTTAGCAAAAAATGTTTTTCGTAAAAAATGCATTTTCTTACATTTTCTTACATTTACGGGTTTAGTCGGGACTCCTGATGACGTTTTGAGACATCTCCTACAACTACAGCACCAGAATTGTGCTGCTGAAGCAAGTCTGTTTTTTGAATTTTTTTTTGTAAAAAAAAAGTTTTCCCAAAAAAAGCATTTTATGCCATTTTTAGGTTTTGTAGGGACTCCTGATGACGTTTTGAGACATCTCCTACAACTACAGCACCAGAATTGTACTGCTGAAGCAAGTCGTTTTTTTGGCATTTTTACGACAGGGTCCCCCCTTACGACATTTTAGCAAAAAATGTTTTTCGTAAAAAATGCATTTTCTTACATTTTCTTACATTTACGGGTTTAGTCGGGACTCCTGATGACGTTTTGAGACATCTCCTACAACTACAGCACCAGAATTGTGCTGCTGAAGCAAGTCTGTTTTTTGAATTTTTTTTTGTAAAAAAAAAGTTTTCCCAAAAAAAGCATTTCATGCCATTTTTAGGTTTTGTAGGGACTCCTGATGACGTTTTGAGACATCTCCTACAACTACAGCACCAGAATTGTACTGCTGAAGCAAGTCGGTTTTTTGGCATTTTTACGACAGGGTCCCCCCTTACGACATTTTAGCTAAAAATGTTTTTCGTAAAAAATGCATTTTCTTACATTTTCTTACATTTACGGGTTTAGTCGGGACTCCTGATGACGTTTTGAGACATCTCCTACAACTACAGCACCAGAATTGTGCTGCTGAAGCAAGTCTGTTTTTTGAATTTTTTTTGTAAAAAAAAAGTTTTCCCAAAAAAAGCATTTTATGCCATTTTTAGGTTTTGTAGGGACTCCTGATGACGTTTTGAGACATCTCCTACAACTACAGCACCAGAATTGTACTGCTGAAGCAAGTCCGTTTTTTGGCATTTTTACGACATGGTCCCCCCTTACGACATTTTAGCAAAAAATGTTTTTCTTAAAAAATGCATTTTCTTACATTTCCTTACATTTACGGGTTTAGTCGGTACTCCTGATGACGTTTTGAGACATCTCCTACAACTACAGCACCAGAATTGTGCTGCTGAAGCAAGTCCGTTTTTTGGAATTTTTTTTTGTAAAAAAAAAGTTTTCCCAAAAAAAGCATTTTATGCAATTTTTAGGTTTTGTAGGGACTCCTGATGACGTTTTGAGACATTTCCTACAACTACAGCACCAGAATTGTACTGCTGAAGCAAGTCGGTTTTTTGGCATTTTTACGACAGGGTCCCCCCTTACGACATTTTAGCAAAAAATGTTTTTCGTAAAAAATGCATTTTCTTACATTTTCTTACATTTACGGGTTTAGTCGGGACTCCTGATGACGTTTTGAGACATCTCCTACAACTACAGCACCAGAATTGTACTGCTGAAGCAAGTCGGTTTTTTGGCATTTTTACGACAGGGTCCCCCCTTACGACATTTTAGCAAAAAATGTTTTTCGTAAAAAAATGCATTTTCTTACATTTTCTTACATTTACGGGTTTAGTCGGGACTCCTGATGACGTTTTGAGACATCTCCTACAACTACAGCACCAGAATTGTGCTGCTGAAGCAAGTCTGTTTTTTGAATTTTTTTTTGTAAAAAAAAAGTTTTTCCAAAAAAAGCATTTTATGCCATTTTTAGGTTTTGTAGGGACTTCTGATGACGTTTTGAGACATCTCCTACAACTACAGCACCAGAATTGTACTGCTGAAGCAAGTCGGTTTTTTGGCATTTTTACGACACGGTCCCCCCTTACGACATTTTAGCAAAAATTTTTTTTCTTAAAAAATGCATTTTCTTACATTTTCTTACATTTACGGGTTTAGTCGGGACTCCTGATGACGTTTTAAGACATCTCCTACAACTACAGCACCAGAATTGTACTGCTGAAGCAAGTCGGTTTTTTGGCATTTTTACGACAGGGTCCCCCCTTACGACATTTTAGCAAAAAATGTTTTTCGTAAAAAAATGCATTTTCTTACATTTTCTTACATTTACGGGTTTAGTCGGGACTCCTGATGACGTTTTGAGACATCTCCTACAACTACAGCACCAGAATTGTGCTGCTGAAGCAAGTCTGTTTTTTGAATTTTTTTTTGTAAAAAAAAAGTTTTTCCAAAAAAAGCATTTTATGCCATTTTTAGGTTTTGTAGGGACTCCTGATGACGTTTTGAGACATCTCCTACAACTACAGCACCAGAATTGTACTGCTGAAGCAAGTCGGTTTTTTGGCATTTTTACGACAGGGTCCCCCCTTACGACATTTTAGCAAAAAATGTTTTTCTTAAAAAATGCATTTTCTTAAATTGTCTTACATTTACGGGTTTAGTCGGGACTCCTGATGACGTTTTAAGACATCTCCTACAACTACAGCACCAGAATTGTACTGCTGAAGTAAGTCCGTTTTTTGGCATTTTTACGACAGGGTCCCCCCTTACGACATTTTAGCAAAAAATGTTTTTCGTAAAAAATGCATTTTCTTACATTTTCTTACATTTACGGGTTTAGTCGGGACTCCTGATGACGTTTTGAGACATCTCCTACAACTACAGCACCAGAATTGTGCTGTTGAAGCAAGTCTGTTTTTTAATTTTTTTTTGTAAAAAAAAAGTTTTCCCAAAAAAAGCATTTTATGCCATTTTTAGGTTTTGTAGGGACTCCTGATGACGTTTTGAGACATCTCCTACAACTACAGCACCAGAATTGTACTGCTGAAGCAAGTCGGTTTTTTGGCATTTTTACGACAGGGTCCCCCCTTACGACATTTTAGCAAAAAATGTTTTTCGTAAAAAATGCATTTTCTTACATTTTCTTACATTTACGGGTTTAGTCGGGACTCCTGATGACGTTTTGAGACATCTCCTACAACTACAGCACCAGAATTGTGCTGCTGAAGCAAGTCTGTTTTTTGAATTTTTTTTTCTAAAAAAAAAGTTTTCCCAAAAAAAGCATTTTATGCCATTTTTAGGTTTTGTAGGGACTCCTGATGACGTTTTAAGACATCTCCTACAACTACAGCACCAGAATTGTGCTGCTGAAGCAATTCAGTTTTTTGGAATTTTTACGACAGGGTCCCCCCTTACGACATTTTAGCAAAAAATGTTTTTCGTAAAAAATGCATTTTCTTACATTTTCTTACATTTACGGGTTTAGTCGGGACTCCTGATGACGTTTTGAGACATCTCCTACAACTACAAAACCAGAATTGTACTGCTGAAGCAAGTCCGTTTTTTGGCATTTTTACGACAGGGTCCCCCCTTACGACATTTTAGCAAAAAATGTTTTTTGTAAAAAATGCATTTTCTTACATTTTTCTTACATTCACGGGTTTAGTCGGTACTCCTGATGACGTTTTGAGACATCTCCTACAACTACAGCACCAGAATTGTGCTGCTGAAGCAAGTCCGTTTTTTGGAAATTTTTTTTATAAAAAAAGTTTTCCCAAAAAAAGCATTTTATGCCATTTTTAGGTTTTGTAGGGACTCCTGATGACGTTTTAAGACATCTCCTACAACTACAGCACCAGAATTGTGCTGCTGAAGCAAGTCAGTTTTTGGGCATTTTTACGACAGGGTCCCTACGACATTTTAGCAAAAAATGTTTTTCGTAAAAAATGCATTTTCTTACATTTTCTTACATTTACGGGTTTAGTCGGGACTCCTGATGACGTTTTGAGACATCTCCTACAACTACAGCACCAGAATTGTGCTGCTGAAGCAAGTCTGTTTTTTGAATTTTTTTTTGTAAAAAAAAAGTTTTCCCAAAAAAAGCATTTTATGCCATTTTTAGGTTTTGTAGGGACTCCTGATGACGTTTTGAGACATTTCCTACAACTACAGCACCAGAATTGTACTGCTGAAGCAAGTCGGTTTTTTGGCATTTTTACGACAGGGTCCCCCCTTACGACATTTTAGCAAAAAATGTTTTTCGTAAAAAATGCATTTTCTTACATTTTCTTACATTTACGGGTTTAGTCGGGACTCCTGATGACGTTTTGAGACATCTCCTACAACTACAGCACCAGAATTGTGCTGCTGAAGCAAGTCTGTTTTTTGAATTTTTTTTTGTAAAAAAAAAGTTTTCCCAAAAAAAGCATTTTATGCCATTTTTAGGTTTTGTAGGGACTCCTGATGACGTTTTGAGACATTTCCTACAACTACAGCACCAGAATTGTACTGCTGAAGCAAGTCGGTTTTTTGGCATTTTTACGACAGGGTCCCCCCTTACGACATTTTAGCAAAAAATGTTTTTCGTAAAAAATGCATTTTCTTACATTTTCTTACATTTACGGGTTTAGTCGGGACTCCTGATGACGTTTTGAGACATCTCCTACAACTACAGCACCAGAATTGTGCTGCTGAAGCAAGTCTGTTTTTTGAATTTTTTTTTGTAAAAAAAAAGTTTTTCCAAAAAAAGCATTTTATGCCATTTTTAGGTTTTGTAGGGACTCCTGATGACGTTTTGAGACATCTCCTACAACTACAGCACCAGAATTGTACTGCTGAAGCAAGTCGGTTTTTTGGCATTTTTACGACAGGGTCCCCCCTTACGACATTTTAGCAAAAAATGTTTTTCTTAAAAAATGCATTTTCTTACATTTTCTTACATTTACGGGTTTAGTCGGGACTCCTGATGACGTTTTAAGACATCTCCTACAACTACAGCACCAGAATTGTACTGCTGAAGCAAGTCCGATTTTTGGCATTTTTACGACAGGGTCCCCCCTTACGACATTTTAGCAAAAAATGTTTTTCGTAAAAAATGCATTTTCTTACATTTTCTTACATTTACGGGTTTAGTCGCGACTCCTGATGACGTTTTGAGACATCTCCTACAACTACAGCACCAGAATTGTGCTGCTGAAGCAAGTCTGTTTTTTGAATTTTTTTTTGTAAAAAAAAAGTTTTCCCAAAAAAAGCATTTTATGCCATTTTTAGGTTTTGTAGGGACTCCTGATGACGTTTTGAGACATCTCCTACAACTAATGCACCAGAATTGTGCTGCTGAAGCAAGTCAGTTTTTTGGAATTTTTACGACAGGGTCCCCCCTTACAACATTTTAGCAAAAAATGTTTTTCGTAAAAAATGCATTTTCTTACATTTTCTTACATTTACGGGTTTAGTCGGGACTCCTGATGACGTTTTGAGACATCTCCTACAACTACAGCACCAGAATTGTGCTGCTGAAGCAAGTCTGTTTTTTGAATTTTTTTTTGTAAAAAAAAAGTTTTCCCAAAAAAAGCATTTTATGCCATTTTTAAGTTTTGTAGGGACTCCTGATGACGTTTTGAGACATCTCCTACAACTACAGCACCAGAATTGTGCTGCTGAAGCAAGTCAGTTTTTTGGAATTTTTACGACAGGGTCCCTCCCACCTTACGACATTTTAGCAAAAAATGTTTTTCGTAAAAAATGCATTTTCTTACATTTTCTTACATTTACGGGTTTAGTTGGGACTCCTGATGACGTTTTGAGACATCTCCTACAACTACAGCACCAGAATTGTGCTGCTGAAGCAAGTCTGTTTTTTGAATTTTTTTTTGTAAAAAAAAAGTTTTCCCAAAAAAAGCATTTTATGCCATTTTTAGGTTTTGTAGGGACTCCTGATGACATTTTGAGACATCTCCTACAACTACAGCACCAGAATTGTACTGCTGAAGCAAGTCGGTTTTTTGGCATTTTTACGACAGGGTCCCCCCTTACGACATTTTAGCAAAAAATGTTTTTCTTAAAAAATGCATTTTCTTACATTTTCTTACATTTACAGGTTTAGTCGGGACTCCTGATGACGTTTTGAGACATCTCCTACAACTACAGCACCAGAATTGTGCTGCTGAAGCAAGTCCGTTTTTTGGAATTTTTTTTTGTAAAAAAAGTTTTCCCAAAAAAAGCATTTTATGCCATTTTTAGGTTTTGTAGGGACTCCTGATGACGTTTTGAGACATCTCCTACAACTACAGCACCAGAATTGTGCTGCTGAAGCAAGTCAGTTTTTTGGCATTTTTACGACAGGGTCCCCCCTTACGACATTTTAGCAAAAAACATTTTTCGTAAAAAATGCATTTTCTTCCATTTTCTTACATTTACGGGTTTAGTCGGGACTCCTGATGACGTTTTGAGACATCTCCTACAACTACAGCACCAGAATTGTGCTGCTGAAGCAAGTCTGTTTTTTGAAATTTTTTTTGTAAAAAAAAAGTTTTCCCAAAAAAAGCATTTTATGCCATTTTTGGGTTTTGTAGGGACTCCTGATGACGTTTTGAGACATCTCCTACAACTACAGCACCAGAATTGTGCTGCTGAAGCAAGTCTGTTTTTTGAATTTTTTTTTGTAAAAAAAAAGTTTTCCCAAAAAAAGCATTTTATGCCATTTTTAGGTTTTGTAGGGACTCCTGATGACATTTTGAGACATCTCCTACAACTACAGCACCAGAATTGTACTGCTGAAGCAAGTCGGTTTTTTGGCATTTTTACGACAGGGTCCCCCCTTACGACATTTTAGCAAAAATTTTTTTTCGTAAAAAATGCATTTTCTTACATTTTCTTACATTTACGGGTTTAGTCGGGACTCCTGATGACGTTTTGAGACATCTCCTACAACTACAAAACCAGAATTGTACTGCTGAAGCAAGTCCGTTTTTTGGCATTTTTACGACAGGGTCCCCCCTTACGACATTTTAGCAAAAAATGTTTTTTGTAAAAAATGCATTTTCTTACATTTTCTTACATTTACGGGTTTAGTCGGGACTCCTGATGACGTTTTGAGACATCTCCTACAACTACAGCACCAGAATTGTGCTGCTGAAGCAAGTCAGTTTTTTTGCATTTTTACGACATTTTAGCAAAAAATGTTTTTCGTAAAAAATGCATTTTCTTACATTTTCTTACATTTACGGGTTTAGTCGGGACTCCTGATGACGTTTTGAGACATCTCCTACAACTACAGCACCAGAATTGTGCTGCTGAAGCAAGTCTGTTTTTTGAATTTTTTTTTGTAAAAAAAAAGTTTTCCCAAAAAAAGCATTTTATGCCATTTTTAGGTTTTGTAGGGACTCCTGATGACGTTTTGAGACATCTCCTACAACTACAGCACCAGAATTGTACTGCTGAAGCAAGTCGTTTTTTTGGCATTTTTACGACAGGGTCCCCCCTTACGACATTTTAGCAAAAAATGTTTTTCGTAAAAAATGCATTTTCTTACATTTTCTTACATTTACGGGTTTAGTCGGGACTCCTGATGACGTTTTGAGACATCTCCTACAACTACAGCACCAGAATTGTGCTGCTGAAGCAAGTCTGTTTTTTGAATTTTTTTTTGTAAAAAAAAAGTTTTCCCAAAAAAAGCATTTCATGCCATTTTTAGGTTTTGTAGGGACTCCTGATGACGTTTTGAGACATCTCCTACAACTACAGCACCAGAATTGTACTGCTGAAGCAAGTCGGTTTTTTGGCATTTTTACGACAGGGTCCCCCCTTACGACATTTTAGCTAAAAATGTTTTTCGTAAAAAATGCATTTTCTTACATTTTCTTACATTTACGGGTTTAGTCGGGACTCCTGATGACGTTTTGAGACATCTCCTACAACTACAGCACCAGAATTGTGCTGCTGAAGCAAGTCTGTTTTTTGAATTTTTTTTGTAAAAAAAAAGTTTTCCCAAAAAAAGCATTTTATGCCATTTTTAGGTTTTGTAGGGACTCCTGATGACGTTTTGAGACATCTCCTACAACTACAGCACCAGAATTGTACTGCTGAAGCAAGTCCGTTTTTTGGCATTTTTACGACATGGTCCCCCCTTACGACATTTTAGCAAAAAATGTTTTTCTTAAAAAATGCATTTTCTTACATTTCCTTACATTTACGGGTTTAGTCGGTACTCCTGATGACGTTTTGAGACATCTCCTACAACTACAGCACCAGAATTGTGCTGCTGAAGCAAGTCCGTTTTTTGGAATTTTTTTTTGTAAAAAAAAAGTTTTCCCAAAAAAAGCATTTTATGCAATTTTTAGGTTTTGTAGGGACTCCTGATGACGTTTTGAGACATTTCCTACAACTACAGCACCAGAATTGTACTGCTGAAGCAAGTCGGTTTTTTGGCATTTTTACGACAGGGTCCCCCCTTACGACATTTTAGCAAAAAATGTTTTTCGTAAAAAATGCATTTTCTTACATTTTCTTACATTTACGGGTTTAGTCGGGACTCCTGATGACGTTTTGAGACATCTCCTACAACTACAGCACCAGAATTGTACTGCTGAAGCAAGTCGGTTTTTTGGCATTTTTACGACAGGGTCCCCCCTTACGACATTTTAGCAAAAAATGTTTTTCGTAAAAAAATGCATTTTCTTACATTTTCTTACATTTACGGGTTTAGTCGGGACTCCTGATGACGTTTTGAGACATCTCCTACAACTACAGCACCAGAATTGTGCTGCTGAAGCAAGTCTGTTTTTTGAATTTTTTTTTGTAAAAAAAAAGTTTTTCCAAAAAAAGCATTTTATGCCATTTTTAGGTTTTGTAGGGACTTCTGATGACGTTTTGAGACATCTCCTACAACTACAGCACCAGAATTGTACTGCTGAAGCAAGTCGGTTTTTTGGCATTTTTACGACACGGTCCCCCCTTACGACATTTTAGCAAAAAATTTTTTTCTTAAAAAATGCATTTTCTTACATTTTCTTACATTTACGGGTTTAGTCGGGACTCCTGATGACGTTTTAAGACATCTCCTACAACTACAGCACCAGAATTGTACTGCTGAAGCAAGTCGGTTTTTTGGCATTTTTACGACAGGGTCCCCCCTTACGACATTTTAGCAAAAAATGTTTTTCGTAAAAAAATGCATTTTCTTACATTTTCTTACATTTACGGGTTTAGTCGGGACTCCTGATGACGTTTTGAGACATCTCCTACAACTACAGCACCAGAATTGTGCTGCTGAAGCAAGTCTGTTTTTTGAATTTTTTTTTGTAAAAAAAAAGTTTTTCCAAAAAAAGCATTTTATGCCATTTTTAGGTTTTGTAGGGACTCCTGATGACGTTTTGAGACATCTCCTACAACTACAGCACCAGAATTGTACTGCTGAAGCAAGTCGGTTTTTTGGCATTTTTACGACAGGGTCCCCCCTTACGACATTTTAGCAAAAAATGTTTTTCTTAAAAAATGCATTTTCTTAAATTGTCTTACATTTACGGGTTTAGTCGGGACTCCTGATGACGTTTTAAGACATCTCCTACAACTACAGCACCAGAATTGTACTGCTGAAGTAAGTCCGTTTTTTGGCATTTTTACGACAGGGTCCCCCCTTACGACATTTTAGCAAAAAATGTTTTTCGTAAAAAATGCATTTTCTTACATTTTCTTACATTTACGGGTTTAGTCGGGACTCCTGATGACGTTTTGAGACATCTCCTACAACTACAGCACCAGAATTGTGCTGTTGAAGCAAGTCTGTTTTTTTAATTTTTTTTTGTAAAAAAAAAGTTTTCCCAAAAAAAGCATTTTATGCCATTTTTAGGTTTTGTAGGGACTCCTGATGACGTTTTGAGACATCTCCTACAACTACAGCACCAGAATTGTACTGCTGAAGCAAGTCGGTTTTTTGGCATTTTTACGACAGGGTCCCCCCTTACGACATTTTAGCAAAAAATGTTTTTCGTAAAAAATGCATTTTCTTACATTTTCTTACATTTACGGGTTTAGTCGGGACTCCTGATGACGTTTTGAGACATCTCCTACAACTACAGCACCAGAATTGTGCTGCTGAAGCAAGTCTGTTTTTTGAATTTTTTTTTCTAAAAAAAAAGTTTTCCCAAAAAAAGCATTTTATGCCATTTTTAGGTTTTGTAGGGACTCCTGATGACGTTTTAAGACATCTCCTACAACTACAGCACCAGAATTGTGCTGCTGAAGCAATTCAGTTTTTTGGAATTTTTACGATAGGGTCCCCCCTTACGACATTTTAGTAAAAAATGTTTTTCGTAAAAAATGCATTTTCTTACATTTACGGGTTTAGTCGGGACTCCTGATGACGTTTTGAGACATCTCCTACAACTACAGCACCAGAATTGTGCTGCTGAAGCAAGTCTGTTTTTTGAATTTTTTTTTGTAAAAAAAATGTTTTCCCAAAAAAAGCATTTTATGCCATTTTTAGGTTTTGTAGGGACTCCTGATGACGTTTTGAGACATCTCCTACAACTACAGCACCAGAATTGTACTGCTGAAGCAAGTCGGTTTTTTGAATTTTTTTTTGTAAAAAAAACGTTTTCCCAAAAAGAGCATTTTATGCCATTTTTAGGTTTTGTAGGGACTCCTGATGACGTTTTGAGACATCTCCTACAACTACAGCACCAGAATTGTACTGCTGAAGCAAGTCGTTTTTTTGGCATTTTTACGACAGGGTCCCCCCTTACGACATTTTAGCAAAAAATGTTTTTCGTAAAAAATGCATTTTCTTACATTTTCTTACATTTACGGGTTTAGTCGGGACTCCTGATGACGTTTTGAGACATCTCCTACAACTACAGCACCAGAATTGTGCTGCTGAAGCAAGTCTGTTTTTTGAATTTTTTTTGTAAAAAAAAAGTTTTCCCAAAAAAAGCATTTTATGCCATTTTTAGGTTTTGTAGGGACTCCTGATGACGTTTTGAGACATCTCCTACAACTACAGCACCAGAATTGTACTGCTGAAGCAAGTCCGTTTTTTGGCATTTTTACGACATGGTCCCCCCTTACGACATTTTAGCAAAAAATGTTTTTCTTAAAAAATGCATTTTCTTACATTTCCTTACATTTACGGGTTTAGTCGGTACTCCTGATGACGTTTTGAGACATCTCCTACAACTACAGCACCAGAATTGTGCTGCTGAAGCAAGTCCGTTTTTTGGAATTTTTTTTTGTAAAAAAAAAGTTTTCCCAAAAAAAGCATTTTATGCAATTTTTAGGTTTTGTAGGGACTCCTGATGACGTTTTGAGACATTTCCTACAACTACAACACCAGAATTGTACTGCTGAAGCAAGTCGGTTTTTTGGCATTTTTACGACAGGGTCCCCCCTTACGACATTTTAGCAAAAAATGTTTTTCGTAAAAAATGCATTTTCTTACATTTTCTTACATTTACGGGTTTAGTCGGGACTCCTGATGACGTTTTGAGACATCTCCTACAACTACAGCACCAGAATTGTACTGCTGAAGCAAGTCGGTTTTTTGGCATTTTTACGACAGGGTCCCCCCTTACGACATTTTAGCAAAAAATGTTTTTCGTAAAAAAATGCATTTTCTTACATTTTCTTACATTTACGGGTTTAGTCGGGACTCCTGATGACGTTTTGAGACATCTCCTACAACTACAGCACCAGAATTGTGCTGCTGAAGCAAGTCTGTTTTTTGAATTTTTTTTTGTAAAAAAAAAGTTTTTCCAAAAAAAGCATTTTATGCCATTTTTAGGTTTTGTAGGGACTTCTGATGACGTTTTGAGACATCTCCTACAACTACAGCACCAGAATTGTACTGCTGAAGCAAGTCGGTTTTTTGGCATTTTTACGACACGGTCCCCCCTTACGACATTTTAGCAAAAAATTTTTTTCTTAAAAAATGCATTTTCTTACATTTTCTTACATTTACGGGTTTAGTCGGGACTCCTGATGACGTTTTAAGACATCTCCTACAACTACAGCACCAGAATTGTACTGCTGAAGCAAGTCGGTTTTTTGGCATTTTTACGACAGGGTCCCCCCTTACGACATTTTAGCAAAAAATGTTTTTCGTAAAAAAATGCATTTTCTTACATTTTCTTACATTTACGGGTTTAGTCGGGACTCCTGATGACGTTTTGAGACATCTCCTACAACTACAGCACCAGAATTGTGCTGCTGAAGCAAGTCTGTTTTTTGAATTTTTTTTTGTAAAAAAAAAGTTTTTCCAAAAAAAGCATTTTATGCCATTTTTAGGTTTTGTAGGGACTCCTGATGACGTTTTGAGACATCTCCTACAACTACAGCACCAGAATTGTACTGCTGAAGCAAGTCGGTTTTTTGGCATTTTTACGACAGGGTCCCCCCTTACGACATTTTAGCAAAAAATGTTTTTCTTAAAAAATGCATTTTCTTAAATTGTCTTACATTTACGGGTTTAGTCGGGACTCCTGATGACGTTTTAAGACATCTCCTACAACTACAGCACCAGAATTGTACTGCTGAAGTAAGTCCGTTTTTTGGCATTTTTACGACAGGGTCCCCCCTTACGACATTTTAGCAAAAAATGTTTTTCGTAAAAAATGCATTTTCTTACATTTTCTTACATTTACGGGTTTAGTCGGGACTCCTGATGACGTTTTGAGACATCTCCTACAACTACAGCACCAGAATTGTGCTGTTGAAGCAAGTCTGTTTTTTGAATTTTTTTTTGTAAAAAAAAAGTTTTCCCAAAAAAAGCATTTTATGCCATTTTTAGGTTTTGTAGGGACTCCTGATGACGTTTTGAGACATCTCCTACAACTACAGCACCAGAATTGTGCTGCTGAAGCAAGTCAGTTTTTTGGAATTTTTACGATAGGGTCCCCCCTTACGACATTTTAGTAAAAAATGTTTTTCGTAAAAAATGCATTTTCTTACATTTACGGGTTTAGTCGGGACTCCTGATGACGTTTTGAGACATCTCCTACAACTACAGCACCAGAATTGTGCTGCTGAAGCAAGTCTGTTTTTGAATTTTTTTTTGTAAAAAAAAAGTTTTCCCAAAAAAAGCATTTTATGCCATTTTTAGGTTTTGTAGGGACTCCTGATGACGTTTTGAGACATCTCCTACAACTACAGCACCAGAATTGTACTGCTGAAGCAAGTCGGTTTTTTGAATTTTTTTTTGTAAAAAAAACGTTTTCCCAAAAAGAGCATTTTATGCCATTTTTAGGTTTTGTAGGGACTCCTGATGACGTTTTGAGACATCTCCTACAACTACAGCACCAGAATTGTACTGCTGAAGCAAGTCGTTTTTTTGGCATTTTTACGACAGGGTCCCCCCTTACGACATTTTAGCAAAAAATGTTTTTCGTAAAAAATGCATTTTCTTACATTTTCTTACATTTACGGGTTTAGTCGGGACTCCTGATGACGTTTTGAGACATCTCCTACAACTACAGCACCAGAATTGTGCTGCTGAAGCAAGTCTGTTTTTTGAATTTTTTTTTGTAAAAAAAAAGTTTTCCCAAAAAAAGCATTTTATGCCATTTTTAGGTTTTGTAGGGACTCCTGATGACGTTTTGAGACATCTCCTACAACTACAGCACCAGAATTGTACTGCTGAAGCAAGTCGGTTTTTTGGCATTTTTACGACAGGGTCCCCCCTTACGACATTTTAGCAAAAAACGTTTTTCGTAAAAAATGCATTTTCTTACATTTTCTTACATTTACGGGTTTAGTCGGGACTCCTGATGACGTTTTGAGACATCTCCTACAACTACAGCACCAGAATTGTGCTGCTGAAGCAAGTCTGTTTTTTGAATTTTTTTTTGTAAAAAAAAAGTTTTCCCAAAAAAAGCATTTTATGCCATTTTTGGGTTTTGTAGGGACTCCTGATGACGTTTTGAGACATCTCCTACAACTACAGCACCAGAATTGTACTGCTGAAGCAAGTCGGTTTTTTGGCATTTTTACGACAGGGTCCCCCCTTACGACATTTTAGCAAAAAATGTTTTTCGTAAAAAATGCATTTTCTTACATTTTCTTACATTTACGGGTTTAGTCGGGACTCCTGATGACGTTTTGAGACATCTCCTACAACTACAGCACCAGAATTGTGCTGCTGAAGCAAGTCTGTTTTTTGAATTTTTTTTTGTAAAAAAAAAGTTTTCCCAAAAAAAGCATTTTATGCCATTTTTAGGTTTTGTAGGGACTCCTGATGACGTTTTGAGACATCTCCTACAACTACAGCACCAGAATTGTACTGCTGAAGCAAGTCGTTTTTTTGGCATTTTTACGACAGGGTCCCCCCTTACGACATTTTAGCAAAAAATGTTTTTCGTAAAAAATGCATTTTCTTACATTTTCTTACATTTACGGGTTTAGTCGGGACTCCTGATGACGTTTTGAGACATCTCCTACAACTACAGCACCAGAATTGTACTGCTGAAGCAAGTCGGTTTTTTGGCATTTTTACGACAGGGTCCCCCCTTACGACATTTTAGCAGAAATGTTTTTCGTAAAAAATGCATTTTCTTACATTTTCTTACATTCACGGGTTTAGTCGGTACTCCTGATGACGTTTTGAGACATCTCCTACAACTACAGCACCAGAATTGTGCTGCTGAAGCAAGTCCGTTTTTTGGAAAAAAATTTTGTAAAAAAAAAGTTTTCCCAAAAAAAGCATTTTATGCCATTTTTAGGTTTTGTAGGGACTCCTGATGACGTTTTGAGACATCTCCTACAACTACAGCACCAGAATTGTACTGCTGAAGCAAGTCGGTTTTTTGGCATTTTTACGACAGGGTCCCCCCTTACGACATTTTAGCAAAAAATGTTTTTCTTAAAAAATGCATTTTCTTACATTTTCTTACATTTACGGGTTTAGTCGGGACTCCTGATGACGTTTTAAGACATCTCCTACAACTACAGCACCAGAATTGTACTGCTGAAGCAAGTCCGTTTTTTGGCATTTTTACGACAGGGTCCCCCCTTACGACATTTTAGCAAAAAATGTTTTTCTTAAAAAATGCATTTTCTTACATTTTCTTACATTCACGGGTTTAGTCGGTACTCCTGATGACGTTTTGAGACATCTCCTACAACTACAGCACCAGAATTGTGCTGCTGAAGCAAGTCCGTTTTTTGGAAAAAATTTTTGTAAAAAAAAAGTTTTCCCAAAAAAAGCATTTTATGCCATTTTTAGGTTTTGTAGGGACTCCTGATGACGTTTTGAGACATCTCCTACAACTACAGCACCAGAATTGTACTGCTGAAGCAAGTCGGTTTTTTGGCATTTTTACGACAGGGTCCCCCCTTACGACATTTTAGCAAAAAATGTTTTTCTTAAAAAATGCATTTTCTTACATTTTCTTACATTTACGGGTTTAGTCGGGACTCCTGATGACGTTTTAAGACATCTCCTACAACTACAGCACCAGAATTGTACTGCTGAAGCAAGTCCGTTTTTTGGCATTTTTACGACAGGGTCCCCCCTTACGACATTTTAGCAAAAAATGTTTTTCGTAAAAAATGCATTTTCTTACATTTTCTTACATTTACGGGTTTAGTCGGGACTCCTGATGACGTTTTGAGACATCTCCTACAACTACAGCACCAGAATTGTGCTGCTGAAGCAAGTCTGTTTTTTGAATTTTTTTATGTAAAAAAAAAGTTTTCCCAAAAAAAGCATTTTATGCCATTTTTAGGTTTTGTAGGGACTCCTGATGACGTTTTGAGACATCTCCTACAACTACAGCACCAGAATTGTACTGCTGAAGCAAGTCGGTTTTTTGGCATTTTTACGACAGGGTCCCCCCTTACGACATTTTAGCAAAAAATGTTTTTCTTAAAAAATGCATTTTCTTACATTTTCTTACATTTACGGGTTTAGTCGGGACTCCTGATGACGTTTTGAGACATCTCCTACAACTACAGCACCAGAATTGTGCTGCTGAAGCAAGTCTGTTTTTTGAATTTTTTTATGTAAAAAAAAAGTTTTCCCAAAAAAAGCATTTTATGCCATTTTTAGGTTTTGTAGGGACTCCTGATGACGTTTTGAGACATCTCCTACAACTACAGCACCAGAATTGTACTGCTGAAGCAAGTCGGTTTTTTGGCATTTTTACGACAGGGTCCCCCCTTACGACATTTTAGCAAAAAATGTTTTTCTTAAAAAATACATTTTCTTACATTTACGGGTTTAGTCGGGACTCCTGATGACGTTTTGAGACATCTCCTACAACTACAGCACCAGAATTGTGCTGCTGAAGCAAGTCCGTTTTTTGGAATTTTTTTTTGTAAAAAAAAAGTTTTCCCAAAAAAAGCATTTTATGCCATTTTTAGGTTTTGTAGGGACTCCTGATGACATTTTGAGACATCTCCTACAACTACAGCACCAGAATTGTACTGCTGAAGCAAGTCGGTTTTTTGGCATTTTTACGACAGGGTCCCCCCTTACGACATTTTAGCAAAAAATGTTTTTCGTAAAAAATGCATTTTCTTACATTTTCTTACATTTACGGGTTTAGTCGGGACTCCTGATGACGTTTTGAGACATCTCCTACAACTACAGCACCAGAATTGTGCTGCTGAAGCAAGTCCGTTTTTTGGAATTTTTTTTTGTAAAAAAAAAGTTTTCCCAAAAAAAGCATTTTATGCCATTTTTAGGTTTTGTAGCGACTCCTGATGACGTTTTAAGACATCTCCTACAACTACAGCACCAGAATTGTGCTGCTGAAGCAAGTCAGTTTTTTGGCATTTTTACGACAGGGTCCCCCCTTACGACATTTTAGCAAAAAAATTTTTCTCAAAAAATGCCTTTTCTTACATTTTCTTACATTTACGGGTTTAGTCGGGACTCCTGATGACGTTTTGAAACATCTCCTACAACTACAGCACCAGAATTGTACTGCTGAAGCAAGTCCGTTTTTTGGCATTTTTACGACAGGGTCCCCCCTTACGACATTTTAGCAAAAAAATTTTTTCGTAAAAAATGCATTTTCTTACATTTTCTTACATTTACGGGTTTAGTCGCGACTCCTGATGACGTTTTGAGACATCTCCTACAACTAGAGCACCAGAATTGTGCTGCTGAAGCAAGTCTGTTTTTTGAATTTTTTTTTGTAAAAAAAAAAAGTTTTCCCAAAAAAAGCATTTTATGCCATTTTTAGGTTTTGTAGGGACTCCTGATGACGTTTTGAGACATCTCCTACAACTACAGCACCAGAATTGTACTGCTGAAGCAAGTCGGTTTTTTGGCATTTTTACGACAGGGTCCCCCCTTACGATATTTTAGCAAAAAATGTTTTTCTTAAAAAATGCATTTTCTTACATTTTCTTACATTTACGGGTTTAGTCGGTACTCCTGATGACGTTTTGAGACATCTCCTACAACTACAGCACCAGAATTGTGCTGCTAAAGCAAGTCCGTTTTTTGGAATTTTTTTTTGTAAAAAAAAAGTTTTCCCAAAAAAAGCATTTTATGCCATTTTTAGGTTTTGTAGGGACTCCTAATGACGTTTTGAGACATCTCCTACAACTACAGCACCAGAATTGTACTGCTGAAGCAAGTCGGTTTTTTGGCATTTTTACGACAGGGTCCCCCCTTACGACATTTTAGCAAAAAATGTTTTTCTTAAAAAATGCATTTTCTTACATTTTCTTACATTTACGGGTTTAGTCGGGACTCCTGATGACGTTTTGAGACATCTCCTACAACTACAGCACCAGAATTGTGCTGCTGAAGCAAGTCTGTTTTTTGAATTTTTTTATGTAAAAAAAAAGTTTTCCCAAAAAAAGCATTTTATGCCATTTTTAGGTTTTGTAGGGACTCCTGATGACGTTTTGAGACATCTCCTACAACTACAGCACCAGAATTGTACTGCTGAAGCAAGTCGGTTTTTTGGCATTTTTACGACAGGGTCCCCCCTTACGACATTTTAGCAAAAAATGTTTTTCTTAAAAAATGCATTTTCTTACATTTTCTTACATTTACGGGTTTAGTCGGGACTCCTGATGACGTTTTGAGACATCTCCTACAACTACAGCACCAGAATTGTGCTGCTGAAGCAAGTCTGTTTTTTGAATTTTTTTTTGTAAAAAAAAAAAGTTTTCCCAAAAAAAGCATTTTATGCCATTTTTAGGTTTTGTAGGGACTCCTGATGACGTTTTGAGACATCTCCTACAACTACAGCACCAGAATTGTACTGCTGAAGCAAGTCGGTTTTTTGGCATTTTTACGACAGGGTCCCCCCTTACGACATTTTAGCAAAAAATGTTTTTCTTAAAAAATGCATTTTCTTACATTTTCTTACATTTACGGGTTTAGTCGGGACTCCTGATGACGTTTTGAGACATCTCCTACAACTACAGCACCAGAATTGTGCTGCTGAAGCAAGTCCGTTTTTTGGAATTTTTTTTTGTAAAAAAAAAGTTTTCCCAAAAAAAGCATTTTATGCCATTTTTAGGTTTTGTAGCGACTCCTGATGACGTTTTAAGACATCTCCTACAACTACAGCACCAGAATTGTACTGCTGAAGCAAGTCAGTTTTTTGGCATTTTTACGACAGGGTCCCCCCTTACGACATTTTAGCAAAAAATGTTTTTCGTAAAAAATGCATTTTCTTACATTTACGGGTTCAGTCGGGACTCCTGATGACGTTTTAAGACATCTCCTACAACTACAGCACCAGAATTGTACTGCTGAAGCAAGTCCGTTTTTTGGCATTTTTACGACAGGGTCCCCCCTTACGACATTTTAGCAAAAAATGTTTTTCTTAAAAAATGCATTTTCTTACATTTTCTTACATTTACGGGTTTAGTCGGGACTCCTGATGACGTTTTGAGACATCTCCTACAACTACAGCACCAGAATTGTGCTGCTGAAGCAAGTCTGTTTTTTGAATTTTTTTTTGTAAAAAAAAAGTTTTTCCAAAAAAACCATTTTATGCCATTTTTAGGTTTTGTAGGGACTCCTGATGACGTTTTGAGACATCTCCTACAACTACAGCACCAGAATTGTACTGCTGAAGCAAGTCGGTTTTTTGGCATTTTTACGACAGGGTCCCCCCTTACGACATTTTAGCAAAAAATGTTTTTCGTAAAAAATGCATTTTCTTACATTTTCTTACATTTACGGGTTTAGTCGGGACTCCTGATGACGTTTTGAGACATCTCCTACAACTACAGCACCAGAATTGTGCTGCTGAAGCAAGTCCGTTTTTTGGAATTTTTTTTTGTAAAAAAAAAGTTTTCCCAAAAAAAGCATTTTATGCCATTTTTAGGTTTTGTAGGGACTCCTGATGACATTTTGAGACATTTCCTACAACTACAGCACCAGAATTGTACTGCTGAAGCAAGTCGGTTTTTTGGCATTTTTACGACAGGGTCCCCCCTTACGACATTTTAGCAAAAAATGTTTTTCGTAAAAAATGCATTTTCTTACATTTTCTTACATTTACGGGTTTAGTCGGGACTCCTGATGACGTTTTGAGACATCTCCTACAACTACAGCACCAGAATTGTGCTGCTGAAGCAAGTCCGTTTTTTGGAATTTTTTTTTGTAAAAAAAAAGTTTTCCCAAAAAAAGCATTTTATGCCATTTTTAGGTTTTGTAGCGACTCCTGATGACGTTTTAAGACATCTCCTACAACTACAGCACCAGAATTGTGCTGCTGAAGCAAGTCAGTTTTTTGGCATTTTTACGACAGGGTCCCCCCTTACGACATTTTAGCAAAAATTTTTTTCTCAAAAAATGCCTTTTCTTACATTTTCTTACATTTACGGGTTTAGTCGGGACTCCTGATGACGTTTTGAAACATCTCCTACAACTACAGCACCAGAATTGTGCTGCTGAAGCAAGTCTGTTTTTTGAATTTTTTTTTGTAAAAAAAAAGTTTTTCCAAAAAAATCATTTTATGCCATTTTTAGGTTTTGTAGGGACTTCTGATGACGTTTTGAGACATCTCCTACAACTACAGCACCAGAATTGTACTGCTGAAGCAAGTCGGTTTTTTGGCATTTTTACGACAGGGTCCCCCCTTACGACATTTTAGCAAAAAATGTTTTTCTTAAAAAATGCATTTTCTTACATTTTCTTACATTTACGGGTTTAGTCGGGACTCCTGATGACGTTTTAAGACATCTCCTACAACTACAGCACCAGAATTGTACTGCTGAAGCAAGTCCGTTTTTTGGCATTTTTACGACAGGGTCCCCCCTTACGACATTTTAGCAAAAAAAATTTTTCGTAAAAAATGCATTTTCTTACATTTTCTTACATTTACGGGTTTAGTCGCGACTCCTGATGACGTTTTGAGACATCTCCTACAACTAGAGCACCAGAATTGTGCTGCTGAAGCAAGTCTGTTTTTTGAATTTTTTTTTGTAAAAAAAAAAAGTTTTCCCAAAAAAAGCATTTTATGCCATTTTTAGGTTTTGTAGGGACTCCTGATGACGTTTTGAGACATCTCCTACAACTACAGCACCAGAATTGTACTGCTGAAGCAAGTCGGTTTTTTGGCATTTTTACGACAGGGTCCCCCCTTACGATATTTTAGCAAAAAATGTTTTTCTTAAAAAATGCATTTTCTTACATTTTCTTACATTTACGGGTTTAGTCGGTACTCCTGATGACGTTTTGAGACATCTCCTACAACTACAGCACCAGAATTGTGCTGCTAAAGCAAGTCCGTTTTTTGGAATTTTTTTTTGTAAAAAAAAAGTTTTCCCAAAAAAAGCATTTTATGCCATTTTTAGGTTTTGTAGGGACTCCTAATGACGTTTTGAGACATCTCCTACAACTACAGCACCAGAATTGTACTGCTGAAGCAAGTCGGTTTTTTGGCATTTTTACGACAGGGTCCCCCCTTACGACATTTTAGCAAAAAATGTTTTTCTTAAAAAATGCATTTTCTTACATTTTCTTACATTTACGGGTTTAGTCGGGACTCCTGATGACGTTTTGAGACATCTCCTACAACTACAGCACCAGAATTGTGCTGCTGAAGCAAGTCTGTTTTTTGAATTTTTTTATGTAAAAAAAAAGTTTTCCCAAAAAAAGCATTTTATGCCATTTTTAGGTTTTGTAGGGACTCCTGATGACGTTTTGAGACATCTCCTACAACTACAGCACCAGAATTGTACTGCTGAAGCAAGTCGGTTTTTTGGCATTTTTACGACAGGGTCCCCCCTTACGACATTTTAGCAAAAAATGTTTTTCTTAAAAAATGCATTTTCTTACATTTTCTTACATTTACGGGTTTAGTCGGGACTCCTGATGACGTTTTGAGACATCTCCTACAACTACAGCACCAGAATTGTGCTGCTGAAGCAAGTCTGTTTTTTGAATTTTTTTTTGTAAAAAAAAAAAGTTTTCCCAAAAAAAGCATTTTATGCCATTTTTAGGTTTTGTAGGGACTCCTGATGACGTTTTGAGACATCTCCTACAACTACAGCACCAGAATTGTACTGCTGAAGCAAGTCGGTTTTTTGGCATTTTTACGACAGGGTCCCCCCTTACGACATTTTAGCAAAAAATGTTTTTCTTAAAAAATGCATTTTCTTACATTTTCTTACATTTACGGGTTTAGTCGGGACTCCTGATGACGTTTTGAGACATCTCCTACAACTACAGCACCAGAATTGTGCTGCTGAAGCAAGTCCGTTTTTTGGAATTTTTTTTTGTAAAAAAAAAGTTTTCCCAAAAAAAGCATTTTATGCCATTTTTAGGTTTTGTAGCGACTCCTGATGACGTTTTAAGACATCTCCTACAACTACAGCACCAGAATTGTACTGCTGAAGCAAGTCAGTTTTTTGGCATTTTTACGACAGGGTCCCCCCTTACGACATTTTAGCAAAAAATGTTTTTCGTAAAAAATGCATTTTCTTACATTTACGGGTTCAGTCGGGACTCCTGATGACGTTTTAAGACATCTCCTACAACTACAGCACCAGAATTGTACTGCTGAAGCAAGTCCGTTTTTTGGCATTTTTACGACAGGGTCCCCCCTTACGACATTTTAGCAAAAAATGTTTTTCGTAAAAAATGCATTTTCTTACATTTTCTTACATTTACGGGTTTAGTCGGGACTCCTGATGACGTTTTGAGACATCTCCTACAACTACAGCACCAGAATTGTGCTGCTGAAGCAAGTCTGTTTTTTGAATTTTTTTTTGTAAAAAAAAAGTTTTTCCAAAAAAACCATTTTATGCCATTTTTAGGTTTTGTAGGGACTCCTGATGACGTTTTGAGACATCTCCTACAACTACAGCACCAGAATTGTACTGCTGAAGCAAGTCGGTTTTTTGGCATTTTTACGACAGGGTCCCCCCTTACGACATTTTAGCAAAAAATGTTTTTCGTAAAAAATGCATTTTCTTACATTTTCTTACATTTACGGGTTTAGTCGGGACTCCTGATGACGTTTTGAGACATCTCCTACAACTACAGCACCAGAATTGTGCTGCTGAAGCAAGTCCGTTTTTTGGAATTTTTTTTTGTAAAAAAAAAGTTTTCCCAAAAAAAGCATTTTATGCCATTTTTAGGTTTTGTAGGGACTCCTGATGACATTTTGAGACATTTCCTACAACTACAGCACCAGAATTGTACTGCTGAAGCAAGTCGGTTTTTTGGCATTTTTACGACAGGGTCCCCCCTTACGACATTTTAGCAAAAAATGTTTTTCGTAAAAAATGCATTTTCTTACATTTACGGGTTTAGTCGGGACTCCTGATGACGTTTTGAGACATCTCCTACAACTACAGCACCAGAATTGTGCTGCTGAAGCAAGTCCGTTTTTTGGAATTTTTTTTTGTAAAAAAAAAGTTTTCCCAAAAAAAGCATTTTATGCCATTTTTAGGTTTTGTAGCGACTCCTGATGACGTTTTAAGACATCTCCTACAACTACAGCACCAGAATTGTGCTGCTGAAGCAAGTCAGTTTTTTGGCATTTTTACGACAGGGTCCCCCCTTACGACATTTTAGCAAAAAAATTTTTCTCAAAAAATGCCTTTTCTTACATTTTCTTACATTTACGGGTTTAGTCGGGACTCCTGATGACGTTTTGAAACATCTCCTACAACTACAGCACCAGAATTGTGCTGCTGAAGCAAGTCTGTTTTTTGAATTTTTTTTTGTAAAAAAAAAGTTTTTCCAAAAAAATCATTTTATGCCATTTTTAGGTTTTGTAGGGACTTCTGATGACGTTTTGAGACATCTCCTACAACTACAGCACCAGAATTGTACTGCTGAAGCAAGTCGGTTTTTTGGCATTTTTACGACAGGGTCCCCCCTTACGACATTTTAGCAAAAAATGTTTTTCTTAAAAAATGCATTTTCTTACATTTTCTTACATTTACGGGTTTAGTCGGGACTCCTGATGACGTTTTAAGACATCTCCTACAACTACAGCACCAGAATTGTACTGCTGAAGCAAGTCCGTTTTTTGGCATTTTTACGACAGGGTCCCCCCTTACGACATTTTAGCAAAAAAAATTTTTCGTAAAAAATGCATTTTCTTACATTTTCTTACATTTACGGGTTTAGTCGCGACTCCTGATTACGTTTTGAGACATCTCCTACAACTAGAGCACCAGAATTGTGCTGCTGAAGCAAGTCTGTTTTTTGAATTTTTTTTTGTAAAAAAAAAAAGTTTTCCCAAAAAAAGCATTTTATGCCATTTTTAGGTTTTGTAGGGACTCCTGATGACGTTTTGAGACATCTCCTACAACTACAGCACCAGAATTGTACTGCTGAAGCAAGTCGGTTTTTTGGCATTTTTACGACAGGGTCCCCCCTTACGATATTTTAGCAAAAAATGTTTTTCTTAAAAAATGCATTTTCTTACATTTTCTTACATTTACGGGTTTAGTCGGTACTCCTGATGACGTTTTGAGACATCTCCTACAACTACAGCACCAGAATTGTGCTGCTAAAGCAAGTCCGTTTTTTGGAATTTTTTTTTGTAAAAAAAAAGTTTTCCCAAAAAAAGCATTTTATGCCATTTTTAGGTTTTGTAGGGACTCCTAATGACGTTTTGAGACATCTCCTACAACTACAGCACCAGAATTGTACTGCTGAAGCAAGTCGGTTTTTTGGCATTTTTACGACAGGGTCCCCCCTTACGACATTTTAGCAAAAAATGTTTTTCTTAAAAAATGCATTTTCTTACATTTTCTTACATTTACGGGTTTAGTCGGGACTCCTGATGACGTTTTGAGACATCTCCTACAACTACAGCACCAGAATTGTGCTGCTGAAGCAAGTCTGTTTTTTGAATTTTTTTATGTAAAAAAAAAGTTTTCCCAAAAAAAGCATTTTATGCCATTTTTAGGTTTTGTAGGGACTCCTGATGACGTTTTGAGACATCTCCTACAACTACAGCACCAGAATTGTACTGCTGAAGCAAGTCGGTTTTTTGGCATTTTTACGACAGGGTCCCCCCTTACGACATTTTAGCAAAAAATGTTTTTCTTAAAAAATGCATTTTCTTACATTTTCTTACATTTACGGGTTTAGTCGGGACTCCTGATGACGTTTTGAGACATCTCCTACAACTACAGCACCAGAATTGTGCTGCTGAAGCAAGTCTGTTTTTTGAATTTTTTTTTGTAAAAAAAAAAAGTTTTCCCAAAAAAAGCATTTTATGCCATTTTTAGGTTTTGTAGGGACTCCTGATGACGTTTTGAGACATCTCCTACAACTACAGCACCAGAATTGTACTGCTGAAGCAAGTCGGTTTTTTGGCATTTTTACGACAGGGTCCCCCCTTACGACATTTTAGCAAAAAATGTTTTTCTTAAAAAATGCATTTTCTTACATTTTCTTACATTTACGGGTTTAGTCGGGACTCCTGATGACGTTTTGAGACATCTCCTACAACTACAGCACCAGAATTGTGCTGCTGAAGCAAGTCCGTTTTTTGGAATTTTTTTTTGTAAAAAAAAAGTTTTCCCAAAAAAAGCATTTTATGCCATTTTTAGGTTTTGTAGCGACTCCTGATGACGTTTTAAGACATCTCCTACAACTACAGCACCAGAATTGTACTGCTGAAGCAAGTCAGTTTTTTGGCATTTTTACGACAGGGTCCCCCCTTACGACATTTTAGCAAAAAATGTTTTTCGTAAAAAATGCATTTTCTTACATTTACGGGTTCAGTCGGGACTCCTGATGACGTTTTAAGACATCTCCTACAACTACAGCACCAGAATTGTACTGCTGAAGCAAGTCCGTTTTTTGGCATTTTTACGACAGGGTCCCCCCTTACGACATTTTAGCAAAAAATGTTTTTCGTAAAAAATGCATTTTCTTACATTTTCTTACATTTACGGGTTTAGTCGGGACTCCTGATGACGTTTTGAGACATCTCCTACAACTACAGCACCAGAATTGTGCTGCTGAAGCAAGTCTGTTTTTTGAATTTTTTTTTGTAAAAAAAAAGTTTTTCCAAAAAAACCATTTTATGCCATTTTTAGGTTTTGTAGGGACTCCTGATGACGTTTTGAGACATCTCCTACAACTACAGCACCAGAATTGTACTGCTGAAGCAAGTCGGTTTTTTGGCATTTTTACGACAGGGTCCCCCCTTACGACATTTTAGCAAAAAATGTTTTTCGTAAAAAATGCATTTTCTTACATTTTCTTACATTTACGGGTTTAGTCGGGACTCCTGATGACGTTTTGAGACATCTCCTACAACTACAGCACCAGAATTGTGCTGCTGAAGCAAGTCCGTTTTTTGGAATTTTTTTTTGTAAAAAAAAAGTTTTCCCAAAAAAAGCATTTTATGCCATTTTTAGGTTTTGTAGGGACTCCTGATGACATTTTGAGACATTTCCTACAACTACAGCACCAGAATTGTACTGCTGAAGCAAGTCGGTTTTTTGGCATTTTTACGACAGGGTCCCCCCTTACGACATTTTAGCAAAAAATGTTTTTCGTAAAAAATGCATTTTCTTACATTTTCTTACATTTACGGGTTTAGTCGGGACTCCTGATGACGTTTTGAGACATCTCCTACAACTACAGCACCAGAATTGTGCTGCTGAAGCAAGTCCGTTTTTTGGAATTTTTTTTTGTAAAAAAAAAGTTTTCCCAAAAAAAGCATTTTATGCCATTTTTAGGTTTTGTAGCGACTCCTGATGACGTTTTAAGACATCTCCTACAACTACAGCACCAGAATTGTGCTGCTGAAGCAAGTCAGTTTTTTGGCATTTTTACGACAGGGTCCCCCCTTACGACATTTTAGCAAAAAAATTTTTCTCAAAAAATGCCTTTTCTTACATTTTCTTACATTTACGGGTTTAGTCGGGACTCCTGATGACGTTTTGAAACATCTCCTACAACTACAGCACCAGAATTGTGCTGCTGAAGCAAGTCTGTTTTTTGAATTTTTTTTTGTAAAAAAAAAGTTTTTCCAAAAAAATCATTTTATGCCATTTTTAGGTTTTGTAGGGACTTCTGATGACGTTTTGAGACATCTCCTACAACTACAGCACCAGAATTGTACTGCTGAAGCAAGTCGGTTTTTTGGCATTTTTACGACAGGGTCCCCCCTTACGACATTTTAGCAAAAAATGTTTTTCTTAAAAAATGCATTTTCTTACATTTTCTTACATTTACGGGTTTAGTCGGGACTCCTGATGACGTTTTAAGACATCTCCTACAACTACAGCACCAGAATTGTACTGCTGAAGCAAGTCCGTTTTTTGGCATTTTTACGACAGGGTCCCCCCTTACGACATTTTAGCAAAAAAAATTTTTCGTAAAAAATGCATTTTCTTACATTTTCTTACATTTACGGGTTTAGTCGCGACTCCTGATGACGTTTTGAGACATCTCCTACAACTAGAGCACCAGAATTGTGCTGCTGAAGCAAGTCTGTTTTTTGAATTTTTTTTTGTAAAAAAAAAAAGTTTTCCCAAAAAAAGCATTTTATGCCATTTTTAGGTTTTGTAGGGACTCCTGATGACGTTTTGAGACATCTCCTACAACTACAGCACCAGAATTGTACTGCTGAAGCAAGTCGGTTTTTTGGCATTTTTACGACAGGGTCCCCCCTTACGATATTTTAGCAAAAAATGTTTTTCTTAAAAAATGCATTTTCTTACATTTTCTTACATTTACGGGTTTAGTCGGTACTCCTGATGACGTTTTGAGACATCTCCTACAACTACAGCACCAGAATTGTGCTGCTAAAGCAAGTCCGTTTTTTGGAATTTTTTTTTGTAAAAAAAAAGTTTTCCCAAAAAAAGCATTTTATGCCATTTTTAGGTTTTGTAGGGACTCCTAATGACGTTTTGAGACATCTCCTACAACTACAGCACCAGAATTGTACTGCTGAAGCAAGTCGGTTTTTTGGCATTTTTACGACAGGGTCCCCCCTTACGACATTTTAGCAAAAAATGTTTTTCTTAAAAAATGCATTTTCTTACATTTTCTTACATTTACGGGTTTAGTCGGGACTCCTGATGACGTTTTGAGACATCTCCTACAACTACAGCACCAGAATTGTGCTGCTGAAGCAAGTCTGTTTTTTGAATTTTTTTATGTAAAAAAAAAGTTTTCCCAAAAAAAGCATTTTATGCCATTTTTAGGTTTTGTAGGGACTCCTGATGACGTTTTGAGACATCTCCTACAACTACAGCACCAGAATTGTACTGCTGAAGCAAGTCGGTTTTTTGGCATTTTTACGACAGGGTCCCCCCTTACGACATTTTAGCAAAAAATGTTTTTCTTAAAAAATGCATTTTCTTACATTTTCTTACATTTACGGGTTTAGTCGGGACTCCTGATGACGTTTTGAGACATCTCCTACAACTACAGCACCAGAATTGTGCTGCTGAAGCAAGTCTGTTTTTTGAATTTTTTTTTGTAAAAAAAAAAAGTTTTCCCAAAAAAAGCATTTTATGCCATTTTTAGGTTTTGTAGGGACTCCTGATGACGTTTTGAGACATCTCCTACAACTACAGCACCAGAATTGTACTGCTGAAGCAAGTCGGTTTTTTGGCATTTTTACGACAGGGTCCCCCCTTACGACATTTTAGCAAAAAATGTTTTTCTTAAAAAATGCATTTTCTTACATTTTCTTACATTTACGGGTTTAGTCGGGACTCCTGATGACGTTTTGAGACATCTCCTACAACTACAGCACCAGAATTGTGCTGCTGAAGCAAGTCCGTTTTTTGGAATTTTTTTTTGTAAAAAAAAAGTTTTCCCAAAAAAAGCATTTTATGCCATTTTTAGGTTTTGTAGCGACTCCTGATGACGTTTTAAGACATCTCCTACAACTACAGCACCAGAATTGTACTGCTGAAGCAAGTCAGTTTTTTGGCATTTTTACGACAGGGTCCCCCCTTACGACATTTTAGCAAAAAATGTTTTTCGTAAAAAATGCATTTTCTTACATTTACGGGTTCAGTCGGGACTCCTGATGACGTTTTAAGACATCTCCTACAACTACAGCACCAGAATTGTACTGCTGAAGCAAGTCCGTTTTTTGGCATTTTTACGACAGGGTCCCCCCTTACGACATTTTAGCAAAAAATGTTTTTCGTAAAAAATGCATTTTCTTACATTTTCTTACATTTACGGGTTTAGTCGGGACTCCTGATGACGTTTTGAGACATCTCCTACAACTACAGCACCAGAATTGTGCTGCTGAAGCAAGTCTGTTTTTTGAATTTTTTTTTGTAAAAAAAAAGTTTTTCCAAAAAAACCATTTTATGCCATTTTTAGGTTTTGTAGGGACTCCTGATGACGTTTTGAGACATCTCCTACAACTACAGCACCAGAATTGTACTGCTGAAGCAAGTCGGTTTTTTGGCATTTTTACGACAGGGTCCCCCCTTACGACATTTTAGCAAAAAATGTTTTTCGTAAAAAATGCATTTTCTTACATTTTCTTACATTTACGGGTTTAGTCGGGACTCCTGATGACGTTTTGAGACATCTCCTACAACTACAGCACCAGAATTGTGCTGCTGAAGCAAGTCCGTTTTTTGGAATTTTTTTTTGTAAAAAAAAAGTTTTCCCAAAAAAAGCATTTTATGCCATTTTTAGGTTTTGTAGGGACTCCTGATGACATTTTGAGACATTTCCTACAACTACAGCACCAGAATTGTACTGCTGAAGCAAGTCGGTTTTTTGGCATTTTTACGACAGGGTCCCCCCTTACGACATTTTAGCAAAAAATGTTTTTCGTAAAAAATGCATTTTCTTACATTTTCTTACATTTACGGGTTTAGTCGGGACTCCTGATGACGTTTTGAGACATCTCCTACAACTACAGCACCAGAATTGTGCTGCTGAAGCAAGTCCGTTTTTTGGAATTTTTTTTTGTAAAAAAAAAGTTTTCCCAAAAAAAGCATTTTATGCCATTTTTAGGTTTTGTAGCGACTCCTGATGACGTTTTAAGACATCTCCTACAACTACAGCACCAGAATTGTGCTGCTGAAGCAAGTCAGTTTTTTGGCATTTTTACGACAGGGTCCCCCCTTACGACATTTTAGCAAAATTTTTTTTCTCAAAAAATGCCTTTTCTTACATTTTCTTACATTTACGGGTTTAGTCGGGACTCCTGATGACGTTTTGAAACATCTCCTACAACTACAGCACCAGAATTGTGCTGCTGAAGCAAGTCTGTTTTTTGAATTTTTTTTTGTAAAAAAAAAGTTTTTCCAAAAAAATCATTTTATGCCATTTTTAGGTTTTGTAGGGACTTCTGATGACGTTTTGAGACATCTCCTACAACTACAGCACCAGAATTGTACTGCTGAAGCAAGTCGGTTTTTTGGCATTTTTACGACAGGGTCCCCCCTTACGACATTTTAGCAAAAAATGTTTTTCTTAAAAAATGCATTTTCTTACATTTTCTTACATTTACGGGTTTAGTCGGGACTCCTGATGACGTTTTAAGACATCTCCTACAACTACAGCACCAGAATTGTACTGCTGAAGCAAGTCCGTTTTTTGGCATTTTTACGACAGGGTCCCCCCTTACGACATTTTAGCAAAACATTTTTTTCGTAAAAAATGCATTTTCTTACATTTTCTTACATTTACGGGTTTAGTCGCGACTCCTGATGACGTTTTGAGACATCTCCTACAACTACAGCACCAGAATTGTGCTGCTGAAGCAAGTCTGTTTTTTGAATTTTTTTTTGTAAAAAAAAAAAGTTTTCCCAAAAAAAGCATTTTATGCCATTTTTAGGTTTTGTAGGGACTCCTGATGACGTTTTGAGACATCTCCTACAACTACAGCACCAGAATTGTACTGCTGAAGCAAGTCGGTTTTTTGGCATTTTTACGACAGGGTCCCCCCTTACGATATTTTAGCAAAAAATGTTTTTCTTAAAAAATGCATTTTCTTACATTTTCTTACATTTACGGGTTTAGTCAGTACTCCTGATGACGTTTTGAGACATCTCCTACAACTACAGCACCAGAATTGTGCTGCTAAAGCAAGTCCGTTTTTTGGAATTTTTTTTTGTAAAAAAAAAGTTTTCCCAAAAAAAGCATTTTATGCCATTTTTAGGTTTTGTAGGGACTCCTAATGACGTTTTGAGACATCTCCTACAACTACAGCACCAGAATTGTACTGCTGAAGCAAGTCGGTTTTTTGGCATTTTTACGACAGGGTCCCCCCTTACGACATTTTAGCAGAAATGTTTTTCGTAAAAAATGCATTTTCTTACATTTTCTTACATTCACGGGTTTAGTCGGTACTCCTGATGACGTTTTGAGACATCTCCTACAACTACAGCACCAGAATTGTGCTGCTGAAGCAAGTCCGTTTTTTGGAAATTTTTTTTGTAAAAAAAAAGTTTTCCCAAAAAAAGCATTTTATGCCATTTTTAGGTTTTGTAGGGACTCCTGATGACGTTTTGAGACATCTCCTACAACTACAGCACCAGAATTGTACTGCTGAAGCAAGTCGGTTTTTTGGCATTTTTACGACAGGGTCCCCCCTTACGACATTTTAGCAAAAAATGTTTTTCTTAAAAAATGCATTTTCTTACATTTTCTTACATTTACGGGTTTAGTCGGGACTCCTGATGACGTTTTAAGACATCTCCTACAACTACAGCACCAGAATTGTACTGCTGAAGCAAGTCGGTTTTTTGGCATTTTTACGACAGGGTCCCCCCTTACGACATTTTAGCAAAAAATGTTTTTCTTAAAAAATGCATTTTCTTACATTTTCTTACATTTACGGGTTTAGTCGGGACTCCTGATGACGTTTTGAGACATCTCCTACAACTACAGCACCAGAATTGTGCTGCTGAAGCAAGTCTGTTTTTTGAATTTTTTTTTGTAAAAAAAAAAAGTTTTCCCAAAAAAAGCATTTTATGCCATTTTTAGGTTTTGTAGGGACTCCTGATGACGTTTTGAGACATCTCCTACAACTACAGCACCAGAATTGTACTGCTGAAGCAAGTCGGTTTTTTGGCATTTTTACGACAGGGTCCCCCCTTACGACATTTTAGCAAAAAATGTTTTTCTTAAAAAATGCATTTTCTTACATTTTCTTACATTTACGGGTTTAGTCGGTACTCCTGATGACGTTTTGAGACATCTCCTACAACTACAGCACCAGAATTGTGCTGCTAAAGCAAGTCCGTTTTTTGGCATTTTTACGACAGGGTCCCCCCTTACGACATTTTAGCAAAAAAATTTTTTCGTAAAAAATGCATTTTCTTACATTTTCTTACATTTACGGGTTTAGTCGCGACTCCTGATGACGTTTTGAGACATCTCCTACAACTACAGCACCAGAATTGTGCTGCTGAAGCAAGACTGTTTTTTTAATTTTTTTTTGTAAAAAAAAAGTTTTCCAAAAAAAAGCATTTTATGCCATTTTTAGGTTTTGTAGGGACTCCTGATGACGTTTTAAGACATCTCCTACAACTACAGCACCAGAATTGTGCTGCTGAAGCAAGTCAGTTTTTTGGCATTTTTACGACAGGGTCCCCCCTTACGACATTTTAGCAAAAAATGTTTTTCTTAAAAAATGCATTTTCTTACATTTACGGGTTTAGTCGGGACTCCTGATGACGTTTTGAGACATCTCCTACAACTACAGCACCAGAATTGTGCTGCTAAAGCAAGTCCGTTTTTTGGAATTTTTTTTTGTAAAAAAAAAGTTTTCCCAAAAAAAGCATTTTATGCCATTTTTAGGTTTTGTAGGGACTCCTAATGACGTTTTGAGACATCTCCTACAACTACAGCACCAGAATTGTACTGCTGAAGCAAGTCGGTTTTTTGGCATTTTTACGACAGGGTCCCCCCTTACGACATTTTAGCAAAAAATGTTTTTAGCAAAAAATGTTTTTCTTAAAAAATGCATTTTCTTACATTTTCTTACATTTACGGGTTTAGTCGGGACTCCTGATGACGTTTTGAGACATCTCCTACAACTACAGCACCAGAATTGTGCTGCTGAAGCAAGTCCGTTTTTTGGAATTTTTTTTTGTAAAAAAAAAGTTTTCCCAAAAAAAGCATTTTATGCCATTTTTAGGTTTTGTAGCGACTCCTGATGACGTTTTAAGACATCTCCTACAACTACAGCACCAGAATTGTGCTGCTGAAGCAAGTCAGTTTTTTGGCATTTTTACGACAGGGTCCCCCCTTACGACATTTTAGCAAAAAATGTTTTTCGTAAAAAATGCATTTTCTTACATTTTCTTACATTTACGGGTTTAGTCGGGACTCCTGATGACGTTTTGAGACATCTCCTACAACTACAGCACCAGAATTGTGCTGCTGAAGCAAGTCTGTTTTTTGAAATTTTTTTTGTAAAAAAAAAGTTTTCCCAAAAAAAGCATTTTATGCCATTTTTAGGTTTTGTAGGGACTCCTGATGACGTTTTGAGACATCTCCTACAACTACAGCACCAGAATTGTACTGCTGAAGCAAGTCGGTTTTTTGGCATTTTTACGACAGGGTCCCCCCTTACGACATTTTAGCAAAAAATGTTTTTCGTAAAAAATGCATTTTCTTACATTTTCTTACATTTACGGGTTTAGTCGGTACTCCTGATGACGTTTTGAGACATCTCCTACAACTACAGCACCAGAATTGTGCTGCTGAAGCAAGTCCGTTTTTTGGAATTTTTTTTTTTTTAAAAAATTTTCCCAAAAAAAGCATTTTATGCCATTTTTAGGTTTTGTAGGGACTCCTGATGACGTTTTGAGACATCTCCTACAACTACAGCACCAGAATTGTATTGCTGAAGCAAGTCGGTTTTTTGGCATTTTTACGACAGGGTCCCCCCTTACGACATTTTAGCAAAAAATGTTTTTCTTAAAAAATGCATTTTCTTACATTTTCTTACATTTACGGGTTTAGTCGGGACTCCTGATGACGTTTTAAGATATCTCCTACAACTACAGCACCAGAATTGTACTGCTGAAGCAAGTCCGTTTTTTGGCATTTTTACGACAGGGTCCCCCCTTACGACATTTTAGCAAAAAATTTTTTTCGTAAAAAATGCATTTTCTTACATTTTCTTACATTTACGGGTTTAGTCGCGACTCCTGATGACGTTTTGAGACATCTCCTACAACTACAGCACCAGAATTGTGCTGCTGAAGCAAGACTGTTTTTTGAATTTTTTTTTGTAAAAAAAGTTTTCCAAAAAAAAGCATTTTATGCCATTTTTAGGTTTTGTAGAGACTCCTGATGACGTTTTAAGACATCTCCTACAACTACAGCACCAGAATTGTGCTGCTGAAGCAAGTCAGTTTTTTGGAATTTTTACGACAGGGTCCCCCCTTACGACATTTTAGCAAAAAATGTTTTTCGTAAAAAATGCATTTTCTTACATTTTCTTACATTTACGGGTTTAGTCGGGACTCCTGATGACGTTTTGAGACATCTCCTACAACTACAGCACCAGAATTGTGCTGCTGAAGCAAGTCTGTTTTTTGAATTTTTTTTTGTAAAAAAAAAGTTTTCCCAAAAAAAGCATTTTATGCCATTTTTAGGTTTTGTAGGGACTCCTGATGACGTTTTGAGACATCTCCTACAACTACAGCACCAGAATTGTACTGCTGAAGCAAGTCGTTTTTTTGGCATTTTTACGACAGGGTCCCCCCTTACGACATTTTAGCAAAAAATGTTTTTCGTAAAAAATGCATTTTCTTACATTTACGGGTTTAGTCGGTACTCCTGATGACGTTTTGAGACATCTCCTACAACTACAGCACCAGAATTGTGCTGCTGAAGCAAGTCCGTTTTTTGGAATTTTTTTTTGTAAAAAAAAAGTTTTCCCAAAAAAAGCATTTTATGCCATTTTTAGGTTTTGTAGGGACTCCTGATGACGTTTTGAGACATCTCCTACAACTACAGCACCAGAATTGTACTGCTGAAGCAAGTCGGTTTTTTGGCATTTTTACGACAGGGTCCCCCCTTACGACATTTTAGCAAAAAATGTTTTTCGTAAAAAATGCATTTTCTTACATTTTCTTACATTTACGGGTTTAGTCGGGACTCCTGATGACGTTTTAAGACATCTCCTACAACTACAGCACCAGAATTGTACTGCTGAAGCAAGTCGGTTTTTTGGCATTTTTACGACAGGGTCCCCCCTTACGACATTTTAGCAAAAAATGTTTTTCTTAAAAAATGCATTTTCTTACATTTACGGGTTTAGTCGGGACTCCTGATGACGTTTTGAGACATCTCCTACAACTACAGCACCAGAATTGTGCTGCTGAAGCAAGTCTGTTTTTTGAATTTTTTTTTGTAAAAAAAAAGTTTTTCCAAAAAAAGCATTTTATGCCATTTTTAGGTTTTGTAGGGACTTCTGATGACGTTTTGAGACATCTCCTACAACTACAGCACCAGAATTGTACTGCTGAAGCAAGTCCGTTTTTTGGCATTTTTACGACAGGGTCCCCCCTTACGACATTTTAGCAAAAAATGTTTTTCGTAAAAAATGCATTTTCTTACATTTTCTTACATTTACGGGTTTAGTCGGGACTCCTGATGACGTTTTGAGACATCTCCTACAACTACAGCACCAGAATTGTGCTGCTGAAGCCAGTCTGTTTTTTGAATTTTTTTTTGTAAAAAAAAAGTTTTCCCAAAAAAAGCATTTTATGCCATTTTTAGGTTTTGTAGGGACTCCTGATGACGTTTTGAGACATCTCCTACAACTACAGCACCAGAATTGTACTGCTGAAGCAAGTCGGTTTTTTGGCATTTTTACGACAGGGTCCCCCCTTACGACATTTTAGCAAAAAATGTTTTTCTTAAAAAATGCATTTTCTTACATTTTCTTACATTTACGGGTTTAGTCGGGACTCCTGATGACGTTTTGAGACATCTCCTACAACTACAGCACCAGAATTGTGCTGCTGAAGCAAGTCTGTTTTTTGAATTTTTTTATGTAAAAAAAAAGTTTTCCCAAAAAAAGCATTTTATGCCATTTTTAGGTTTTGTAGGGACTCCTGATGACGTTTTGAGACATCTCCTACAACTACAGCACCAGAATTGTGCTGCTGAAGCAAGTCTGTTTTTTGAATTTTTTTTTGTAAAAAAAAAGTTTTCCCAAAAAAAGCATTTTATGCCATTTTTAGGTTTAGTCGGGACTCCTGATGACGTTTTGAGACATCTCCTACAACTACAGCACCAGAATTGTGCTGCTGAAGCAAGTCTGTTTTTTGAATTTTTTTATGTAAAAAAAAAGTTTTCCCAAAAAAGCATTTTATGCCATTTTTAGGTTTTGTAGGGACTCCTGATGACGTTTTGAGACATCTCCTACAACTACAGCACCAGAATTGTGCTGCTGAAGCAAGTCTGTTTTTTGAATTTTTTTTTGTAAAAAATTTTTTTTCCCAAAAAAAGCATTTCATGCCATTTTTAGGTTTTGTAGGGACTCCTGATGACGTTTTGAGACATCTCCTACAACTACAGCACCAGAATTGTACTGCTGAAGCAAGTCGGTTTTTTGGCATTTTTACGACATTTTAGCAAAAAATGTTTTTCGTAAAAAATGCATTTTCTTACATTTTCTTACATTTACGGGTTTAGTCGGGACTCCTGATGACATTTTAAGACATCTCCTACAACTACAGCACCAGAATTGTACTGCTGAAGCAAGTCGGTTTTTTGGCATTTTTACGACAGGGTCCCCCCTTACGACATTTTAGCAAAAAATGTTTTTCGTAAAAAAATGCATTTTCTTACATTTTCTTACATTTACGGGTTTAGTCGGGACTCCTGATGACGTTTTGAGACATCTCCTACAACTACAGCACCAGAATTGTGCTGCTGAAGCAAGTCTGTTTTTTGAAATTTTTTTTGTAAAAAAAAAGTTTTTCCAAAAAAAGCATTTTATGCCATTTTTAGGTTTTGTAGGGACTCCTGATGACGTTTTGAGACATCTCCTACAACTACAGCACCAGAATTGTACTGCTGAAGCAAGTCGGTTTTTTGGCATTTTTACGACAGGGTCCCCCCTTACGACATTTTAGCAAAAAATGTTTTTCTTAAAAAATGCATTTTCTTAAATTGTCTTACATTTACGGGTTTAGTCGGGACTCCTGATGACGTTTTAAGACATCTCCTACAACTACAGCACCAGAATTGTACTGCTGAAGCAAGTCGTTTTTTTGGCATTTTTACGACAGGGTCCCCCCTTACGACATTTTAGCAAAAAATGTTTTTCTTAAAAAATGCATTTTCTTACATTTTCTTACATTTACGGGTTTAGTCGGGACTCCTGATGACGTTTTGAGACATCTCCTACAACTACAGCACCAGAATTGTGCTGCTGAAGCAAGTCTGTTTTTTGAATTTTTTTATGTAAAAAAAAAGTTTTCCCAAAAAAAGCATTTTATGCCATTTTTAGGTTTTGTAGGGACTCCTGATGACGTTTTGAGACATCTCCTACAACTACAGCACCAGAATTGTACTGCTGAAGCAAGTCGGTTTTTTGGCATTTTTACGACAGGGTCCCCCCTTACGACATTTTAGCAAAAAATGTTTTTCGTAAGAAATGCATTTTCTTACATTTTCTTACATTTACGGGTTTAGTCGGGACTCCTGATGACGTTTTGAGACATCTCCTACAACTACAGCACCAGAATTGTGCTGCTGAAGCAAGTCTGTTTTTTGAATTTTTTTTTGTAAAAATTTTTTTTTCCCAAAAAAAGCATTTTATGCCATTTTTAGGTTTTGTAGGGACTCCTGATGACGTTTTGAGACATCTCCTACAACTACAGCACCAGAATTGTACTGCTGAAGCAAGTCGGTTTTTTGGCATTTTTACGACAGGGTCCCCCCTTACGACATTTTAGCAAAAAATGTTTTTCGTAAAAAATGCATTTTCTTACATTTTCTTACATTTACGGGTTTAGTCGGGACTCCTGATGACGTTTTAAGACATCTCCTACAACTACAGCACCAGAATTGTACTGCTGAAGCAAGTCGGTTTTTTGGCATTTTTACGACAGGGTCCCCCCTTACGACATTTTAGCAAAAAATGTTTTTCGTAAAAAAATGCATTTTCTTACATTTTCTTACATTTACGGGTTTAGTCGGGACTCCTGATGACGTTTTGAGACATCTCCTACAACTACAGCACCAGAATTGTGCTGCTGAAGCAAGTCTGTTTTTTGAATTTTTTTTTGTAAAAAAAAAGTTTTTCCAAAAAAAGCATTTTATGCCATTTTTAGGTTTTGTAGGGACTTCTGATGACGTTTTGAGACATCTCCTACAACTACAGCACCAGAATTGTACTGCTGAAGCAAGTCGGTTTTTTGGCATTTTTACGACACGGTCCCCCCTTACGACATTTTAGCAAACATTTTTTTTCTTAAAAAATGCATTTTCTTACATTTTCTTACATTTACGGGTTTAGTCGGGACTCCTGATGACGTTTTAAGACATCTCCTACAACTACAGCACCAGAATTGTACTGCTGAAGCAAGTCCGTTTTTTGGCATTTTTACGACAGGGTCCCCCCTTACGACATTTTAGCAAAAAATGTTTTTCGTAAAAAAATGCATTTTCTTACATTTTCTTACATTTACGGGTTTAGTCGGGACTCCTGATGACGTTTTGAGACATCTCCTACAACTACAGCACCAGAATTGTGCTGCTGAAGCAAGTCTGTTTTTTGAATTTTTTTTTGTAAAAAAAAAGTTTTTCCAAAAAAAGCATTTTATGCCATTTTTAGGTTTTGTAGGGACTCCTGATGACGTTTTGAGACATCTCCTACAACTACAGCACCAGAATTGTACTGCTGAAGCAAGTCGGTTTTTTGGCATTTTTACGACAGGGTCCCCCCTTACGACATTTTAGCAAAAAATGTTTTTCTTAAAAAATGCATTTTCTTAAATTGTCTTACATTTACGGGTTTAGTCGGGACTCCTGATGACGTTTTAAGACATCTCCTACAACTACAGCACCAGAATTGTACTGCTGAAGCAAGTCCGTTTTTTGGCATTTTTACGACAGGGTCCCCCCTTACGACATTTTAGCAAAAAATGTTTTTCGTAAAAAATGCATTTTCTTACATTTTCTTACATTTACGGGTTTAGTCGGGACTCCTGATGACGTTTTGAGACATCTCCTACAACTACAGCACCAGAATTGTGCTGTTGAAGCAAGTCTGTTTTTTGAATTTTTTTTTGTAAAAAAAAAGTTTTCCCAAAAAAAGCATTTTATGCCATTTTTAGGTTTTGTAGGGACTCCTGATGACGTTTTGAGACATCTCCTACAACTACAGCACCAGAATTGTACTGCTGAAGCAAGTCGGTTTTTTGGCATTTTTACGACAGGGTCCCCCCTTACGACATTTTAGCAAAAAATGTTTTTCGTAAAAAATGCATTTTCTTACATTTTCTTACATTTACGGGTTTAGTCGGGACTCCTGATGACGTTTTAAGACATCTCCTACAACTACAGCACCAGAATTGTACTGCTGAAGCAAGTCGGTTTTTTGGCATTTTTACGACAGGGTCCCCCCTTACGACATTTTAGCAAAAAATGTTTTTCGTAAAAAAATGCATTTTCTTACATTTTCTTACATTTACGGGTTTAGTCGGGACTCCTGATGACGTTTTGAGACATCTCCTACAACTACAGCACCAGAATTGTGCTGCTGAAGCAAGTCTGTTTTTTGAATTTTTTTTTGTAAAAAAAAAGTTTTTCCAAAAAAAGCATTTTATGCCATTTTTAGGTTTTGTAGGGACTTCTGATGACGTTTTGAGACATCTCCTACAACTACAGCACCAGAATTGTACTGCTGAAGCAAGTCGGTTTTTTGGCATTTTTACGACACGGTCCCCCCTTACGACATTTTAGCAAAAATTTTTTTTCTTAAAAAATGCATTTTCTTACATTTTCTTACATTTACGGGTTTAGTCGGGACTCCTGATGACGTTTTAAGACATCTCCTACAACTACAGCACCAGAATTGTACTGCTGAAGCAAGTCCGTTTTTTGGCATTTTTACGACAGGGTCCCCCCTTACGACATTTTAGCAAAAAATGTTTTTCGTAAAAAATGCATTTTCTTACATTTTCTTACATTTACGGGTTTAGTCGGGACTCCTGATGACGTTTTGAGACATCTCCTACAACTACAGCACCAGAATTGTGCTGTTGAAGCAAGTCTGTTTTTTGAATTTTTTTTTGTAAAAAAAAAGTTTTCCCAAAAAAAGCATTTTATGCCATTTTTAGGTTTTGTAGGGACTCCTGATGACGTTTTGAGACATCTCCTACAACTACAGCACCAGAATTGTACTGCTGAAGCAAGTCGGTTTTTTGGCATTTTTACGACAGGGTCCCCCCTTACGACATTTTAGCAAAAAATGTTTTTCGTAAAAAATGCATTTTCTTACATTTTCTTACATTTACGGGTTTAGTCGGGACTCCTGATGACGTTTTAAGACATCTCCTACAACTACAGCACCAGAATTGTACTGCTGAAGCAAGTCGGTTTTTTGGCATTTTTACGACAGGGTCCCCCCTTACGACATTTTAGCAAAAAATGTTTTTCGTAAAAAAATGCATTTTCTTACATTTTCTTACATTTACGGGTTTAGTCGGGACTCCTGATGACGTTTTGAGACATCTCCTACAACTACAGCACCAGAATTGTGCTGCTGAAGCAAGTCTGTTTTTTGAATTTTTTTTTGTAAAAAAAAAGTTTTTCCAAAAAAAGCATTTTATGCCATTTTTAGGTTTTGTAGGGACTTCTGATGACGTTTTGAGACATCTCCTACAACTACAGCACCAGAATTGTACTGCTGAAGCAAGTCGGTTTTTTGGCATTTTTACGACACGGTCCCCCCTTACGACATTTTAGCAAAAATTTTTTTTCTTAAAAAATGCATTTTCTTACATTTTCTTACATTTACGGGTTTAGTCGGGACTCCTGATGACGTTTTAAGACATCTCCTACAACTACAGCACCAGAATTGTACTGCTGAAGCAAGTCCGTTTTTTGGCATTTTTACGACAGGGTCCCCCCTTACGACATTTTAGCAAAAAATGTTTTTCGTAAAAAAATGCATTTTCTTACATTTTCTTACATTTACGGGTTTAGTCGGGACTCCTGATGACGTTTTGAGACATCTCCTACAACTACAGCACCAGAATTGTGCTGCTGAAGCAAGTCTGTTTTTTGAATTTTTTTTTGTAAAAAAAAAGTTTTTCCAAAAAAAGCATTTTATGCCATTTTTAGGTTTTGTAGGGACTCCTGATGACGTTTTGAGACATCTCCTACAACTACAGCACCAGAATTGTACTGCTGAAGCAAGTCGGTTTTTTGGCATTTTTACGACAGGGTCCCCCCTTACGACATTTTAGCAAAAAATGTTTTTCTTAAAAAATGCATTTTCTTAAATTGTCTTACATTTACGGGTTTAGTCGGGACTCCTGATGACGTTTTAAGACATCTCCTACAACTACAGCACCAGAATTGTACTGCTGAAGCAAGTCCGTTTTTTGGCATTTTTACGACAGGGTCCCCCCTTACGACATTTTAGCAAAAAATGTTTTTCGTAAAAAATGCATTTTCTTACATTTTCTTACATTTACGGGTTTAGTCGGGACTCCTGATGACGTTTTGAGACATCTCCTACAACTACAGCACCAGAATTGTGCTGTTGAAGCAAGTCTGTTTTTTGAATTTTTTTTTGTAAAAAAAAAGTTTTCCCAAAAAAAGCATTTTATGCCATTTTTAGGTTTTGTAGGGACTCCTGATGACGTTTTGAGACATCTCCTACAACTACAGCACCAGAATTGTACTGCTGAAGCAAGTCGGTTTTTTGGCATTTTTACGACAGGGTCCCCCCTTACGACATTTTAGCAAAAAATGTTTTTCGTAAAAAATGCATTTTCTTACATTTTCTTACATTTACGGGTTTAGTCGGGACTCCTGATGACGTTTTGAGACATCTCCTACAACTACAGCACCAGAATTGTGCTGCTGAAGCAAGTCTGTTTTTTGAATTTTTTTTTCTAAAAAAAAAGTTTTCCCAAAAAAAGCATTTTATGCCATTTTTAGGTTTTGTAGGGACTCCTGATGACGTTTTAAGACATCTCCTACAACTACAGCACCAGAATTGTGCTGCTGAAGCAAGTCAGTTTTTTGGAATTTTTACGATAGGGTCCCCCCTTACGACATTTTAGCAAAAAATGTTTTTCGTAAAAAATGCATTTTCTTACATTTACGGGTTTAGTCGGGACTCCTGATGACGTTTTGAGACATCTCCTACAACTACAGCACCAGAATTGTGCTGCTGAAGCAAGTCTGTTTTTTGAATTTTTTTTTGTAAAAAAAAAGTTTTCCCAAAAAAAGCATTTTATGCCATTTTTAGGTTTTGTAGGGACTCCTGATGACGTTTTGAGACATCTCCTACAACTACAGCACCAGAATTGTACTGCTGAAGCAAGTCGGTTTTTTGAATTTTTTTTTGTAAAAAAAACGTTTTCCCAAAAAGAGCATTTTATGCCATTTTTAGGTTTTGTAGGGACTCCTGATGACGTTTTGAGACATCTCCTACAACTACAGCACCAGAATTGTACTGCTGAAGCAAGTCGTTTTTTTGGCATTTTTACGACAGGGTCCCCCCTTACGACATTTTAGCAAAAAATGTTTTTCGTAAAAAATGCATTTCTTACATTTTCTTACATTTACGGGTTTAGTCGGGACTCCTGATGACGTTTTGAGACATCTCCTACAACTACAGCACCAGAATTGTGCTGCTGAAGCAAGTCTGTTTTTTGAATTTTTTTTGTAAAAAAAAAGTTTTCCCAAAAAAAGCATTTTATGCCATTTTTAGGTTTTGTAGGGACTCCTGATGACGTTTTGAGACATCTCCTACAACTACAGCACCAGAATTGTACTGCTGAAGCAAGTCGGTTTTTTGGCATTTTTGCGACAGGGTCCCCCCTTACGACATTTTAGCAAATAATGTTTTTCGTAAAAAATGCATTTTCTTACATTTTCTTACATTTACGGGTTTAGTCGGGACTCCTGATGACGTTTTGAGACATCTCCTACAACTACAGCACCAGAATTGTGCTGCTGAAGCAAGTCTGTTTTTTGAATTTTTTTTTGTAAAAAAAAAGTTTTCCCAAAAAAAGCATTTTATGCCATTTTTAAGTTTTGTAGGGACTCCTGATGACGTTTTGAGACATCTCCTACAACTACAGCACCAGAATTGTGCTGCTGAAGCAAGTCAGTTTTTTGGAATTTTTACGACAGGGTCCCTCCCACCTTACGACATTTTAGCAAAAAATGTTTTTCGTAAAAAATGCATTTTCTTACATTTTCTTACATTTACGGGTTTAGTTGGGACTCCTGATGACGTTTTGAGACATCTCCTACAACTACAGCACCAGAATTGTGCTGCTGAAGCAAGTCTGTTTTTTGAATTTTTTTTTGTAAAAAAAAAGTTTTCCCAAAAAAAGCATTTTATGCCATTTTTAGGTTTTGTAGGGACTCCTGATGACATTTTGAGACATCTCCTACAACTACAGCACCAGAATTGTACTGCTGAAGCAAGTCGGTTTTTTGGCATTTTTACGACAGGGTCCCCCCTTACGACATTTTAGCAAAAAATGTTTTTCTTAAAAAATGCATTTTCTTACATTTTCTTACATTTACAGGTTTAGTCGGGACTCCTGATGACGTTTTGAGACATCTCCTACAACTACAGCACCAGAATTGTGCTGCTGAAGCAAGTCCGTTTTTTGGAATTTTTTTTTTGTAAAAAAAGTTTTCCCAAAAAAAGCATTTTATGCCATTTTTAGGTTTTGTAGGGACTCCTGATGACGTTTTGAGACATCTCCTACAACTACAGCACCAGAATTGTGCTGCTGAAGCAAGTCAGTTTTTTGGCATTTTTACGACAGGGTCCCCCCTTACGACATTTTAGCAAAAAACATTTTTCGTAAAAAATGCATTTTCTTCCATTTTCTTACATTTACGGGTTTAGTCGGGACTCCTGATGACGTTTTGAGACATCTCCTACAACTACAGCACCAGAATTGTGCTGCTGAAGCAAGTCTGTTTTTTGAATTTTTTTTTGTAAAAAAAAAGTTTTCCCAAAAAAAGCATTTTATGCCATTTTTGGGTTTTGTAGGGACTCCTGATGACGTTTTGAGACATCTCCTACAACTACAGCACCAGAATTGTGCTGCTGAAGCAAGTCTGTTTTTTGAATTTTTTTTTGTAAAAAAAAAGTTTTCCCAAAAAAAGCATTTTATGCCATTTTTAGGTTTTGTAGGGACTCCTGATGACATTTTGAGACATCTCCTACAACTACAGCACCAGAATTGTACTGCTGAAGCAAGTCGGTTTTTTGGCATTTTTACGACAGGGTCCCCCCTTACGACATTTTAGCAAAAAATGTTTTTCGTAAAAAATGCATTTTCTTACATTTTCTTACATTTACGGGTTTAGTCGGGACTCCTGATGACGTTTTGAGACATCTCCTACAACTACAGCACCAGAATTGTGCTGCTGAAGCAAGTCTGTTTTTTGAATTTTTTTTTGTAAAAAAAAAGTTTTCCCAAAAAAAGCATTTTATGCCATTTTTAGGTTTTGTAGGGACTCCTGATGACGTTTTGAGACATCTCCTACAACTACAGCACCAGAATTGTACTGCTGAAGCAAGTCGGTTTTTTGGCATTTTTACGACAGGGTCCCCCCTTACGACATTTTAGCAAAAAATGTTTTTCTTAAAAAATGCATTTTCTTACATTTTCTTACATTTACGGGTTTAGTCGGGACTCCTGATGACGTTTTGAGACATCTCCTACAACTACAAAACCAGAATTGTACTGCTGAAGCAAGTCCGTTTTTTGGCATTTTTACGACAGGGTCCCCCCTTACGACATTTTAGCAAAAAATGTTTTTCGTAAAAAATGCAGTTTCTTACATTTTCTTACATTTACGGGTTTAGTCGGGACTCCTGATGACGTTTTGAGACATCTCCTACAACTACAGCACCAGAATTGTGCTGCTGAAGCAAGTCTGTTTTTTGAATTTTTTTTTGTAAAAAAAAAGTTTTCCCAAAAAAAGCATTTTATGCCATTTTTAGGTTTAGTCGGGACTCCTGATGACGTTTTGAGACATCTCCTACAACTACAGCACCAGAATTGTGCTGCTGAAGCAAGTCTGTTTTTTGAATTTTTTTATGTAAAAAAAAAGTTTTCCCAAAAAAGCATTTTATGCCATTTTTAGGTTTTGTAGGGACTCCTGATGACGTTTTGAGACATCTCCTACAACTACAGCACCAGAATTGTACTGCTGAAGCAAGTCGGTTTTTTGGCATTTTTACGACAGGGTCCCCCCTTACGACATTTTAGCAAAAAATGTTTTTCGTAAAAAATGCATTTTCTTACATTTTCTTACATTTACGGGTTTAGTCGGGACTCCTGATGACGTTTTGAGACATCTCCTACAACTACAGCACCAGAATTGTGCTGCTGAAGCAAGTCTGTTTTTTGAATTTTTTTTTGTAAAAATTTTTTTTTCCCAAAAAAAGCATTTCATGCCATTTTTAGATTTTGTAGGGACTCCTGATGACGTTTTGAGACATCTCCAACAACTACAGCACCAGAATTGTACTGCTGAAGCAAGTCGGTTTTTTGGCATTTTTACGACATTTTAGCAAAAAATGTTTTTCGTAAAAAATGCATTTTCTTACATTTTCTTACATTTACGGGTTTAGTCGGGACTCCTGATGACGTTTTAAGACATCTCCTACAACTACAGCACCAGAATTGTACTGCTGAAGCAAGTCGGTTTTTTGGCATTTTTACGACAGGGTCCCCCCTTACGACATTTTAGCAAAAAATGTTTTTCGTAAAAAAATGCATTTTCTTACATTTTCTTACATTTACGGGTTTAGTCGGGACTCCTGATGACGTTTTGAGACATCTCCTACAACTACAGCACCAGAATTGTGCTGCTGAAGCAAGTCTGTTTTTTGAATTTTTTTTTGTAAAAAAAAAGTTTTTCCAAAAAAAGCATTTTATGCCATTTTTAGGTTTTGTAGGGACTTCTGATGACGTTTTGAGACATCTCCTACAACTACAGCACCAGAATTGTACTGCTGAAGCAAGTCGGTTTTTTGGCATTTTTACGACACGGTCCCCACTTACGACATTTTAGCAAAAAATTTTTTTCTTAAAAAATGCATTTTCTTACATTTTCTTACATTTACGGGTTTAGTCGGGACTCCTGATGACGTTTTAAGACATCTCCTACAACTACAGCACCAGAATTGTACTGCTGAAGCAAGTCCGTTTTTTGGCATTTTTACGACAGGGTCCCCCCTTACGACATTTTAGCAAAAAATGTTTTTCGTAAAAAAATGCATTTTCTTACATTTTCTTACATTTACGGGTTTAGTCGGGACTCCTGATGACGTTTTGAGACATCTCCTACAACTACAGCACCAGAATTGTGCTGCTGAAGCAAGTCTGTTTTTTGAATTTTTTTTTGTAAAAAAAAAGTTTTTCCAAAAAAAGCATTTTATGCCATTTTTAGGTTTTGTAGGGACTCCTGATGACGTTTTGAGACATCTCCTACAACTACAGCACCAGAATTGTACTGCTGAAGCAAGTCGGTTTTTTGGCATTTTTACGACAGGGTCCCCCCTTACGACATTTTAGCAAAAAATGTTTTTCTTAAAAAATGCATTTTCTTAAATTGTCTTACATTTACGGGTTTAGTCGGGACTCCTGATGACGTTTTAAGACATCTCCTACAACTACAGCACCAGAATTGTACTGCTGAAGCAAGTCGGTTTTTTGGCATTTTTACGACAGGGTCCCCCCTTACGACATTTTAGCAAAAAATGTTTTTCGTAAAAAATGCATTTTCTTACATTTTCTTACATTTACGGGTTTAGTCGGGACTCCTGATGACGTTTTGAGACATCTCCTACAACTACAGCACCAGAATTGTGCTGCTGAAGCAAGTCTGTTTTTTTAATTTTTTTATGTAAAAAAAAAGTTTTCCCAAAAAAAGCATTTTATGCCATTTTTAGGTTTTGTAGGGACTCCTGATGACGTTTTGAGACATCTCCTACAACTACAGCACCAGAATTGTACTGCTGAAGCAAGTCGGTTTTTTGGCATTTTTACGACAGGGTCCCCCCTTACGACATTTTAGCAAAAAATGTTTTTCGTAAGAAATGCATTTTCTTACATTTTCTTACATTTACGGGTTTAGTCGGGACTCCTGATGACGTTTTGAGACATCTCCTACAACTACAGCACCAGAATTGTGCTGCTGAAGCAAGTCTGTTTTTTGAATTTTTTTTTGTAAAAATTTTTTTTTCCCAAAAAAAGCATTTTATGCCATTTTTAGGTTTTGTAGGGACTCCTGATGACGTTTTGAGACATCTCCTACAACTACAGCACCAGAATTGTACTGCTGAAGCAAGTCGGTTTTTTGGCATTTTTACGACAGGGTCCCCCCTTACGACATTTTAGCAAAAAATGTTTTTCGTAAAAAATGCATTTTCTTACATTTTCTTACATTTACGGGTTTAGTCGGGACTCCTGATGACGTTTTAAGACATCTCCTACAACTACAGCACCAGAATTGTACTGCTGAAGCAAGTCGGTTTTTTGGCATTTTTACGACAGGGTCCCCCCTTACGACATTTTAGCAAAAAATGTTTTTCGTAAAAAAATGCATTTTCTTACATTTTCTTACATTTACGGGTTTAGTCGGGACTCCTGATGACGTTTTGAGACATCTCCTACAACTACAGCACCAGAATTGTGCTGCTGAAGCAAGTCTGTTTTTTGAATTTTTTTTTGTAAAAAAAAAGTTTTTCCAAAAAAAGCATTTTATGCCATTTTTAGGTTTTGTAGGGACTTCTGATGACGTTTTGAGACATCTCCTACAACTACAGCACCAGAATTGTACTGCTGAAGCAAGTCGGTTTTTTGGCATTTTTACGACACGGTCCCCCCTTACGACATTTTAGCAAACATTTTTTTTCTTAAAAAATGCATTTTCTTACATTTTCTTACATTTACGGGTTTAGTCGGGACTCCTGATGACGTTTTAAGACATCTCCTACAACTACAGCACCAGAATTGTACTGCTGAAGCAAGTCCGTTTTTTGGCATTTTTACGACAGGGTCCCCCCTTACGACATTTTAGCAAAAAATGTTTTTCGTAAAAAAATGCATTTTCTTACATTTTCTTACATTTACGGGTTTAGTCGGGACTCCTGATGACGTTTTGAGACATCTCCTACAACTACAGCACCAGAATTGTGCTGCTGAAGCAAGTCTGTTTTTTGAATTTTTTTTTGTAAAAAAAAAGTTTTTCCAAAAAAAGCATTTTATGCCATTTTTAGGTTTTGTAGGGACTCCTGATGACGTTTTGAGACATCTCCTACAACTACAGCACCAGAATTGTACTGCTGAAGCAAGTCGGTTTTTTGGCATTTTTACGACAGGGTCCCCCCTTACGACATTTTAGCAAAAAATGTTTTTCTTAAAAAATGCATTTTCTTAAATTGTCTTACATTTACGGGTTTAGTCGGGACTCCTGATGACGTTTTAAGACATCTCCTACAACTACAGCACCAGAATTGTACTGCTGAAGCAAGTCCGTTTTTTGGCATTTTTACGACAGGGTCCCCCCTTACGACATTTTAGCAAAAAATGTTTTTCGTAAAAAATGCATTTTCTTACATTTTCTTACATTTACGGGTTTAGTCGGGACTCCTGATGACGTTTTGAGACATCTCCTACAACTACAGCACCAGAATTGTGCTGTTGAAGCAAGTCTGTTTTTTGAATTTTTTTTTGTAAAAAAAAAGTTTTCCCAAAAAAAGCATTTTATGCCATTTTTAGGTTTTGTAGGGACTCCTGATGACGTTTTGAGACATCTCCTACAACTACAGCACCAGAATTGTACTGCTGAAGCAAGTCGGTTTTTTGGCATTTTTACGACAGGGTCCCCCCTTACGACATTTTAGCAAAAATGTTTTTCGTAAAAAATGCATTTTCTTACATTTTCTTACATTTACGGGTTTAGTCGGGACTCCTGATGACGTTTTAAGACATCTCCTACAACTACAGCACCAGAATTGTACTGCTGAAGCAAGTCGGTTTTTTGGCATTTTTACGACAGGGTCCCCCCTTACGACATTTTAGCAAAAAATGTTTTTCGTAAAAAAATGCATTTTCTTACATTTTCTTACATTTACGGGTTTAGTCGGGACTCCTGATGACGTTTTGAGACATCTCCTACAACTACAGCACCAGAATTGTGCTGCTGAAGCAAGTCTGTTTTTTGAATTTTTTTTTGTAAAAAAAAAGTTTTTCCAAAAAAAGCATTTTATGCCATTTTTAGGTTTTGTAGGGACTTCTGATGACGTTTTGAGACATCTCCTACAACTACAGCACCAGAATTGTACTGCTGAAGCAAGTCGGTTTTTTGGCATTTTTACGACACGGTCCCCCCTTACGACATTTTAGCAAAAATTTTTTTTCTTAAAAAATGCATTTTCTTACATTTTCTTACATTTACGGGTTTAGTCGGGACTCCTGATGACGTTTTAAGACATCTCCTACAACTACAGCACCAGAATTGTACTGCTGAAGCAAGTCCGTTTTTTGGCATTTTTACGACAGGGTCCCCCCTTACGACATTTTAGCAAAAAATGTTTTTCGTAAAAAATGCATTTTCTTACATTTTCTTACATTTACGGGTTTAGTCGGGACTCCTGATGACGTTTTGAGACATCTCCTACAACTACAGCACCAGAATTGTGCTGTTGAAGCAAGTCTGTTTTTTGAATTTTTTTTTGTAAAAAAAAAGTTTTCCCAAAAAAAGCATTTTATGCCATTTTTAGGTTTTGTAGGGACTCCTGATGACGTTTTGAGACATCTCCTACAACTACAGCACCAGAATTGTACTGCTGAAGCAAGTCGGTTTTTTGGCATTTTTACGACAGGGTCCCCCCTTACGACATTTTAGCAAAAAATGTTTTTCGTAAAAAATGCATTTTCTTACATTTTCTTACATTTACGGGTTTAGTCGGGACTCCTGATGACGTTTTAAGACATCTCCTACAACTACAGCACCAGAATTGTACTGCTGAAGCAAGTCGGTTTTTTGGCATTTTTACGACAGGGTCCCCCCTTACGACATTTTAGCAAAAAATGTTTTTCGTAAAAAAATGCATTTTCTTACATTTTCTTACATTTACGGGTTTAGTCGGGACTCCTGATGACGTTTTGAGACATCTCCTACAACTACAGCACCAGAATTGTGCTGCTGAAGCAAGTCTGTTTTTTGAATTTTTTTTTGTAAAAAAAAAGTTTTTCCAAAAAAAGCATTTTATGCCATTTTTAGGTTTTGTAGGGACTTCTGATGACGTTTTGAGACATCTCCTACAACTACAGCACCAGAATTGTACTGCTGAAGCAAGTCGGTTTTTTGGCATTTTTACGACACGGTCCCCCCTTACGACATTTTAGCAAAAATTTTTTTTCTTAAAAAATGCATTTTCTTACATTTTCTTACATTTACGGGTTTAGTCGGGACTCCTGATGACGTTTTAAGACATCTCCTACAACTACAGCACCAGAATTGTACTGCTGAAGCAAGTCCGTTTTTTGGCATTTTTACGACAGGGTCCCCCCTTACGACATTTTAGCAAAAAATGTTTTTCGTAAAAAAATGCATTTTCTTACATTTTCTTACATTTACGGGTTTAGTCGGGACTCCTGATGACGTTTTGAGACATCTCCTACAACTACAGCACCAGAATTGTGCTGCTGAAGCAAGTCTGTTTTTTGAATTTTTTTTTGTAAAAAAAAAGTTTTTCCAAAAAAAGCATTTTATGCCATTTTTAGGTTTTGTAGGGACTCCTGATGACGTTTTGAGACATCTCCTACAACTACAGCACCAGAATTGTACTGCTGAAGCAAGTCGGTTTTTTGGCATTTTTACGACAGGGTCCCCCCTTACGACATTTTAGCAAAAAATGTTTTTCTTAAAAAATGCATTTTCTTAAATTGTCTTACATTTACGGGTTTAGTCGGGACTCCTGATGACGTTTTAAGACATCTCCTACAACTACAGCACCAGAATTGTACTGCTGAAGCAAGTCCGTTTTTTGGCATTTTTACGACAGGGTCCCCCCTTACGACATTTTAGCAAAAAATGTTTTTCGTAAAAAATGCATTTTCTTACATTTTCTTACATTTACGGGTTTAGTCGGGACTCCTGATGACGTTTTGAGACATCTCCTACAACTACAGCACCAGAATTGTGCTGTTGAAGCAAGTCTGTTTTTTGAATTTTTTTTTGTAAAAAAAAAGTTTTCCCAAAAAAAGCATTTTATGCCATTTTTAGGTTTTGTAGGGACTCCTGATGACGTTTTGAGACATCTCCTACAACTACAGCACCAGAATTGTACTGCTGAAGCAAGTCGTTTTTTTGGCATTTTTACGACAGGGTCCCCCCTTACGACATTTTAGCAAAAAATGTTTTTCGTAAAAAATGCATTTTCTTACATTTTCTTACATTTACGGGTTTAGTCGGGACTCCTGATGACGTTTTGAGACATCTCCTACAACTACAGCACCAGAATTGTGCTGCTGAAGCAAGTCTGTTTTTTGAATTTTTTTTTCTAAAAAAAAAGTTTTCCCAAAAAAAGCATTTTATGCCATTTTTAGGTTTTGTAGGGACTCCTGATGACGTTTTAAGACATCTCCTACAACTACAGCACCAGAATTGTGCTGCTGAAGCAAGTCAGTTTTTTGGAATTTTTACGATAGGGTCCCCCCTTACGACATTTTAGCAAAAAATGTTTTTCGTAAAAAATGCATTTTCTTACATTTACGGGTTTAGTCGGGACTCCTGATGACGTTTTGAGACATCTCCTACAACTACAGCACCAGAATTGTGCTGCTGAAGCAAGTCTGTTTTTTGAATTTTTTTTTGTAAAAAAAAAGTTTTCCCAAAAAAAGCATTTTATGCCATTTTTAGGTTTTGTAGGGACTCCTGATGACGTTTTGAGACATCTCCTACAACTACAGCACCAGAATTGTACTGCTGAAGCAAGTCGGTTTTTTGAATTTTTTTTTGTAAAAAAAACGTTTTCCCAAAAAGAGCATTTTATGCCATTTTTAGGTTTTGTAGGGACTCCTGATGACGTTTTGAGACATCTCCTACAACTACAGCACCAGAATTGTACTGCTGAAGCAAGTCGTTTTTTTGGCATTTTTACGACAGGGTCCCCCCTTACGACATTTTAGCAAAAAATGTTTTTCGTAAAAAATGCATTTCTTACATTTTCTTACATTTACGGGTTTAGTCGGGACTCCTGATGACGTTTTGAGACATCTCCTACAACTACAGCACCAGAATTGTGCTGCTGAAGCAAGTCTGTTTTTTGAATTTTTTTTGTAAAAAAAAAGTTTTCCCAAAAAAAGCATTTTATGCCATTTTTAGGTTTTGTAGGGACTCCTGATGACGTTTTGAGACATCTCCTACAACTACAGCACCAGAATTGTACTGCTGAAGCAAGTCGGTTTTTTGGCATTTTTGCGACAGGGTCCCCCCTTACGACATTTTAGCAAATAATGTTTTTCGTAAAAAATGCATTTTCTTACATTTTCTTACATTTACGGGTTTAGTCGGGACTCCTGATGACGTTTTGAGACATCTCCTACAACTACAGCACCAGAATTGTGCTGCTGAAGCAAGTCTGTTTTTTGAATTTTTTTTTGTAAAAAAAAAGTTTTCCCAAAAAAAGCATTTTATGCCATTTTTAAGTTTTGTAGGGACTCCTGATGACGTTTTGAGACATCTCCTACAACTACAGCACCAGAATTGTGCTGCTGAAGCAAGTCAGTTTTTTGGAATTTTTACGACAGGGTCCCTCCCACCTTACGACATTTTAGCAAAAAATGTTTTTCGTAAAAAATGCATTTTCTTACATTTTCTTACATTTACGGGTTTAGTTGGGACTCCTGATGACGTTTTGAGACATCTCCTACAACTACAGCACCAGAATTGTGCTGCTGAAGCAAGTCTGTTTTTTGAATTTTTTTTTGTAAAAAAAAAGTTTTCCCAAAAAAAGCATTTTATGCCATTTTTAGGTTTTGTAGGGACTCCTGATGACATTTTGAGACATCTCCTACAACTACAGCACCAGAATTGTACTGCTGAAGCAAGTCGGTTTTTTGGCATTTTTACGACAGGGTCCCCCCTTACGACATTTTAGCAAAAAATTTTTTTCTTAAAAAATGCATTTTCTTACATTTTCTTACATTTACAGGTTTAGTCGGGACTCCTGATGACGTTTTGAGACATCTCCTACAACTACAGCACCAGAATTGTGCTGCTGAAGCAAGTCCGTTTTTTGGAATTTTTTTTTTGTAAAAAAAGTTTTCCCAAAAAAAGCATTTTATGCCATTTTTAGGTTTTGTAGGGACTCCTGATGACGTTTTGAGACATCTCCTACAACTACAGCACCAGAATTGTGCTGCTGAAGCAAGTCAGTTTTTTGGCATTTTTACGACAGGGTCCCCCCTTACGACATTTTAGCAAAAAACATTTTTCGTAAAAAATGCATTTTCTTCCATTTTCTTACATTTACGGGTTTAGTCGGGACTCCTGATGACGTTTTGAGACATCTCCTACAACTACAGCACCAGAATTGTGCTGCTGAAGCAAGTCTGTTTTTTGAATTTTTTTTTGTAAAAAAAAAGTTTTCCCAAAAAAAGCATTTTATGCCATTTTTGGGTTTTGTAGGGACTCCTGATGACGTTTTGAGACATCTCCTACAACTACAGCACCAGAATTGTGCTGCTGAAGCAAGTCTGTTTTTTGAATTTTTTTTTGTAAAAAAAAAGTTTTCCCAAAAAAAGCATTTTATGCCATTTTTAGGTTTTGTAGGGACTCCTGATGACATTTTGAGACATCTCCTACAACTACAGCACCAGAATTGTACTGCTGAAGCAAGTCGGTTTTTTGGCATTTTTACGACAGGGTCCCCCCTTACGACATTTTAGCAAAAAATGTTTTTCGTAAAAAATGCATTTTCTTACATTTTCTTACATTTACGGGTTTAGTCGGGACTCCTGATGACGTTTTGAGACATCTCCTACAACTACAGCACCAGAATTGTGCTGCTGAAGCAAGTCTGTTTTTTGAATTTTTTTTTGTAAAAAAAAAGTTTTCCCAAAAAAAGCATTTTATGCCATTTTTAGGTTTTGTAGGGACTCCTGATGACGTTTTGAGACATCTCCTACAACTACAGCACCAGAATTGTACTGCTGAAGCAAGTCGGTTTTTTGGCATTTTTACGACAGGGTCCCCCCTTACGACATTTTAGCAAAAAATGTTTTTCTTAAAAAATGCATTTTCTTACATTTTCTTACATTTACGGGTTTAGTCGGGACTCCTGATGACGTTTTGAGACATCTCCTACAACTACAAAACCAGAATTGTACTGCTGAAGCAAGTCCGTTTTTTGGCATTTTTACGACAGGGTCCCCCCTTACGACATTTTAGCAAAAAATGTTTTTCGTAAAAAATGCATTTTCTTACATTTTCTTACATTTACGGGTTTAGTCGGGACTCCTGATGACGTTTTGAGACATCTCCTACAACTACAGCACCAGAATTGTGCTGCTGAAGCAAGTCTGTTTTTTGAATTTTTTTTTGTAAAAAAAAAGTTTTCCCAAAAAAAGCATTTTATGCCATTTTTAGGTTTAGTCGGGACTCCTGATGACGTTTTGAGACATCTCCTACAACTACAGCACCAGAATTGTGCTGCTGAAGCAAGTCTGTTTTTTGAATTTTTTTATGTAAAAAAAAAGTTTTCCCAAAAAAGCATTTTATGCCATTTTTAGGTTTTGTAGGGACTCCTGATGACGTTTTGAGACATCTCCTACAACTACAGCACCAGAATTGTACTGCTGAAGCAAGTCGGTTTTTTGGCATTTTTACGACAGGGTCCCCCCTTACGACATTTTAGCAAAAAATGTTTTTCGTAAAAAATGCATTTTCTTACATTTTCTTACATTTACGGGTTTAGTCGGGACTCCTGATGACGTTTTGAGACATCTCCTACAACTACAGCACCAGAATTGTGCTGCTGAAGCAAGTCTGTTTTTTGAATTTTTTTTTGTAAAAATTTTTTTTTCCCAAAAAAAGCATTTCATGCCATTTTTAGGTTTTGTAGGGACTCCTGATGACGTTTTGAGACATCTCCAACAACTACAGCACCAGAATTGTACTGCTGAAGCAAGTCGGTTTTTTGGCATTTTTACGACATTTTAGCAAAAAATGTTTTTCGTAAAAAATGCATTTTCTTACATTTTCTTACATTTACGGGTTTAGTCGGGACTCCTGATGACGTTTTAAGACATCTCCTACAACTACAGCACCAGAATTGTACTGCTGAAGCAAGTCGGTTTTTTGGCATTTTTACGACAGGGTCCCCCCTTACGACATTTTAGCAAAAAATGTTTTTCGTAAAAAAATGCATTTTCTTACATTTTCTTACATTTACGGGTTTAGTCGGGACTCCTGATGACGTTTTGAGACATCTCCTACAACTACAGCACCAGAATTGTGCTGCTGAAGCAAGTCTGTTTTTTGAATTTTTTTTTGTAAAAAAAAAGTTTTTCCAAAAAAAGCATTTTATGCCATTTTTAGGTTTTGTAGGGACTTCTGATGACGTTTTGAGACATCTCCTACAACTACAGCACCAGAATTGTACTGCTGAAGCAAGTCGGTTTTTTGGCATTTTTACGACACGGTCCCCCCTTACGACATTTTAGCAAAAAATTTTTTTCTTAAAAAATGCATTTTCTTACATTTTCTTACATTTACGGGTTTAGTCGGGACTCCTGATGACGTTTTAAGACATCTCCTACAACTACAGCACCAGAATTGTACTGCTGAAGCAAGTCCGTTTTTTGGCATTTTTACGACAGGGTCCCCCCTTACGACATTTTAGCAAAAAATGTTTTTCGTAAAAAAATGCATTTTCTTACATTTTCTTACATTTACGGGTTTAGTCGGGACTCCTGATGACGTTTTGAGACATCTCCTACAACTACAGCACCAGAATTGTGCTGCTGAAGCAAGTCTGTTTTTTGAATTTTTTTTTGTAAAAAAAAAGTTTTTCCAAAAAAAGCATTTTATGCCATTTTTAGGTTTTGTAGGGACTCCTGATGACGTTTTGAGACATCTCCTACAACTACAGCACCAGAATTGTACTGCTGAAGCAAGTCGGTTTTTTGGCATTTTTACGACAGGGTCCCCCCTTACGACATTTTAGCAAAAAATGTTTTTCTTAAAAAATGCATTTTCTTAAATTGTCTTACATTTACGGGTTTAGTCGGGACTCCTGATGACGTTTTAAGACATCTCCTACAACTACAGCACCAGAATTGTACTGCTGAAGCAAGTCGGTTTTTTGGCATTTTTACGACAGGGTCCCCCCTTACGACATTTTAGCAAAAAATGTTTTTCTTAAAAAATGCATTTTCTTACATTTTCTTACATTTACGGGTTTAGTCGGGACTCCTGATGACGTTTTGAGACATCTCCTACAACTACAGCACCAGAATTGTGCTGCTGAAGCAAGTCTGTTTTTTGAATTTTTTTATGTAAAAAAAAAGTTTTCCCAAAAAAAGCATTTTATGCCATTTTTAGGTTTTGTAGGGACTCCTGATGACGTTTTGAGACATCTCCTACAACTACAGCACCAGAATTGTACTGCTGAAGCAAGTCGGTTTTTTGGCATTTTTACGACAGGGTCCCCCCTTACGACATTTTAGCAAAAAATGTTTTTCGTAAAAAATGCATTTTCTTACATTTTCTTACATTTACGGGTTTAGTCGGGACTCCTGATGACGTTTTGAGACATCTCCTACAACTACAGCACCAGAATTGTGCTGCTGAAGCAAGTCTGTTTTTTGAATTTTTTTTTGTAAAAATTTTTTTTTCCCAAAAAAAGCATTTCATGCCATTTTTAGGTTTTGTAGGGACTCCTGATGACGTTTTGAGACATCTCCTACAACTACAGCACCAGAATTGTGCTGCTGAAGCAAGTCTGTTTTTTGAATTTTTTTTTGTAAAAAAAAAGTTTTTCCAAAAAAAGCATTTTATGCCATTTTTAGGTTTTGTAGGGACTCCTGATGACGTTTTGAGACATCTCCTACAACTACAGCACCAGAATTGTACTGCTGAAGCAAGTCGGTTTTTTGGCATTTTTACGACAGGGTCCCCCCTTACGACATTTTAGCAAAAAATGTTTTTCTTAAAAAATGCATTTTCTTAAATTGTCTTACATTTACGGGTTTAGTCGGGACTCCTGATGACGTTTTAAGACATCTCCTACAACTACAGCACCAGAATTGTACTGCTGAAGCAAGTCCGTTTTTTGGCATTTTTACGACAGGGTCCCCCCTTACGACATTTTAGCAAAAAATGTTTTTCGTAAAAAATGCATTTTCTTACATTTTCTTACATTTACGGGTTTAGTCGGGACTCCTGATGACGTTTTGAGACATCTCCTACAACTACAGCACCAGAATTGTGCTGTTGAAGCAAGTCTGTTTTTTGAATTTTTTTTTGTAAAAAAAAAGTTTTCCCAAAAAAAGCATTTTATGCCATTTTTAGGTTTTGTAGGGACTCCTGATGACGTTTTGAGACATCTCCTACAACTACAGCACCAGAATTGTACTGCTGAAGCAAGTCGGTTTTTTGGCATTTTTACGACAGGGTCCCCCCTTACGACATTTTAGCAAAAAATGTTTTTCGTAAAAAATGCATTTTCTTACATTTTCTCACATTTACGGGTTTAGTCGGGACTCCTGATGACGTTTTGAGACATCTCCTACAACTACAGCACCAGAATTGTGCTGCTGAAGCAAGTCTGTTTTTTGAATTTTTTTTTCTAAAAAAAAAGTTTTCCCAAAAAAAGCATTTTATGCCATTTTTAGGTTTTGTAGGGACTCCTGATGACGTTTTAAGACATCTCCTACAACTACAGCACCAGAATTGTGCTGCTGAAGCAAGTCAGTTTTTTGGAATTTTTACGATAGGGTCCCCCCTTACGACATTTTAGTAAAAAATGTTTTTCGTAAAAAATGCATTTTCTTACATTTACGGGTTTAGTCGGGACTCCTGATGACGTTTTGAGACATCTCCTACAACTACAGCACCAGAATTGTGCTGCTGAAGCAAGTCTGTTTTTTGAATTTTTTTTTGTAAAAAAAAAGTTTTCCCAAAAAAAGCATTTTATGCCATTTTTAGGTTTTGTAGGGACTCCTGATGACGTTTTGAGACATCTCCTACAACTACAGCACCAGAATTGTACTGCTGAAGCAAGTCGGTTTTTTGAATTTTTTTTTGTAAAAAAAACGTTTTCCCAAAAAGAGCATTTTATGCCATTTTTAGGTTTTGTAGGGACTCCTGATGACGTTTTGAGACATCTCCTACAACTACAGCACCAGAATTGTACTGCTGAAGCAAGTCGTTTTTTTGGCATTTTTACGACAGGGTCCCCCCTTACGACATTTTAGCAAAAAATGTTTTTCGTAAAAAATGCATTTTCTTACATTTTCTTACATTTACGGGTTTAGTCGGGACTCCTGATGACGTTTTGAGACATCTCCTACAACTACAGCACCAGAATTGTGCTGCTGAAGCAAGTCTGTTTTTTGAATTTTTTTTGTAAAAAAAAAGTTTTCCCAAAAAAAGCATTTTATGCCATTTTTAGGTTTTGTAGGGACTCCTGATGACGTTTTGAGACATCTCCTACAACTACAGCACCAGAATTGTACTGCTGAAGCAAGTCGGTTTTTTGGCATTTTTGCGACAGGGTCCCCCCTTACGACATTTTAGCAAATAATGTTTTTCGTAAAAAATGCATTTTCTTACATTTTCTTACATTTACGGGTTTAGTCGGGACTCCTGATGACGTTTTGAGACATCTCCTACAACTACAGCACCAGAATTGTGCTGCTGAAGCAAGTCTGTTTTTTGAATTTTTTTTTGTAAAAAAAAAGTTTTCCCAAAAAAAGCATTTTATGCCATTTTTAAGTTTTGTAGGGACTCCTGATGACGTTTTGAGACATCTCCTACAACTACAGCACCAGAATTGTGCTGCTGAAGCAAGTCAGTTTTTTGGAATTTTTACGACAGGGTCCCTCCCACCTTACGACATTTTAGCAAAAAATGTTTTTCGTAAAAAATGCATTTTCTTACATTTTCTTACATTTACGGGTTTAGTTGGGACTCCTGATGACGTTTTGAGACATCTCCTACAACTACAGCACCAGAATTGTGCTGCTGAAGCAAGTCTGTTTTTTGAATTTTTTTTTGTAAAAAAAAAGTTTTCCCAAAAAAAGCATTTTATGCCATTTTTAGGTTTTGTAGGGACTCCTGATGACGTTTTGAGACATCTCCTACAACTACAGCACCAGAATTGTACTGCTGAAGCAAGTCGGTTTTTTGGCATTTTTACGACAGGGTCCCCCCTTACGACATTTTAGCAAAAAATGTTTTTCTTAAAAAATGCATTTTCTTACATTTTCTTACATTTACAGGTTTAGTCGGGACTCCTGATGACGTTTTGAGACATCTCCTACAACTACAGCACCAGAATTGTGCTGCTGAAGCAAGTCCGTTTTTTGGAATTTTTTTTTGTAAAAAAAGTTTTCCCAAAAAAAGCATTTTATGCCATTTTTAGGTTTTGTAGGGACTCCTGATGACGTTTTGAGACATCTCCTACAACTACAGCACCAGAATTGTGCTGCTGAAGCAAGTCAGTTTTTTGGCATTTTTACGACAGGGTCCCCCCTTACGACATTTTAGCAAAAAACATTTTTCGTAAAAAATGCATTTTCTTCCATTTTCTTACATTTACGGGTTTAGTCGGGACTCCTGATGACGTTTTGAGACATCTCCTACAACTACAGCACCAGAATTGTGCTGCTGAAGCAAGTCTGTTTTTTGAAATTTTTTTTGTAAAAAAAAAGTTTTCCCAAAAAAAGCATTTTATGCCATTTTTGGGTTTTGTAGGGACTCCTGATGACGTTTTGAGACATCTCCTACAACTACAGCACCAGAATTGTGCTGCTGAAGCAAGTCTGTTTTTTGAATTTTTTTTTGTAAAAAAAAAGTTTTCCCAAAAAAAGCATTTTATGCCATTTTTAGGTTTTGTAGGGACTCCTGATGACATTTTGAGACATCTCCTACAACTACAGCACCAGAATTGTACTGCTGAAGCAAGTCGGTTTTTTGGCATTTTTACGACAGGGTCCCCCCTTACGACATTTTAGCAAAAAATGTTTTTCGTAAAAAATGCATTTTCTTACATTTTCTTACATTTACGGGTTTAGTCGGGACTCCTGATGACGTTTTGAGACATCTCCTACAACTACAGCACCAGAATTGTGCTGTTGAAGCAAGTCTGTTTTTTGAATTTTTTTTTGTAAAAAAAAAGTTTTCCCAAAAAAAGCATTTTATGCCATTTTTAGGTTTTGTAGGGACTCCTGATGACGTTTTGAGACATCTCCTACAACTACAGCACCAGAATTGTACTGCTGAAGCAAGTCGGTTTTTTGGCATTTTTACGACAGGGTCCCCCCTTACGACATTTTAGCAAAAAATGTTTTTCGTAAAAAATGCATTTTCTTACATTTTCTCACATTTACGGGTTTAGTCGGGACTCCTGATGACGTTTTGAGACATCTCCTACAACTACAGCACCAGAATTGTGCTGCTGAAGCAAGTCTGTTTTTGAATTTTTTTTTCTAAAAAAAAAGTTTTCCAAAAAAAAGCATTTTATGCCATTTTTAGGTTTTGTAGGGACTCCTGATGACGTTTTAAGACATCTCCTACAACTACAGCACCAGAATTGTGCTGCTGAAGCAAGTCAGTTTTTTGGCATTTTTACGACAGGGTCCCCCCTTACGACATTTTAGCAAAAAATGTTTTTCGTAAAAAATGCATTTTCTTACATTTTCTCACATTTACGGGTTTAGTCGGGACTCCTGATGACGTTTTGAGACATCTCCTACAACTACAGCACCAGAATTGTGCTGCTAAAGCAAGTCCGTTTTTTGGCATTTTTACGACAGGGTCCCCCCTTACGACATTTTAGCAAAAAAAATTTTTCGTAAAAAATGCATTTTCTTACATTTTCTTACATTTACGGGTTTAGTCGCGACTCCTGATGACGTTTTGAGACATCTCCTACAACTACAGCACCAGAATTGTGCTGCTGAAGCAAGACTGTTTTTTTAATTTTTTTTTGTAAAAAAAAAGTTTTCCAAAAAAAAGCATTTTATGCCATTTTTAGGTTTTGTAGGGACTCCTGATGACGTTTTAAGACATCTCCTACAACTACAGCACCAGAATTGTGCTGCTGAAGCAAGTCAGTTTTTTGGCATTTTTACGACAGGGTCCCCCCTTACGACATTTTAGCAAAAAATGTTTTTAGCAAAAAAGTGGACTTGAAGTGGGTGTGGCATGGATGATTGTTTGGCGCCCAATAAAAGACTTGATGGAGGATTCTTCAGTCAGCAGATGTTACGACATTTTAGCAAAAAATGTTTTTCTTAAAAAATGCATTTTCTTACATTTTCTTACATTTACGGGTTTAGTCGGGACTCCTGATGACGTTTTGAGACATCTCCTACAACTACAGCACCAGAATTGTGCTGCTAAAGCAAGTCCGTTTTTTGGAATTTTTTTTTGTAAAAAAAAAGTTTTCCCAAAAAAAGCATTTTATGCCATTTTTAGGTTTTGTAGGGACTCCTAATGACGTTTTGAGACATCTCCTACAACTACAGCACCAGAATTGTACTGCTGAAGCAAGTCGGTTTTTTGGCATTTTTACGACAGGGTCCCCCCTTACGACATTTTAGCAAAAAATGTTTTTAGCAAAAAATGTTTTTCTTAAAAAATGCATTTTCTTACATTTTCTTACATTTACGGGTTTAGTCGGGACTCCTGATGACGTTTTGAGACATCTCCTACAACTACAGCACCAGAATTGTGCTGCTGAAGCAAGTCCGTTTTTTGGAATTTTTTTTTGTAAAAAAAAAGTTTTCCCAAAAAAAGCATTTTATGCCATTTTTAGGTTTTGTAGCGACTCCTGATGACGTTTTAAGACATCTCCTACAACTACAGCACCAGAATTGTGCTGCTGAAGCAAGTCAGTTTTTTGGCATTTTTACGACAGGGTCCCCCCTTACGACATTTTAGCAAAAAATGTTTTTCGTAAAAAATGCATTTTCTTACATTTTCTTACATTTACGGGTTTAGTCGGGACTCCTGATGACGTTTTGAGACATCTCCTACAACTACAGCACCAGAATTGTGCTGCTGAAGCAAGTCTGTTTTTTGAAATTTTTTTTGTAAAAAAAAAGTTTTCCCAAAAAAAGCATTTTATGCCATTTTTAGGTTTTGTAGGGACTCCTGATGACGTTTTGAGACATCTCCTACAACTACAGCACCAGAATTGTACTGCTGAAGCAAGTCGGTTTTTTGGCATTTTTACGACAGGGTCCCCCCTTACGACATTTTAGCAAAAAATGTTTTTCGTAAAAAATGCATTTTCTTACATTTTCTTACATTTACGGGTTTAGTCGGTACTCCTGATGACGTTTTGAGACATCTCCTACAACTACAGCACCAGAATTGTGCTGCTGAAGCAAGTCCGTTTTTTGGAATTTTTTTTTTTTTAAAAAAATTTTCCCAAAAAAAGCATTTTATGCCATTTTTAGGTTTTGTAGGGACTCCTGATGACGTTTTGAGACATCTCCTACAACTACAGCACCAGAATTGTATTGCTGAAGCAAGTCGGTTTTTTGGCATTTTTACGACAGGGTCCCCCCTTACGACATTTTAGCAAAAAATGTTTTTCTTAAAAAATGCATTTTCTTACATTTTCTTACATTTACGGGTTTAGTCGGGACTCCTGATGACGTTTTAAGATATCTCCTACAACTACAGCACCAGAATTGTACTGCTGAAGCAAGTCCGTTTTTTGGCATTTTTACGACAGGGTCCCCCCTTACGACATTTTAGCAAAAATTTTTTTTCGTAAAAAATGCATTTTCTTACATTTTCTTACATTTACGGGTTTAGTCGCGACTCCTGATGACGTTTTGAGACATCTCCTACAACTACAGCACCAGAATTGTGCTGCTGAAGCAAGACTGTTTTTTGAATTTTTTTTTGTAAAAAAAGTTTTCCAAAAAAAAGCATTTTATGCCATTTTTAGGTTTTGTAGAGACTCCTGATGACGTTTTAAGACATCTCCTACAACTACAGCACCAGAATTGTGCTGCTGAAGCAAGTCAGTTTTTTGGAATTTTTACGACAGGGTCCCCCCTTACGACATTTTAGCAAAAAATGTTTTTCGTAAAAAATGCATTTTCTTACATTTTCTTACATTTACGGGTTTAGTCGGGACTCCTGATGACGTTTTGAGACATCTCCTACAACTACAGCACCAGAATTGTGCTGCTGAAGCAAGTCTGTTTTTTGAATTTTTTTTTGTAAAAAAAAAGTTTTCCCAAAAAAAGCATTTTATGCCATTTTTAGGTTTTGTAGGGACTCCTGATGACGTTTTGAGACATCTCCTACAACTACAGCACCAGAATTGTACTGCTGAAGCAAGTCGTTTTTTTGGCATTTTTACGACAGGGTCCCCCCTTACGACATTTTAGCAAAAAATGTTTTTCGTAAAAAATGCATTTTCTTACATTTACGGGTTTAGTCGGTACTCCTGATGACGTTTTGAGACATCTCCTACAACTACAGCACCAGAATTGTGCTGCTGAAGCAAGTCCGTTTTTTGGAATTTTTTTTTGTAAAAAAAAAGTTTTCCCAAAAAAAGCATTTTATGCCATTTTTAGGTTTTGTAGGGACTCCTGATGACGTTTTGAGACATCTCCTACAACTACAGCACCAGAATTGTACTGCTGAAGCAAGTCGTTTTTTTGGCATTTTTACGACAGGGTCCCCCCTTACGACATTTTAGCAAAAAATGTTTTTCGTAAAAAATGCATTTCTTACATTTTCTTACATTTACGGGTTTAGTCGGGACTCCTGATGACGTTTTGAGACATCTCCTACAACTACAGCACCAGAATTGTGCTGCTGAAGCAAGTCTGTTTTTTGAATTTTTTTTGTAAAAAAAAAGTTTTCCCAAAAAAAGCATTTTATGCCATTTTTAGGTTTTGTAGGGACTCCTGATGACGTTTTGAGACATCTCCTACAACTACAGCACCAGAATTGTACTGCTGAAGCAAGTCGGTTTTTTGGCATTTTTGCGACAGGGTCCCCCCTTACGACATTTTAGCAAATAATGTTTTTCGTAAAAAATGCATTTTCTTACATTTTCTTACATTTACGGGTTTAGTCGGGACTCCTGATGACGTTTTGAGACATCTCCTACAACTACAGCACCAGAATTGTGCTGCTGAAGCAAGTCTGTTTTTTGAATTTTTTTTTGTAAAAAAAAAGTTTTCCCAAAAAAAGCATTTTATGCCATTTTTAAGTTTTGTAGGGACTCCTGATGACGTTTTGAGACATCTCCTACAACTACAGCACCAGAATTGTGCTGCTGAAGCAAGTCAGTTTTTTGGAATTTTTACGACAGGGTCCCTCCCACCTTACGACATTTTAGCAAAAAATGTTTTTCGTAAAAAATGCATTTTCTTACATTTTCTTACATTTACGGGTTTAGTTGGGACTCCTGATGACGTTTTGAGACATCTCCTACAACTACAGCACCAGAATTGTGCTGCTGAAGCAAGTCTGTTTTTTGAATTTTTTTTTGTAAAAAAAAAGTTTTCCCAAAAAAAGCATTTTATGCCATTTTTAGGTTTTGTAGGGACTCCTGATGACATTTTGAGACATCTCCTACAACTACAGCACCAGAATTGTACTGCTGAAGCAAGTCGGTTTTTTGGCATTTTTACGACAGGGTCCCCCCTTACGACATTTTAGCAAAAAATTTTTTTCTTAAAAAATGCATTTTCTTACATTTTCTTACATTTACAGGTTTAGTCGGGACTCCTGATGACGTTTTGAGACATCTCCTACAACTACAGCACCAGAATTGTGCTGCTGAAGCAAGTCCGTTTTTTGGAATTTTTTTTTTGTAAAAAAAGTTTTCCCAAAAAAAGCATTTTATGCCATTTTTAGGTTTTGTAGGGACTCCTGATGACGTTTTGAGACATCTCCTACAACTACAGCACCAGAATTGTGCTGCTGAAGCAAGTCAGTTTTTTGGCATTTTTACGACAGGGTCCCCCCTTACGACATTTTAGCAAAAAACATTTTTCGTAAAAAATGCATTTTCTTCCATTTTCTTACATTTACGGGTTTAGTCGGGACTCCTGATGACGTTTTGAGACATCTCCTACAACTACAGCACCAGAATTGTGCTGCTGAAGCAAGTCTGTTTTTTGAATTTTTTTTTGTAAAAAAAAAGTTTTCCCAAAAAAAGCATTTTATGCCATTTTTGGGTTTTGTAGGGACTCCTGATGACGTTTTGAGACATCTCCTACAACTACAGCACCAGAATTGTGCTGCTGAAGCAAGTCTGTTTTTTGAATTTTTTTTTGTAAAAAAAAAGTTTTCCCAAAAAAAGCATTTTATGCCATTTTTAGGTTTTGTAGGGACTCCTGATGACATTTTGAGACATCTCCTACAACTACAGCACCAGAATTGTACTGCTGAAGCAAGTCGGTTTTTTGGCATTTTTACGACAGGGTCCCCCCTTACGACATTTTAGCAAAAAATGTTTTTCGTAAAAAATGCATTTTCTTACATTTTCTTACATTTACGGGTTTAGTCGGGACTCCTGATGACGTTTTGAGACATCTCCTACAACTACAGCACCAGAATTGTGCTGCTGAAGCAAGTCTGTTTTTTGAATTTTTTTTTGTAAAAAAAAAGTTTTCCCAAAAAAAGCATTTTATGCCATTTTTAGGTTTTGTAGGGACTCCTGATGACGTTTTGAGACATCTCCTACAACTACAGCACCAGAATTGTACTGCTGAAGCAAGTCGGTTTTTTGGCATTTTTACGACAGGGTCCCCCCTTACGACATTTTAGCAAAAAATGTTTTTCTTAAAAAATGCATTTTCTTACATTTTCTTACATTTACGGGTTTAGTCGGGACTCCTGATGACGTTTTGAGACATCTCCTACAACTACAAAACCAGAATTGTACTGCTGAAGCAAGTCCGTTTTTTGGCATTTTTACGACAGGGTCCCCCCTTACGACATTTTAGCAAAAAATGTTTTTCGTAAAAAATGCATTTTCTTACATTTTCTTACATTTACGGGTTTAGTCGGGACTCCTGATGACGTTTTGAGACATCTCCTACAACTACAGCACCAGAATTGTGCTGCTGAAGCAAGTCTGTTTTTTGAATTTTTTTTTGTAAAAAAAAAGTTTTCCCAAAAAAAGCATTTTATGCCATTTTTAGGTTTAGTCGGGACTCCTGATGACGTTTTGAGACATCTCCTACAACTACAGCACCAGAATTGTGCTGCTGAAGCAAGTCTGTTTTTTGAATTTTTTTATGTAAAAAAAAAGTTTTCCCAAAAAAGCATTTTATGCCATTTTTAGGTTTTGTAGGGACTCCTGATGACGTTTTGAGACATCTCCTACAACTACAGCACCAGAATTGTACTGCTGAAGCAAGTCGGTTTTTTGGCATTTTTACGACAGGGTCCCCCCTTACGACATTTTAGCAAAAAATGTTTTTCGTAAAAAATGCATTTTCTTACATTTTCTTACATTTACGGGTTTAGTCGGGACTCCTGATGACGTTTTGAGACATCTCCTACAACTACAGCACCAGAATTGTGCTGCTGAAGCAAGTCTGTTTTTTGAATTTTTTTTTGTAAAAATTTTTTTTTCCCAAAAAAAGCATTTCATGCCATTTTTAGGTTTTGTAGGGACTCCTGATGACGTTTTGAGACATCTCCAACAACTACAGCACCAGAATTGTACTGCTGAAGCAAGTCGGTTTTTTGGCATTTTTACGACATTTTAGCAAAAAATGTTTTTCGTAAAAAATGCATTTTCTTACATTTTCTTACATTTACGGGTTTAGTCGGGACTCCTGATGACGTTTTAAGACATCTCCTACAACTACAGCACCAGAATTGTACTGCTGAAGCAAGTCGGTTTTTTGGCATTTTTACGACAGGGTCCCCCCTTACGACATTTTAGCAAAAAATGTTTTTCGTAAAAAAATGCATTTTCTTACATTTTCTTACATTTACGGGTTTAGTCGGAACTCCTGATGACGTTTTGAGACATCTCCTACAACTACAGCACCAGAATTGTGCTGCTGAAGCAAGTCTGTTTTTTGAATTTTTTTTTGTAAAAAAAAAGTTTTTCCAAAAAAAGCATTTTATGCCATTTTTAGGTTTTGTAGGGACTTCTGATGACGTTTTGAGACATCTCCTACAACTACAGCACCAGAATTGTACTGCTGAAGCAAGTCGGTTTTTTGGCATTTTTACGACACGGTCCCCCCTTACGACATTTTAGCAAAAAATTTTTTTCTTAAAAAATGCATTTTCTTACATTTTCTTACATTTACGGGTTTAGTCGGGACTCCTGATGACGTTTTAAGACATCTCCTACAACTACAGCACCAGAATTGTACTGCTGAAGCAAGTCCGTTTTTTGGCATTTTTACGACAGGGTCCCCCCTTACGACATTTTAGCAAAAAATGTTTTTCGTAAAAAAATGCATTTTCTTACATTTTCTTACATTTACGGGTTTAGTCGGGACTCCTGATGACGTTTTGAGACATCTCCTACAACTACAGCACCAGAATTGTGCTGCTGAAGCAAGTCTGTTTTTTGAATTTTTTTTTGTAAAAAAAAAGTTTTTCCAAAAAAAGCATTTTATGCCATTTTTAGGTTTTGTAGGGACTCCTGATGACGTTTTGAGACATCTCCTACAACTACAGCACCAGAATTGTACTGCTGAAGCAAGTCGGTTTTTTGGCATTTTTACGACAGGGTCCCCCCTTACGACATTTTAGCAAAAAATGTTTTTCTTAAAAAATGCATTTTCTTAAATTGTCTTACATTTACGGGTTTAGTCGGGACTCCTGATGACGTTTTAAGACATCTCCTACAACTACAGCACCAGAATTGTACTGCTGAAGCAAGTCGGTTTTTTGGCATTTTTACGACAGGGTCCCCCCTTACGACATTTTAGCAAAAAATGTTTTTCTTAAAAAATGCATTTTCTTACATTTTCTTACATTTACGGGTTTAGTCGGGACTCCTGATGACGTTTTGAGACATCTCCTACAACTACAGCACCAGAATTGTGCTGCTGAAGCAAGTCTGTTTTTTGAATTTTTTTATGTAAAAAAAAAGTTTTCCCAAAAAAAGCATTTTATGCCATTTTTAGGTTTTGTAGGGACTCCTGATGACGTTTTGAGACATCTCCTACAACTACAGCACCAGAATTGTACTGCTGAAGCAAGTCGGTTTTTTGGCATTTTTACGACAGGGTCCCCCCTTACGACATTTTAGCAAAAAATGTTTTTCGTAAAAAATGCATTTTCTTACATTTTCTTACATTTACGGGTTTAGTCGGGACTCCTGATGACGTTTTGAGACATCTCCTACAACTACAGCACCAGAATTGTGCTGCTGAAGCAAGTCTGTTTTTTGAATTTTTTTTTGTAAAAATTTTTTTTTCCCAAAAAAAGCATTTCATGCCATTTTTAGGTTTTGTAGGGACTCCTGATGACGTTTTGAGACATCTCCTACAACTACAGCACCAGAATTGTGCTGCTGAAGCAAGTCTGTTTTTTGAATTTTTTTTTGTAAAAAAAAAGTTTTTCCAAAAAAAGCATTTTATGCCATTTTTAGGTTTTGTAGGGACTCCTGATGACGTTTTGAGACATCTCCTACAACTACAGCACCAGAATTGTACTGCTGAAGCAAGTCGGTTTTTTGGCATTTTTACGACAGGGTCCCCCCTTACGACATTTTAGCAAAAAATGTTTTTCTTAAAAAATGCATTTTCTTAAATTGTCTTACATTTACGGGTTTAGTCGGGACTCCTGATGACGTTTTAAGACATCTCCTACAACTACAGCACCAGAATTGTACTGCTGAAGCAAGTCCGTTTTTTGGCATTTTTACGACAGGGTCCCCCCTTACGACATTTTAGCAAAAAATGTTTTTCGTAAAAAATGCATTTTCTTACATTTTCTTACATTTACGGGTTTAGTCGGGACTCCTGATGACGTTTTGAGACATCTCCTACAACTACAGCACCAGAATTGTGCTGTTGAAGCAAGTCTGTTTTTTGAATTTTTTTTTGTAAAAAAAAAGTTTTCCCAAAAAAAGCATTTTATGCCATTTTTAGGTTTTGTAGGGACTCCTGATGACGTTTTGAGACATCTCCTACAACTACAGCACCAGAATTGTACTGCTGAAGCAAGTCGGTTTTTTGGCATTTTTACGACAGGGTCCCCCCTTACGACATTTTAGCAAAAAATGTTTTTCGTAAAAAATGCATTTTCTTACATTTTCTCACATTTACGGGTTTAGTCGGGACTCCTGATGACGTTTTGAGACATCTCCTACAACTACAGCACCAGAATTGTGCTGCTGAAGCAAGTCTGTTTTTTGAATTTTTTTTTCTAAAAAAAAAGTTTTCCCAAAAAAAGCATTTTATGCCATTTTTAGGTTTTGTAGGGACTCCTGATGACGTTTTAAGACATCTCCTACAACTACAGCACCAGAATTGTGCTGCTGAAGCAAGTCAGTTTTTTGGAATTTTTACGATAGGGTCCCCCCTTACGACATTTTAGTAAAAAATGTTTTTCGTAAAAAATGCATTTTCTTACATTTACGGGTTTAGTCGGGACTCCTGATGACGTTTTGAGACATCTCCTACAACTACAGCACCAGAATTGTGCTGCTGAAGCAAGTCTGTTTTTTGAATTTTTTTTTGTAAAAAAAAAGTTTTCCCAAAAAAAGCATTTTATGCCATTTTTAGGTTTTGTAGGGACTCCTGATGACGTTTTGAGACATCTCCTACAACTACAGCACCAGAATTGTACTGCTGAAGCAAGTCGGTTTTTTGAATTTTTTTTTGTAAAAAAAACGTTTTCCCAAAAAGAGCATTTTATGCCATTTTTAGGTTTTGTAGGGACTCCTGATGACGTTTTGAGACATCTCCTACAACTACAGCACCAGAATTGTACTGCTGAAGCAAGTCGTTTTTTTGGCATTTTTACGACAGGGTCCCCCCTTACGACATTTTAGCAAAAAATGTTTTTCGTAAAAAATGCATTTTCTTACATTTTCTTACATTTACGGGTTTAGTCGGGACTCCTGATGACGTTTTGAGACATCTCCTACAACTACAGCACCAGAATTGTGCTGCTGAAGCAAGTCTGTTTTTTGAATTTTTTTTGTAAAAAAAAAGTTTTCCCAAAAAAAGCATTTTATGCCATTTTTAGGTTTTGTAGGGACTCCTGATGACGTTTTGAGACATCTCCTACAACTACAGCACCAGAATTGTACTGCTGAAGCAAGTCGGTTTTTTGGCATTTTTGCGACAGGGTCCCCCCTTACGACATTTTAGCAAATAATGTTTTTCGTAAAAAATGCATTTTCTTACATTTTCTTACATTTACGGGTTTAGTCGGGACTCCTGATGACGTTTTGAGACATCTCCTACAACTACAGCACCAGAATTGTGCTGCTGAAGCAAGTCTGTTTTTTGAATTTTTTTTTGTAAAAAAAAAGTTTTCCCAAAAAAAGCATTTTATGCCATTTTTAAGTTTTGTAGGGACTCCTGATGACGTTTTGAGACATCTCCTACAACTACAGCACCAGAATTGTGCTGCTGAAGCAAGTCAGTTTTTTGGAATTTTTACGACAGGGTCCCTCCCACCTTACGACATTTTAGCAAAAAATGTTTTTCGTAAAAAATGCATTTTCTTACATTTTCTTACATTTACGGGTTTAGTTGGGACTCCTGATGACGTTTTGAGACATCTCCTACAACTACAGCACCAGAATTGTGCTGCTGAAGCAAGTCTGTTTTTTGAATTTTTTTTTGTAAAAAAAAAGTTTTCCCAAAAAAAGCATTTTATGCCATTTTTAGGTTTTGTAGGGACTCCTGATGACGTTTTGAGACATCTCCTACAACTACAGCACCAGAATTGTACTGCTGAAGCAAGTCGGTTTTTTGGCATTTTCACGACAGGGTCCCCCCTTACGACATTTTAGCAAAAAATGTTTTTCTTAAAAAATGCATTTTCTTACATTTTCTTACATTTACAGGTTTAGTCGGGACTCCTGATGACGTTTTGAGACATCTCCTACAACTACAGCACCAGAATTGTGCTGCTGAAGCAAGTCCGTTTTTTGGAATTTTTTTTTGTAAAAAAAGTTTTCCCAAAAAAAGCATTTTATGCCATTTTTAGGTTTTGTAGGGACTCCTGATGACGTTTTGAGACATCTCCTACAACTACAGCACCAGAATTGTGCTGCTGAAGCAAGTCAGTTTTTTGGCATTTTTACGACAGGGTCCCCCCTTACGACATTTTAGCAAAAAACATTTTTCGTAAAAAATGCATTTTCTTCCATTTTCTTACATTTACGGGTTTAGTCGGGACTCCTGATGACGTTTTGAGACATCTCCTACAACTACAGCACCAGAATTGTGCTGCTGAAGCAAGTCTGTTTTTTGAAATTTTTTTTGTAAAAAAAAAGTTTTCCCAAAAAAAGCATTTTATGCCATTTTTGGGTTTTGTAGGGACTCCTGATGACGTTTTGAGACATCTCCTACAACTACAGCACCAGAATTGTGCTGCTGAAGCAAGTCTGTTTTTTGAATTTTTTTTTGTAAAAAAAAAGTTTTCCCAAAAAAAGCATTTTATGCCATTTTTAGGTTTTGTAGGGACTCCTGATGACATTTTGAGACATCTCCTACAACTACAGCACCAGAATTGTACTGCTGAAGCAAGTCGGTTTTTTGGCATTTTTACGACAGGGTCCCCCCTTACGACATTTTAGCAAAAAATGTTTTTCGTAAAAAATGCATTTTCTTACATTTTCTTACATTTACGGGTTTAGTCGGGACTCCTGATGACGTTTTGAGACATCTCCTACAACTACAGCACCAGAATTGTGCTGTTGAAGCAAGTCTGTTTTTTGAATTTTTTTTTGTAAAAAAAAAGTTTTCCCAAAAAAAGCATTTTATGCCATTTTTAGGTTTTGTAGGGACTCCTGATGACGTTTTGAGACATCTCCTACAACTACAGCACCAGAATTGTACTGCTGAAGCAAGTCGGTTTTTTGGCATTTTTACGACAGGGTCCCCCCTTACGACATTTTAGCAAAAAATGTTTTTCGTAAAAAATGCATTTTCTTACATTTTCTCACATTTACGGGTTTAGTCGGGACTCCTGATGACGTTTTGAGACATCTCCTACAACTACAGCACCAGAATTGTGCTGCTGAAGCAAGTCTGTTTTTTGAATTTTTTTTTCTAAAAAAAAAGTTTTCCAAAAAAAAGCATTTTATGCCATTTTTAGGTTTTGTAGGGACTCCTGATGACGTTTTAAGACATCTCCTACAACTACAGCACCAGAATTGTGCTGCTGAAGCAAGTCAGTTTTTTGGCATTTTTACGACAGGGTCCCCCCTTACGACATTTTAGCAAAAAATGTTTTTCGTAAAAAATGCATTTTCTTACATTTTCTCACATTTACGGGTTTAGTCGGGACTCCTGATGACGTTTTGAGACATCTCCTACAACTACAGCACCAGAATTGTGCTGCTAAAGCAAGTCCGTTTTTTGGCATTTTTACGACAGGGTCCCCCCTTACGACATTTTAGCAAAAAAATTTTTTCGTAAAAAATGCATTTTCTTACATTTTCTTACATTTACGGGTTTAGTCGCGACTCCTGATGACGTTTTGAGACATCTCCTACAACTACAGCACCAGAATTGTGCTGCTGAAGCAAGACTGTTTTTTTAATTTTTTTTTGTAAAAAAAAAGTTTTCCAAAAAAAAGCATTTTATGCCATTTTTAGGTTTTGTAGGGACTCCTGATGACGTTTTAAGACATCTCCTACAACTACAGCACCAGAATTGTGCTGCTGAAGCAAGTCAGTTTTTTGGCATTTTTACGACAGGGTCCCCCCTTACGACATTTTAGCAAAAAATGTTTTTCTTAAAAAATGCATTTTCTTACATTTTCTTACATTTACGGGTTTAGTCGGGACTCCTGATGACGTTTTGAGACATCTCCTACAACTACAGCACCAGAATTGTGCTGCTAAAGCAAGTCCGTTTTTTGGAATTTTTTTTTGTAAAAAAAAAGTTTTCCCAAAAAAAGCATTTTATGCCATTTTTAGGTTTTGTAGGGACTCCTAATGACGTTTTGAGACATCTCCTACAACTACAGCACCAGAATTGTACTGCTGAAGCAAGTCGGTTTTTTGGCATTTTTACGACAGGGTCCCCCCTTACGACATTTTAGCAAAAAATGTTTTTAGCAAAAAATGTTTTTCTTAAAAAATGCATTTTCTTACATTTTCTTACATTTACGGGTTTAGTCGGGACTCCTGATGACGTTTTGAGACATCTCCTACAACTACAGCACCAGAATTGTGCTGCTGAAGCAAGTCCGTTTTTTGGAATTTTTTTTTGTAAAAAAAAAGTTTTCCCAAAAAAAGCATTTTATGCCATTTTTAGGTTTTGTAGCGACTCCTGATGACGTTTTAAGACATCTCCTACAACTACAGCACCAGAATTGTGCTGCTGAAGCAAGTCAGTTTTTTGGCATTTTTACGACAGGGTCCCCCCTTACGACATTTTAGCAAAAAATGTTTTTCGTAAAAAATGCATTTTCTTACATTTTCTTACATTTACGGGTTTAGTCGGGACTCCTGATGACGTTTTGAGACATCTCCTACAACTACAGCACCAGAATTGTGCTGCTGAAGCAAGTCTGTTTTTTGAAATTTTTTTTGTAAAAAAAAAGTTTTCCCAAAAAAAGCATTTTATGCCATTTTTAGGTTTTGTAGGGACTCCTGATGACGTTTTGAGACATCTCCTACAACTACAGCACCAGAATTGTACTGCTGAAGCAAGTCGGTTTTTTGGCATTTTTACGACAGGGTCCCCCCTTACGACATTTTAGCAAAAAATGTTTTTCGTAAAAAATGCATTTTCTTACATTTTCTTACATTTACGGGTTTAGTCGGTACTCCTGATGACGTTTTGAGACATCTCCTACAACTACAGCACCAGAATTGTGCTGCTGAAGCAAGTCCGTTTTTTGGAATTTTTTTTTTTTTAAAAAAATTTTCCCAAAAAAAGCATTTTATGCCATTTTTAGGTTTTGTAGGGACTCCTGATGACGTTTTGAGACATCTCCTACAACTACAGCACCAGAATTGTATTGCTGAAGCAAGTCGGTTTTTTGGCATTTTTACGACAGGGTCCCCCCTTACGACATTTTAGCAAAAAATGTTTTTCTTAAAAAATGCATTTTCTTACATTTTCTTACATTTACGGGTTTAGTCGGGACTCCTGATGACGTTTTAAGATATCTCCTACAACTACAGCACCAGAATTGTACTGCTGAAGCAAGTCCGTTTTTTGGCATTTTTACGACAGGGTCCCCCCTTACGACATTTTAGCAAAAATTTTTTTTCGTAAAAAATGCATTTTCTTACATTTTCTTACATTTACGGGTTTAGTCGCGACTCCTGATGACGTTTTGAGACATCTCCTACAACTACAGCACCAGAATTGTGCTGCTGAAGCAAGACTGTTTTTTGAATTTTTTTTTGTAAAAAAAGTTTTCCAAAAAAAAGCATTTTATGCCATTTTTAGGTTTTGTAGAGACTCCTGATGACGTTTTAAGACATCTCCTACAACTACAGCACCAGAATTGTGCTGCTGAAGCAAGTCAGTTTTTTGGAATTTTTACGACAGGGTCCCCCCTTACGACATTTTAGCAAAAAATGTTTTTCGTAAAAAATGCATTTTCTTACATTTTCTTACATTTACGGGTTTAGTCGGGACTCCTGATGACGTTTTGAGACATCTCCTACAACTACAGCACCAGAATTGTGCTGCTGAAGCAAGTCTGTTTTTTGAATTTTTTTTTGTAAAAAAAAAGTTTTCCCAAAAAAAGCATTTTATGCCATTTTTAGGTTTTGTAGGGACTCCTGATGACGTTTTGAGACATCTCCTACAACTACAGCACCAGAATTGTACTGCTGAAGCAAGTCGTTTTTTTGGCATTTTTACGACAGGGTCCCCCCTTACGACATTTTAGCAAAAAATGTTTTTCGTAAAAAATGCATTTTCTTACATTTACGGGTTTAGTCGGTACTCCTGATGACGTTTTGAGACATCTCCTACAACTACAGCACCAGAATTGTGCTGCTGAAGCAAGTCCGTTTTTTGGAATTTTTTTTTGTAAAAAAAAAGTTTTCCCAAAAAAAGCATTTTATGCCATTTTTAGGTTTTGTAGGGACTTCTGATGACGTTTTGAGACATCTCCTACAACTACAGCACCAGAATTGTACTGCTGAAGCAAGTCCGTTTTTTGGCATTTTTACGACAGGGTCCCCCCTTACGACATTTTAGCAAAAAATGTTTTTCGTAAAAAATGCATTTTCTTACATTTTCTTACATTTACGGGTTTAGTCGGGACTCCTGATGACGTTTTGAGACATCTCCTACAACTACAGCACCAGAATTGTGCTGCTGAAGCCAGTCTGTTTTTTGAATTTTTTTTTGTAAAAAAAAAGTTTTCCCAAAAAAAGCATTTTATGCCATTTTTAGGTTTTGTAGGGACTCCTGATGACGTTTTGAGACATCTCCTACAACTACAGCACCAGAATTGTACTGCTGAAGCAAGTCGGTTTTTTGGCATTTTTACGACAGGGTCCCCCCTTACGACATTTTAGCAAAAAATGTTTTTCTTAAAAAATGCATTTTCTTACATTTTCTTACATTTACGGGTTTAGTCGGGACTCCTGATGACGTTTTGAGACATCTCCTACAACTACAGCACCAGAATTGTGCTGCTGAAGCAAGTCTGTTTTTTGAATTTTTTTATGTAAAAAAAAAGTTTTCCCAAAAAAAGCATTTTATGCCATTTTTAGGTTTTGTAGGGACTCCTGATGACGTTTTGAGACATCTCCTACAACTACAGCACCAGAATTGTGCTGCTGAAGCAAGTCTGTTTTTTGAATTTTTTTTTGTAAAAAAAAAGTTTTCCCAAAAAAAGCATTTTATGCCATTTTTAGGTTTAGTCGGGACTCCTGATGACGTTTTGAGACATCTCCTACAACTACAGCACCAGAATTGTGCTGCTGAAGCAAGTCTGTTTTTTGAATTTTTTTATGTAAAAAAAAAGTTTTCCCAAAAAAGCATTTTATGCCATTTTTAGGTTTTGTAGGGACTCCTGATGACGTTTTGAGACATCTCCTACAACTACAGCACCAGAATTGTGCTGCTGAAGCAAGTCTGTTTTTTGAATTTTTTTTTGTAAAAATTTTTTTTTCCCAAAAAAAGCATTTCATGCCATTTTTAGGTTTTGTAGGGACTCCTGATGACGTTTTGAGACATCTCCTACAACTACAGCACCAGAATTGTACTGCTGAAGCAAGTCGGTTTTTTGGCATTTTTACGACATTTTAGCAAAAAATGTTTTTCGTAAAAAATGCATTTTCTTACATTTTCTTACATTTACGGGTTTAGTCGGGACTCCTGATGACATTTTAAGACATCTCCTACAACTACAGCACCAGAATTGTACTGCTGAAGCAAGTCGGTTTTTTGGCATTTTTACGACAGGGTCCCCCCTTACGACATTTTAGCAAAAAATGTTTTTCGTAAAAAAATGCATTTTCTTACATTTTCTTACATTTACGGGTTTAGTCGGGACTCCTGATGACGTTTTGAGACATCTCCTACAACTACAGCACCAGAATTGTGCTGCTGAAGCAAGTCTGTTTTTTGAATTTTTTTTTGTAAAAAAAAAGTTTTTCCAAAAAAAGCATTTTATGCCATTTTTAGGTTTTGTAGGGACTCCTGATGACGTTTTGAGACATCTCCTACAACTACAGCACCAGAATTGTACTGCTGAAGCAAGTCGGTTTTTTGGCATTTTTACGACAGGGTCCCCCCTTACGACATTTTAGCAAAAAATGTTTTTCGTAAAAAATGCATTTTCTTACATTTTCTTACATTTACGGGTTTAGTCGGGACTCCTGATGACGTTTTGAGACATCTCCTACAACTACAGCACCAGAATTGTGCTGCTGAAGCAAGTCTGTTTTTTGAATTTTTTTTTGTAAAAAAAAAGTTTTCCCAAAAAAAGCATTTTATGCCATTTTTAGGTTTTGTAGGGACTCCTGATGACGTTTTGAGACATCTCCTACAACTACAGCACCAGAATTGTACTGCTGAAGCAAGTCGGTTTTTTGGCATTTTTACGACAGGGTCCCCCCTTACGACATTTTAGCAAAAAATGTTTTTCTTAAAAAATGCATTTTCTTACATTTTCTTACATTTACGGGTTTAGTCGGGACTCCTGATGACGTTTTGAGACATCTCCTACAACTACAAAACCAGAATTGTACTGCTGAAGCAAGTCCGTTTTTTGGCATTTTTACGACAGGGTCCCCCCTTACGACATTTTAGCAAAAAATGTTTTTCGTAAAAAATGCATTTTCTTACATTTTCTTACATTTACGGGTTTAGTCGGGACTCCTGATGACGTTTTGAGACATCTCCTACAACTACAGCACCAGAATTGTGCTGCTGAAGCAAGTCTGTTTTTTGAATTTTTTTTTGTAAAAAAAAAGTTTTCCCAAAAAAAGCATTTTATGCCATTTTTAGGTTTAGTCGGGACTCCTGATGACGTTTTGAGACATCTCCTACAACTACAGCACCAGAATTGTGCTGCTGAAGCAAGTCTGTTTTTTGAATTTTTTTATGTAAAAAAAAAGTTTTCCCAAAAAAGCATTTTATGCCATTTTTAGGTTTTGTAGGGACTCCTGATGACGTTTTGAGACATCTCCTACAACTACAGCACCAGAATTGTACTGCTGAAGCAAGTCGGTTTTTTGGCATTTTTACGACAGGGTCCCCCCTTACGACATTTTAGCAAAAAATGTTTTTCGTAAAAAATGCATTTTCTTACATTTTCTTACATTTACGGGTTTAGTCGGGACTCCTGATGACGTTTTGAGACATCTCCTACAACTACAGCACCAGAATTGTGCTGCTGAAGCAAGTCTGTTTTTTGAATTTTTTTTTGTAAAAATTTTTTTTTCCCAAAAAAAGCATTTCATGCCATTTTTAGGTTTTGTAGGGACTCCTGATGACGTTTTGAGACATCTCCAACAACTACAGCACCAGAATTGTACTGCTGAAGCAAGTCGGTTTTTTGGCATTTTTACGACATTTTAGCAAAAAATGTTTTTCGTAAAAAATGCATTTTCTTACATTTTCTTACATTTACGGGTTTAGTCGGGACTCCTGATGACGTTTTAAGACATCTCCTACAACTACAGCACCAGAATTGTACTGCTGAAGCAAGTCGGTTTTTTGGCATTTTTACGACAGGGTCCCCCCTTACGACATTTTAGCAAAAAATGTTTTTCGTAAAAAAATGCATTTTCTTACATTTTCTTACATTTACGGGTTTAGTCGGGACTCCTGATGACGTTTTGAGACATCTCCTACAACTACAGCACCAGAATTGTGCTGCTGAAGCAAGTCTGTTTTTTGAATTTTTTTTTGTAAAAAAAAAGTTTTTCCAAAAAAAGCATTTTATGCCATTTTTAGGTTTTGTAGGGACTTCTGATGACGTTTTGAGACATCTCCTACAACTACAGCACCAGAATTGTACTGCTGAAGCAAGTCGGTTTTTTGGCATTTTTACGACACGGTCCCCCCTTACGACATTTTAGCAAAAAATTTTTTTCTTAAAAAATGCATTTTCTTACATTTTCTTACATTTACGGGTTTAGTCGGGACTCCTGATGACGTTTTAAGACATCTCCTACAACTACAGCACCAGAATTGTACTGCTGAAGCAAGTCCGTTTTTTGGCATTTTTACGACAGGGTCCCCCCTTACGACATTTTAGCAAAAAATGTTTTTCGTAAAAAAATGCATTTTCTTACATTTTCTTACATTTACGGGTTTAGTCGGGACTCCTGATGACGTTTTGAGACATCTCCTACAACTACAGCACCAGAATTGTGCTGCTGAAGCAAGTCTGTTTTTTGAATTTTTTTTTGTAAAAAAAAAGTTTTTCCAAAAAAAGCATTTTATGCCATTTTTAGGTTTTGTAGGGACTCCTGATGACGTTTTGAGACATCTCCTACAACTACAGCACCAGAATTGTACTGCTGAAGCAAGTCGGTTTTTTGGCATTTTTACGACAGGGTCCCCCCTTACGACATTTTAGCAAAAAATGTTTTTCTTAAAAAATGCATTTTCTTAAATTGTCTTACATTTACGGGTTTAGTCGGGACTCCTGATGACGTTTTAAGACATCTCCTACAACTACAGCACCAGAATTGTACTGCTGAAGCAAGTCGGTTTTTTGGCATTTTTACGACAGGGTCCCCCCTTACGACATTTTAGCAAAAAATGTTTTTCTTAAAAAATGCATTTTCTTACATTTTCTTACATTTACGGGTTTAGTCGGGACTCCTGATGACGTTTTGAGACATCTCCTACAACTACAGCACCAGAATTGTGCTGCTGAAGCAAGTCTGTTTTTTGAATTTTTTTATGTAAAAAAAAAGTTTTCCCAAAAAAAGCATTTTATGCCATTTTTAGGTTTTGTAGGGACTCCTGATGACGTTTTGAGACATCTCCTACAACTACAGCACCAGAATTGTACTGCTGAAGCAAGTCGGTTTTTTGGCATTTTTACGACAGGGTCCCCCCTTACGACATTTTAGCAAAAAATGTTTTTCGTAAAAAATGCATTTTCTTACATTTTCTTACATTTACGGGTTTAGTCGGGACTCCTGATGACGTTTTGAGACATCTCCTACAACTACAGCACCAGAATTGTGCTGCTGAAGCAAGTCTGTTTTTTGAATTTTTTTTTGTAAAAATTTTTTTTTCCCAAAAAAAGCATTTCATGCCATTTTTAGGTTTTGTAGGGACTCCTGATGACGTTTTGAGACATCTCCTACAACTACAGCACCAGAATTGTGCTGCTGAAGCAAGTCTGTTTTTTGAATTTTTTTTTGTAAAAAAAAAGTTTTTCCAAAAAAAGCATTTTATGCCATTTTTAGGTTTTGTAGGGACTCCTGATGACGTTTTGAGACATCTCCTACAACTACAGCACCAGAATTGTACTGCTGAAGCAAGTCGGTTTTTTGGCATTTTTACGACAGGGTCCCCCCTTACGACATTTTAGCAAAAAATGTTTTTCTTAAAAAATGCATTTTCTTAAATTGTCTTACATTTACGGGTTTAGTCGGGACTCCTGATGACGTTTTAAGACATCTCCTACAACTACAGCACCAGAATTGTACTGCTGAAGCAAGTCCGTTTTTTGGCATTTTTACGACAGGGTCCCCCCTTACGACATTTTAGCAAAAAATGTTTTTCGTAAAAAATGCATTTTCTTACATTTTCTTACATTTACGGGTTTAGTCGGGACTCCTGATGACGTTTTGAGACATCTCCTACAACTACAGCACCAGAATTGTGCTGTTGAAGCAAGTCTGTTTTTTGAATTTTTTTTTGTAAAAAAAAAGTTTTCCCAAAAAAAGCATTTTATGCCATTTTTAGGTTTTGTAGGGACTCCTGATGACGTTTTGAGACATCTCCTACAACTACAGCACCAGAATTGTACTGCTGAAGCAAGTCGGTTTTTTGGCATTTTTACGACAGGGTCCCCCCTTACGACATTTTAGCAAAAAATGTTTTTCGTAAAAAATGCATTTTCTTACATTTTCTCACATTTACGGGTTTAGTCGGGACTCCTGATGACGTTTTGAGACATCTCCTACAACTACAGCACCAGAATTGTGCTGCTGAAGCAAGTCTGTTTTTTGAATTTTTTTTTCTAAAAAAAAAGTTTTCCCAAAAAAAGCATTTTATGCCATTTTTAGGTTTTGTAGGGACTCCTGATGACGTTTTAAGACATCTCCTACAACTACAGCACCAGAATTGTGCTGCTGAAGCAAGTCAGTTTTTTGGAATTTTTACGATAGGGTCCCCCCTTACGACATTTTAGTAAAAAATGTTTTTCGTAAAAAATGCATTTTCTTACATTTACGGGTTTAGTCGGGACTCCTGATGACGTTTTGAGACATCTCCTACAACTACAGCACCAGAATTGTGCTGCTGAAGCAAGTCTGTTTTTTGAATTTTTTTTTGTAAAAAAAAAGTTTTCCCAAAAAAAGCATTTTATGCCATTTTTAGGTTTTGTAGGGACTCCTGATGACGTTTTGAGACATCTCCTACAACTACAGCACCAGAATTGTACTGCTGAAGCAAGTCGGTTTTTTGAATTTTTTTTTGTAAAAAAAACGTTTTCCCAAAAAGAGCATTTTATGCCATTTTTAGGTTTTGTAGGGACTCCTGATGACGTTTTGAGACATCTCCTACAACTACAGCACCAGAATTGTACTGCTGAAGCAAGTCGTTTTTTTGGCATTTTTACGACAGGGTCCCCCCTTACGACATTTTAGCAAAAAATGTTTTTCGTAAAAAATGCATTTTCTTACATTTTCTTACATTTACGGGTTTAGTCGGGACTCCTGATGACGTTTTGAGACATCTCCTACAACTACAGCACCAGAATTGTGCTGCTGAAGCAAGTCTGTTTTTTGAATTTTTTTTGTAAAAAAAAAGTTTTCCCAAAAAAAGCATTTTATGCCATTTTTAGGTTTTGTAGGGACTCCTGATGACGTTTTGAGACATCTCCTACAACTACAGCACCAGAATTGTACTGCTGAAGCAAGTCGGTTTTTTGGCATTTTTGCGACAGGGTCCCCCCTTACGACATTTTAGCAAATAATGTTTTTCGTAAAAAATGCATTTTCTTACATTTTCTTACATTTACGGGTTTAGTCGGGACTCCTGATGACGTTTTGAGACATCTCCTACAACTACAGCACCAGAATTGTGCTGCTGAAGCAAGTCTGTTTTTTGAATTTTTTTTTGTAAAAAAAAAGTTTTCCCAAAAAAAGCATTTTATGCCATTTTTAAGTTTTGTAGGGACTCCTGATGACGTTTTGAGACATCTCCTACAACTACAGCACCAGAATTGTGCTGCTGAAGCAAGTCAGTTTTTTGGAATTTTTACGACAGGGTCCCTCCCACCTTACGACATTTTAGCAAAAAATGTTTTTCGTAAAAAATGCATTTTCTTACATTTTCTTACATTTACGGGTTTAGTTGGGACTCCTGATGACGTTTTGAGACATCTCCTACAACTACAGCACCAGAATTGTGCTGCTGAAGCAAGTCTGTTTTTTGAATTTTTTTTTGTAAAAAAAAAGTTTTCCCAAAAAAAGCATTTTATGCCATTTTTAGGTTTTGTAGGGACTCCTGATGACGTTTTGAGACATCTCCTACAACTACAGCACCAGAATTGTACTGCTGAAGCAAGTCGGTTTTTTGGCATTTTTACGACAGGGTCCCCCCTTACGACATTTTAGCAAAAAATGTTTTTCTTAAAAAATGCATTTTCTTACATTTTCTTACATTTACAGGTTTAGTCGGGACTCCTGATGACGTTTTGAGACATCTCCTACAACTACAGCACCAGAATTGTGCTGCTGAAGCAAGTCCGTTTTTTGGAATTTTTTTTTGTAAAAAAAGTTTTCCCAAAAAAAGCATTTTATGCCATTTTTAGGTTTTGTAGGGACTCCTGATGACGTTTTGAGACATCTCCTACAACTACAGCACCAGAATTGTGCTGCTGAAGCAAGTCAGTTTTTTGGCATTTTTACGACAGGGTCCCCCCTTACGACATTTTAGCAAAAAACATTTTTCGTAAAAAATGCATTTTCTTCCATTTTCTTACATTTACGGGTTTAGTCGGGACTCCTGATGACGTTTTGAGACATCTCCTACAACTACAGCACCAGAATTGTGCTGCTGAAGCAAGTCTGTTTTTTGAAATTTTTTTTGTAAAAAAAAAGTTTTCCCAAAAAAAGCATTTTATGCCATTTTTGGGTTTTGTAGGGACTCCTGATGACGTTTTGAGACATCTCCTACAACTACAGCACCAGAATTGTGCTGCTGAAGCAAGTCTGTTTTTTGAATTTTTTTTTGTAAAAAAAAAGTTTTCCCAAAAAAAGCATTTTATGCCATTTTTAGGTTTTGTAGGGACTCCTGATGACATTTTGAGACATCTCCTACAACTACAGCACCAGAATTGTACTGCTGAAGCAAGTCGGTTTTTTGGCATTTTTACGACAGGGTCCCCCCTTACGACATTTTAGCAAAAAATGTTTTTCGTAAAAAATGCATTTTCTTACATTTTCTCACATTTACGGGTTTAGTCGGGACTCCTGATGACGTTTTGAGACATCTCCTACAACTACAGCACCAGAATTGTGCTGCTGAAGCAAGTCTGTTTTTTGAATTTTTTTTTCTAAAAAAAAAGTTTTCCAAAAAAAAGCATTTTATGCCATTTTTAGGTTTTGTAGGGACTCCTGATGACGTTTTAAGACATCTCCTACAACTACAGCACCAGAATTGTGCTGCTGAAGCAAGTCAGTTTTTTGGCATTTTTACGACAGGGTCCCCCCTTACGACATTTTAGCAAAAAATGTTTTTCGTAAAAAATGCATTTTCTTACATTTTCTCACATTTACGGGTTTAGTCGGGACTCCTGATGACGTTTTGAGACATCTCCTACAACTACAGCACCAGAATTGTGCTGCTAAAGCAAGTCCGTTTTTTGGCATTTTTACGACAGGGTCCCCCCTTACGACATTTTAGCAAAAAAATTTTTTCGTAAAAAATGCATTTTCTTACATTTTCTTACATTTACGGGTTTAGTCGCGACTCCTGATGACGTTTTGAGACATCTCCTACAACTACAGCACCAGAATTGTGCTGCTGAAGCAAGACTGTTTTTTTAATTTTTTTTTGTAAAAAAAAAGTTTTCCAAAAAAAAGCATTTTATGCCATTTTTAGGTTTTGTAGGGACTCCTGATGACGTTTTAAGACATCTCCTACAACTACAGCACCAGAATTGTGCTGCTGAAGCAAGTCAGTTTTTTGGCATTTTTACGACAGGGTCCCCCCTTACGACATTTTAGCAAAAAATGTTTTTCTTAAAAAATGCATTTTCTTACATTTTCTTACATTTACGGGTTTAGTCGGGACTCCTGATGACGTTTTGAGACATCTCCTACAACTACAGCACCAGAATTGTGCTGCTAAAGCAAGTCCGTTTTTTGGAATTTTTTTTTGTAAAAAAAAAGTTTTCCCAAAAAAAGCATTTTATGCCATTTTTAGGTTTTGTAGGGACTCCTAATGACGTTTTGAGACATCTCCTACAACTACAGCACCAGAATTGTACTGCTGAAGCAAGTCGGTTTTTTGGCATTTTTACGACAGGGTCCCCCCTTACGACATTTTAGCAAAAAATGTTTTTAGCAAAAAATGTTTTTCTTAAAAAATGCATTTTCTTACATTTTCTTACATTTACGGGTTTAGTCGGGACTCCTGATGACGTTTTGAGACATCTCCTACAACTACAGCACCAGAATTGTGCTGCTGAAGCAAGTCCGTTTTTTGGAATTTTTTTTTGTAAAAAAAAAGTTTTCCCAAAAAAAGCATTTTATGCCATTTTTAGGTTTTGTAGCGACTCCTGATGACGTTTTAAGACATCTCCTACAACTACAGCACCAGAATTGTGCTGCTGAAGCAAGTCAGTTTTTTGGCATTTTTACGACAGGGTCCCCCCTTACGACATTTTAGCAAAAAATGTTTTTCGTAAAAAATGCATTTTCTTACATTTTCTTACATTTACGGGTTTAGTCGGGACTCCTGATGACGTTTTGAGACATCTCCTACAACTACAGCACCAGAATTGTGCTGCTGAAGCAAGTCTGTTTTTTGAAATTTTTTTTGTAAAAAAAAAGTTTTCCCAAAAAAAGCATTTTATGCCATTTTTAGGTTTTGTAGGGACTCCTGATGACGTTTTGAGACATCTCCTACAACTACAGCACCAGAATTGTACTGCTGAAGCAAGTCGGTTTTTTGGCATTTTTACGACAGGGTCCCCCCTTACGACATTTTAGCAAAAAATGTTTTTCGTAAAAAATGCATTTTCTTACATTTTCTTACATTTACGGGTTTAGTCGGTACTCCTGATGACGTTTTGAGACATCTCCTACAACTACAGCACCAGAATTGTGCTGCTGAAGCAAGTCCGTTTTTTGGAATTTTTTTTTTTTTAAAAAAATTTTCCCAAAAAAAGCATTTTATGCCATTTTTAGGTTTTGTAGGGACTCCTGATGACGTTTTGAGACATCTCCTACAACTACAGCACCAGAATTGTATTGCTGAAGCAAGTCGGTTTTTTGGCATTTTTACGACAGGGTCCCCCCTTACGACATTTTAGCAAAAAATGTTTTTCTTAAAAAATGCATTTTCTTACATTTTCTTACATTTACGGGTTTAGTCGGGACTCCTGATGACGTTTTAAGATATCTCCTACAACTACAGCACCAGAATTGTACTGCTGAAGCAAGTCCGTTTTTTGGCATTTTTACGACAGGGTCCCCCCTTACGACATTTTAGCAAAAATTTTTTTTCGTAAAAAATGCATTTTCTTACATTTTCTTACATTTACGGGTTTAGTCGCGACTCCTGATGACGTTTTGAGACATCTCCTACAACTACAGCACCAGAATTGTGCTGCTGAAGCAAGACTGTTTTTTGAATTTTTTTTTGTAAAAAAAGTTTTCCAAAAAAAAGCATTTTATGCCATTTTTAGGTTTTGTAGAGACTCCTGATGACGTTTTAAGACATCTCCTACAACTACAGCACCAGAATTGTGCTGCTGAAGCAAGTCAGTTTTTTGGAATTTTTACGACAGGGTCCCCCCTTACGACATTTTAGCAAAAAATGTTTTTCGTAAAAAATGCATTTTCTTACATTTTCTTACATTTACGGGTTTAGTCGGGACTCCTGATGACGTTTTGAGACATCTCCTACAACTACAGCACCAGAATTGTGCTGCTGAAGCAAGTCTGTTTTTTGAATTTTTTTTTGTAAAAAAAAAGTTTTCCCAAAAAAAGCATTTTATGCCATTTTTAGGTTTTGTAGGGACTCCTGATGACGTTTTGAGACATCTCCTACAACTACAGCACCAGAATTGTACTGCTGAAGCAAGTCGTTTTTTTGGCATTTTTACGACAGGGTCCCCCCTTACGACATTTTAGCAAAAAATGTTTTTCGTAAAAAATGCATTTTCTTACATTTACGGGTTTAGTCGGTACTCCTGATGACGTTTTGAGACATCTCCTACAACTACAGCACCAGAATTGTGCTGCTGAAGCAAGTCCGTTTTTTGGAATTTTTTTTTGTAAAAAAAAAGTTTTCCCAAAAAAAGCATTTTATGCCATTTTTAGGTTTTGTAGGGACTCCTGATGACGTTTTGAGACATCTCCTACAACTACAGCACCAGAATTGTACTGCTGAAGCAAGTCGGTTTTTTGGCATTTTTACGACAGGGTCCCCCCTTACGACATTTTAGCAAAAAATGTTTTTCGTAAAAAATGCATTTTCTTACATTTTCTTACATTTACGGGTTTAGTCGGGACTCCTGATGACGTTTTAAGACATCTCCTACAACTACAGCACCAGAATTGTACTGCTGAAGCAAGTCGGTTTTTTGGCATTTTTACGACAGGGTCCCCCCTTACGACATTTTAGCAAAAAATGTTTTTCTTAAAAAATGCATTTTCTTACATTTACGGGTTTAGTCGGGACTCCTGATGACGTTTTGAGACATCTCCTACAACTACAGCACCAGAATTGTGCTGCTGAAGCAAGTCTGTTTTTTGAATTTTTTTTTGTAAAAAAAAAGTTTTTCCAAAAAAAGCATTTTATGCCATTTTTAGGTTTTGTAGGGACTTCTGATGACGTTTTGAGACATCTCCTACAACTACAGCACCAGAATTGTACTGCTGAAGCAAGTCCGTTTTTTGGCATTTTTACGACAGGGTCCCCCCTTACGACATTTTAGCAAAAAATGTTTTTCGTAAAAAATGCATTTTCTTACATTTTCTTACATTTACGGGTTTAGTCGGGACTCCTGATGACGTTTTGAGACATCTCCTACAACTACAGCACCAGAATTGTGCTGCTGAAGCCAGTCTGTTTTTTGAATTTTTTTTTGTAAAAAAAAAGTTTTCCCAAAAAAAGCATTTTATGCCATTTTTAGGTTTTGTAGGGACTCCTGATGACGTTTTGAGACATCTCCTACAACTACAGCACCAGAATTGTACTGCTGAAGCAAGTCGGTTTTTTGGCATTTTTACGACAGGGTCCCCCCTTACGACATTTTAGCAAAAAATGTTTTTCTTAAAAAATGCATTTTCTTACATTTTCTTACATTTACGGGTTTAGTCGGGACTCCTGATGACGTTTTGAGACATCTCCTACAACTACAGCACCAGAATTGTGCTGCTGAAGCAAGTCTGTTTTTTGAATTTTTTTATGTAAAAAAAAAGTTTTCCCAAAAAAAGCATTTTATGCCATTTTTAGGTTTTGTAGGGACTCCTGATGACGTTTTGAGACATCTCCTACAACTACAGCACCAGAATTGTGCTGCTGAAGCAAGTCTGTTTTTTGAATTTTTTTTTGTAAAAAAAAAGTTTTCCCAAAAAAAGCATTTTATGCCATTTTTAGGTTTAGTCGGGACTCCTGATGACGTTTTGAGACATCTCCTACAACTACAGCACCAGAATTGTGCTGCTGAAGCAAGTCTGTTTTTTGAATTTTTTTATGTAAAAAAAAAGTTTTCCCAAAAAAGCATTTTATGCCATTTTTAGGTTTTGTAGGGACTCCTGATGACGTTTTGAGACATCTCCTACAACTACAGCACCAGAATTGTGCTGCTGAAGCAAGTCTGTTTTTTGAATTTTTTTTTGTAAAAATTTTTTTTTCCCAAAAAAAGCATTTCATGCCATTTTTAGGTTTTGTAGGGACTCCTGATGACGTTTTGAGACATCTCCTACAACTACAGCACCAGAATTGTACTGCTGAAGCAAGTCGGTTTTTTGGCATTTTTACGACATTTTAGCAAAAAATGTTTTTCGTAAAAAATGCATTTTCTTACATTTTCTTACATTTACGGGTTTAGTCGGGACTCCTGATGACATTTTAAGACATCTCCTACAACTACAGCACCAGAATTGTACTGCTGAAGCAAGTCGGTTTTTTGGCATTTTTACGACAGGGTCCCCCCTTACGACATTTTAGCAAAAAATGTTTTTCGTAAAAAAATGCATTTTCTTACATTTTCTTACATTTACGGGTTTAGTCGGGACTCCTGATGACGTTTTGAGACATCTCCTACAACTACAGCACCAGAATTGTGCTGCTGAAGCAAGTCTGTTTTTTGAATTTTTTTTTGTAAAAAAAAAGTTTTTCCAAAAAAAGCATTTTATGCCATTTTTAGGTTTTGTAGGGACTCCTGATGACGTTTTGAGACATCTCCTACAACTACAGCACCAGAATTGTACTGCTGAAGCAAGTCGGTTTTTTGGCATTTTTACGACAGGGTCCCCCCTTACGACATTTTAGCAAAAAATGTTTTTCTTAAAAAATGCATTTTCTTAAATTGTCTTACATTTACGGGTTTAGTCGGGACTCCTGATGACGTTTTAAGACATCTCCTACAACTACAGCACCAGAATTGTACTGCTGAAGCAAGTCGGTTTTTTGGCATTTTTACGACAGGGTCCCCCCTTACGACATTTTAGCAAAAAATGTTTTTCTTAAAAAATGCATTTTCTTACATTTTCTTACATTTACGGGTTTAGTCGGGACTCCTGATGACGTTTTGAGACATCTCCTACAACTACAGCACCAGAATTGTGCTGCTGAAGCAAGTCTGTTTTTTGAATTTTTTTATGTAAAAAAAAAGTTTTCCCAAAAAAAGCATTTTATGCCATTTTTAGGTTTTGTAGGGACTCCTGATGACGTTTTGAGACATCTCCTACAACTACAGCACCAGAATTGTACTGCTGAAGCAAGTCGGTTTTTTGGCATTTTTACGACAGGGTCCCCCCTTACGACATTTTAGCAAAAAATGTTTTTCGTAAGAAATGCATTTTCTTACATTTTCTTACATTTACGGGTTTAGTCGGGACTCCTGATGACGTTTTGAGACATCTCCTACAACTACAGCACCAGAATTGTGCTGCTGAAGCAAGTCTGTTTTTTGAATTTTTTTTTGTAAAAATTTTTTTTTCCCAAAAAAAGCATTTTATGCCATTTTTAGGTTTTGTAGGGACTCCTGATGACGTTTTGAGACATCTCCTACAACTACAGCACCAGAATTGTACTGCTGAAGCAAGTCGGTTTTTTGGCATTTTTACGACAGGGTCCCCCCTTACGACATTTTAGCAAAAAATGTTTTTCGTAAAAAATGCATTTTCTTACATTTTCTTACATTTACGGGTTTAGTCGGGACTCCTGATGACGTTTTAAGACATCTCCTACAACTACAGCACCAGAATTGTACTGCTGAAGCAAGTCGGTTTTTTGGCATTTTTACGACAGGGTCCCCCCTTACGACATTTTAGCAAAAAATGTTTTTCTTAAAAAATGCATTTTCTTACATTTACGGGTTTAGTCGGGACTCCTGATGACGTTTTGAGACATCTCCTACAACTACAGCACCAGAATTGTGCTGCTGAAGCAAGTCTGTTTTTTGAATTTTTTTTTGTAAAAAAAAAGTTTTTCCAAAAAAAGCATTTTATGCCATTTTTAGGTTTTGTAGGGACTTCTGATGACGTTTTGAGACATCTCCTACAACTACAGCACCAGAATTGTACTGCTGAAGCAAGTCCGTTTTTTGGCATTTTTACGACAGGGTCCCCCCTTACGACATTTTAGCAAAAAATGTTTTTCGTAAAAAATGCATTTTCTTACATTTTCTTACATTTACGGGTTTAGTCGGGACTCCTGATGACGTTTTGAGACATCTCCTACAACTACAGCACCAGAATTGTGCTGCTGAAGCAAGTCTGTTTTTTGAATTTTTTTTTGTAAAAAAAAAGTTTTTCCAAAAAAAGCATTTTATGCCATTTTTAGGTTTTGTAGGGACTTCTGATGACGTTTTGAGACATCTCCTACAACTACAGCACCAGAATTGTACTGCTGAAGCAAGTCGGTTTTTTGGCATTTTTACGACACGGTCCCCCCTTACGACATTTTAGCAAAAAATTTTTTTCTTAAAAAATGCATTTTCTTACATTTTCTTACATTTACGGGTTTAGTCGGGACTCCTGATGACGTTTTAAGACATCTCCTACAACTACAGCACCAGAATTGTACTGCTGAAGCAAGTCCGTTTTTTGGCATTTTTACGACAGGGTCCCCCCTTACGACATTTTAGCAAAAAATGTTTTTCGTAAAAAAATGCATTTTCTTACATTTTCTTACATTTACGGGTTTAGTCGGGACTCCTGATGACGTTTTGAGACATCTCCTACAACTACAGCACCAGAATTGTGCTGCTGAAGCAAGTCTGTTTTTTGAATTTTTTTTTGTAAAAAAAAAGTTTTTCCAAAAAAAGCATTTTATGCCATTTTTAGGTTTTGTAGGGACTCCTGATGACGTTTTGAGACATCTCCTACAACTACAGCACCAGAATTGTACTGCTGAAGCAAGTCGGTTTTTTGGCATTTTTACGACAGGGTCCCCCCTTACGACATTTTAGCAAAAAATGTTTTTCTTAAAAAATGCATTTTCTTAAATTGTCTTACATTTACGGGTTTAGTCGGGACTCCTGATGACGTTTTAAGACATCTCCTACAACTACAGCACCAGAATTGTACTGCTGAAGCAAGTCGGTTTTTTGGCATTTTTACGACAGGGTCCCCCCTTACGACATTTTAGCAAAAAATGTTTTTCTTAAAAAATGCATTTTCTTACATTTTCTTACATTTACGGGTTTAGTCGGGACTCCTGATGACGTTTTGAGACATCTCCTACAACTACAGCACCAGAATTGTGCTGCTGAAGCAAGTCTGTTTTTTGAATTTTTTTATGTAAAAAAAAAGTTTTCCCAAAAAAAGCATTTTATGCCATTTTTAGGTTTTGTAGGGACTCCTGATGACGTTTTGAGACATCTCCTACAACTACAGCACCAGAATTGTACTGCTGAAGCAAGTCGGTTTTTTGGCATTTTTACGACAGGGTCCCCCCTTACGACATTTTAGCAAAAAATGTTTTTCGTAAAAAATGCATTTTCTTACATTTTCTTACATTTACGGGTTTAGTCGGGACTCCTGATGACGTTTTGAGACATCTCCTACAACTACAGCACCAGAATTGTGCTGCTGAAGCAAGTCTGTTTTTTGAATTTTTTTTTGTAAAAATTTTTTTTTCCCAAAAAAAGCATTTCATGCCATTTTTAGGTTTTGTAGGGACTCCTGATGACGTTTTGAGACATCTCCTACAACTACAGCACCAGAATTGTGCTGCTGAAGCAAGTCTGTTTTTTGAATTTTTTTTTGTAAAAAAAAAGTTTTTCCAAAAAAAGCATTTTATGCCATTTTTAGGTTTTGTAGGGACTCCTGATGACGTTTTGAGACATCTCCTACAACTACAGCACCAGAATTGTACTGCTGAAGCAAGTCGGTTTTTTGGCATTTTTACGACAGGGTCCCCCCTTACGACATTTTAGCAAAAAATGTTTTTCTTAAAAAATGCATTTTCTTAAATTGTCTTACATTTACGGGTTTAGTCGGGACTCCTGATGACGTTTTAAGACATCTCCTACAACTACAGCACCAGAATTGTACTGCTGAAGCAAGTCCGTTTTTTGGCATTTTTACGACAGGGTCCCCCCTTACGACATTTTAGCAAAAAATGTTTTTCGTAAAAAATGCATTTTCTTACATTTTCTTACATTTACGGGTTTAGTCGGGACTCCTGATGACGTTTTGAGACATCTCCTACAACTACAGCACCAGAATTGTGCTGTTGAAGCAAGTCTGTTTTTTGAATTTTTTTTTGTAAAAAAAAAGTTTTCCCAAAAAAAGCATTTTATGCCATTTTTAGGTTTTGTAGGGACTCCTGATGACGTTTTGAGACATCTCCTACAACTACAGCACCAGAATTGTACTGCTGAAGCAAGTCGGTTTTTTGGCATTTTTACGACAGGGTCCCCCCTTACGACATTTTAGCAAAAAATGTTTTTCGTAAAAAATGCATTTTCTTACATTTTCTCACATTTACGGGTTTAGTCGGGACTCCTGATGACGTTTTGAGACATCTCCTACAACTACAGCACCAGAATTGTGCTGCTGAAGCAAGTCTGTTTTTTGAATTTTTTTTTCTAAAAAAAAAGTTTTCCCAAAAAAAGCATTTTATGCCATTTTTAGGTTTTGTAGGGACTCCTGATGACGTTTTAAGACATCTCCTACAACTACAGCACCAGAATTGTGCTGCTGAAGCAAGTCAGTTTTTTGGAATTTTTACGATAGGGTCCCCCCTTACGACATTTTAGTAAAAAATGTTTTTCGTAAAAAATGCATTTTCTTACATTTACGGGTTTAGTCGGGACTCCTGATGACGTTTTGAGACATCTCCTACAACTACAGCACCAGAATTGTGCTGCTGAAGCAAGTCTGTTTTTTGAATTTTTTTTTGTAAAAAAAAAGTTTTCCCAAAAAAAGCATTTTATGCCATTTTTAGGTTTTGTAGGGACTCCTGATGACGTTTTGAGACATCTCCTACAACTACAGCACCAGAATTGTACTGCTGAAGCAAGTCGGTTTTTTGAATTTTTTTTTGTAAAAAAAACGTTTTCCCAAAAAGAGCATTTTATGCCATTTTTAGGTTTTGTAGGGACTCCTGATGACGTTTTGAGACATCTCCTACAACTACAGCACCAGAATTGTACTGCTGAAGCAAGTCGTTTTTTTGGCATTTTTACGACAGGGTCCCCCCTTACGACATTTTAGCAAAAAATGTTTTTCGTAAAAAATGCATTTTCTTACATTTTCTTACATTTACGGGTTTAGTCGGGACTCCTGATGACGTTTTGAGACATCTCCTACAACTACAGCACCAGAATTGTGCTGCTGAAGCAAGTCTGTTTTTTGAATTTTTTTTGTAAAAAAAAAGTTTTCCCAAAAAAAGCATTTTATGCCATTTTTAGGTTTTGTAGGGACTCCTGATGACGTTTTGAGACATCTCCTACAACTACAGCACCAGAATTGTACTGCTGAAGCAAGTCGGTTTTTTGGCATTTTTGCGACAGGGTCCCCCCTTACGACATTTTAGCAAATAATGTTTTTCGTAAAAAATGCATTTTCTTACATTTTCTTACATTTACGGGTTTAGTCGGGACTCCTGATGACGTTTTGAGACATCTCCTACAACTACAGCACCAGAATTGTGCTGCTGAAGCAAGTCTGTTTTTTGAATTTTTTTTTGTAAAAAAAAAGTTTTCCCAAAAAAAGCATTTTATGCCATTTTTAAGTTTTGTAGGGACTCCTGATGACGTTTTGAGACATCTCCTACAACTACAGCACCAGAATTGTGCTGCTGAAGCAAGTCAGTTTTTTGGAATTTTTACGACAGGGTCCCTCCCACCTTACGACATTTTAGCAAAAAATGTTTTTCGTAAAAAATGCATTTTCTTACATTTTCTTACATTTACGGGTTTAGTTGGGACTCCTGATGACGTTTTGAGACATCTCCTACAACTACAGCACCAGAATTGTGCTGCTGAAGCAAGTCTGTTTTTTGAATTTTTTTTTGTAAAAAAAAAGTTTTCCCAAAAAAAGCATTTTATGCCATTTTTAGGTTTTGTAGGGACTCCTGATGACGTTTTGAGACATCTCCTACAACTACAGCACCAGAATTGTACTGCTGAAGCAAGTCGGTTTTTTGGCATTTTTACGACAGGGTCCCCCCTTACGACATTTTAGCAAAAAATGTTTTTCTTAAAAAATGCATTTTCTTACATTTTCTTACATTTACAGGTTTAGTCGGGACTCCTGATGACGTTTTGAGACATCTCCTACAACTACAGCACCAGAATTGTGCTGCTGAAGCAAGTCCGTTTTTTGGAATTTTTTTTTGTAAAAAAAGTTTTCCCAAAAAAAGCATTTTATGCCATTTTTAGGTTTTGTAGGGACTCCTGATGACGTTTTGAGACATCTCCTACAACTACAGCACCAGAATTGTGCTGCTGAAGCAAGTCAGTTTTTTGGCATTTTTACGACAGGGTCCCCCCTTACGACATTTTAGCAAAAAACATTTTTCGTAAAAAATGCATTTTCTTCCATTTTCTTACATTTACGGGTTTAGTCGGGACTCCTGATGACGTTTTGAGACATCTCCTACAACTACAGCACCAGAATTGTGCTGCTGAAGCAAGTCTGTTTTTTGAAATTTTTTTTGTAAAAAAAAAGTTTTCCCAAAAAAAGCATTTTATGCCATTTTTGGGTTTTGTAGGGACTCCTGATGACGTTTTGAGACATCTCCTACAACTACAGCACCAGAATTGTGCTGCTGAAGCAAGTCTGTTTTTTGAATTTTTTTTTGTAAAAAAAAAGTTTTCCCAAAAAAAGCATTTTATGCCATTTTTAGGTTTTGTAGGGACTCCTGATGACATTTTGAGACATCTCCTACAACTACAGCACCAGAATTGTACTGCTGAAGCAAGTCGGTTTTTTGGCATTTTTACGACAGGGTCCCCCCTTACGACATTTTAGCAAAAAATGTTTTTCGTAAAAAATGCATTTTCTTACATTTTCTCACATTTACGGGTTTAGTCGGGACTCCTGATGACGTTTTGAGACATCTCCTACAACTACAGCACCAGAATTGTGCTGCTGAAGCAAGTCTGTTTTTTGAATTTTTTTTTCTAAAAAAAAAGTTTTCCAAAAAAAAGCATTTTATGCCATTTTTAGGTTTTGTAGGGACTCCTGATGACGTTTTAAGACATCTCCTACAACTACAGCACCAGAATTGTGCTGCTGAAGCAAGTCAGTTTTTTGGCATTTTTACGACAGGGTCCCCCCTTACGACATTTTAGCAAAAAATGTTTTTCGTAAAAAATGCATTTTCTTACATTTTCTCACATTTACGGGTTTAGTCGGGACTCCTGATGACGTTTTGAGACATCTCCTACAACTACAGCACCAGAATTGTGCTGCTAAAGCAAGTCCGTTTTTTGGCATTTTTACGACAGGGTCCCCCCTTACGACATTTTAGCAAAAAAATTTTTTCGTAAAAAATGCATTTTCTTACATTTTCTTACATTTACGGGTTTAGTCGCGACTCCTGATGACGTTTTGAGACATCTCCTACAACTACAGCACCAGAATTGTGCTGCTGAAGCAAGACTGTTTTTTTAATTTTTTTTTGTAAAAAAAAAGTTTTCCAAAAAAAAGCATTTTATGCCATTTTTAGGTTTTGTAGGGACTCCTGATGACGTTTTAAGACATCTCCTACAACTACAGCACCAGAATTGTGCTGCTGAAGCAAGTCAGTTTTTTGGCATTTTTACGACAGGGTCCCCCCTTACGACATTTTAGCAAAAAATGTTTTTCTTAAAAAATGCATTTTCTTACATTTTCTTACATTTACGGGTTTAGTCGGGACTCCTGATGACGTTTTGAGACATCTCCTACAACTACAGCACCAGAATTGTGCTGCTAAAGCAAGTCCGTTTTTTGGAATTTTTTTTTGTAAAAAAAAAGTTTTCCCAAAAAAAGCATTTTATGCCATTTTTAGGTTTTGTAGGGACTCCTAATGACGTTTTGAGACATCTCCTACAACTACAGCACCAGAATTGTACTGCTGAAGCAAGTCGGTTTTTTGGCATTTTTACGACAGGGTCCCCCCTTACGACATTTTAGCAAAAAATGTTTTTAGCAAAAAATGTTTTTAGCAAAAAATGTTTTTCTTAAAAAATGCATTTTCTTACATTTTCTTACATTTACGGGTTTAGTCGGGACTCCTGATGACGTTTTGAGACATCTCCTACAACTACAGCACCAGAATTGTGCTGCTGAAGCAAGTCCGTTTTTTGGAATTTTTTTTTGTAAAAAAAAAGTTTTCCCAAAAAAAGCATTTTATGCCATTTTTAGGTTTTGTAGCGACTCCTGATGACGTTTTAAGACATCTCCTACAACTACAGCACCAGAATTGTGCTGCTGAAGCAAGTCAGTTTTTTGGCATTTTTACGACAGGGTCCCCCCTTACGACATTTTAGCAAAAAATGTTTTTCGTAAAAAATGCATTTTCTTACATTTTCTTACATTTACGGGTTTAGTCGGGACTCCTGATGACGTTTTGAGACATCTCCTACAACTACAGCACCAGAATTGTGCTGCTGAAGCAAGTCTGTTTTTTGAAATTTTTTTTGTAAAAAAAAAGTTTTCCCAAAAAAAGCATTTTATGCCATTTTTAGGTTTTGTAGGGACTCCTGATGACGTTTTGAGACATCTCCTACAACTACAGCACCAGAATTGTACTGCTGAAGCAAGTCGGTTTTTTGGCATTTTTACGACAGGGTCCCCCCTTACGACATTTTAGCAAAAAATGTTTTTCGTAAAAAATGCATTTTCTTACATTTTCTTACATTTACGGGTTTAGTCGGTACTCCTGATGACGTTTTGAGACATCTCCTACAACTACAGCACCAGAATTGTGCTGCTGAAGCAAGTCCGTTTTTTGGAATTTTTTTTTTTTTAAAAAAATTTTCCCAAAAAAAGCATTTTATGCCATTTTTAGGTTTTGTAGGGACTCCTGATGACGTTTTGAGACATCTCCTACAACTACAGCACCAGAATTGTATTGCTGAAGCAAGTCGGTTTTTTGGCATTTTTACGACAGGGTCCCCCCTTACGACATTTTAGCAAAAAATGTTTTTCTTAAAAAATGCATTTTCTTACATTTTCTTACATTTACGGGTTTAGTCGGGACTCCTGATGACGTTTTAAGATATCTCCTACAACTACAGCACCAGAATTGTACTGCTGAAGCAAGTCCGTTTTTTGGCATTTTTACGACAGGGTCCCCCCTTACGACATTTTAGCAAAAATTTTTTTTCGTAAAAAATGCATTTTCTTACATTTTCTTACATTTACGGGTTTAGTCGCGACTCCTGATGACGTTTTGAGACATCTCCTACAACTACAGCACCAGAATTGTGCTGCTGAAGCAAGACTGTTTTTTGAATTTTTTTTTGTAAAAAAAGTTTTCCAAAAAAAAGCATTTTATGCCATTTTTAGGTTTTGTAGAGACTCCTGATGACGTTTTAAGACATCTCCTACAACTACAGCACCAGAATTGTGCTGCTGAAGCAAGTCAGTTTTTTGGAATTTTTACGACAGGGTCCCCCCTTACGACATTTTAGCAAAAAATGTTTTTCGTAAAAAATGCATTTTCTTACATTTTCTTACATTTACGGGTTTAGTCGGGACTCCTGATGACGTTTTGAGACATCTCCTACAACTACAGCACCAGAATTGTGCTGCTGAAGCAAGTCTGTTTTTTGAATTTTTTTTTGTAAAAAAAAAGTTTTCCCAAAAAAAGCATTTTATGCCATTTTTAGGTTTTGTAGGGACTCCTGATGACGTTTTGAGACATCTCCTACAACTACAGCACCAGAATTGTACTGCTGAAGCAAGTCGTTTTTTTGGCATTTTTACGACAGGGTCCCCCCTTACGACATTTTAGCAAAAAATGTTTTTCGTAAAAAATGCATTTTCTTACATTTACGGGTTTAGTCGGTACTCCTGATGACGTTTTGAGACATCTCCTACAACTACAGCACCAGAATTGTGCTGCTGAAGCAAGTCCGTTTTTTGGAATTTTTTTTTGTAAAAAAAAAGTTTTCCCAAAAAAAGCATTTTATGCCATTTTTAGGTTTTGTAGGGACTCCTGATGACGTTTTGAGACATCTCCTACAACTACAGCACCAGAATTGTACTGCTGAAGCAAGTCGGTTTTTTGGCATTTTTACGACAGGGTCCCCCCTTACGACATTTTAGCAAAAAATGTTTTTCGTAAAAAATGCATTTTCTTACATTTTCTTACATTTACGGGTTTAGTCGGGACTCCTGATGACGTTTTAAGACATCTCCTACAACTACAGCACCAGAATTGTACTGCTGAAGCAAGTCGGTTTTTTGGCATTTTTACGACAGGGTCCCCCCTTACGACATTTTAGCAAAAAATGTTTTTCTTAAAAAATGCATTTTCTTACATTTACGGGTTTAGTCGGGACTCCTGATGACGTTTTGAGACATCTCCTACAACTACAGCACCAGAATTGTGCTGCTGAAGCAAGTCTGTTTTTTGAATTTTTTTTTGTAAAAAAAAAGTTTTTCCAAAAAAAGCATTTTATGCCATTTTTAGGTTTTGTAGGGACTTCTGATGACGTTTTGAGACATCTCCTACAACTACAGCACCAGAATTGTACTGCTGAAGCAAGTCCGTTTTTTGGCATTTTTACGACAGGGTCCCCCCTTACGACATTTTAGCAAAAAATGTTTTTCGTAAAAAATGCATTTTCTTACATTTTCTTACATTTACGGGTTTAGTCGGGACTCCTGATGACGTTTTGAGACATCTCCTACAACTACAGCACCAGAATTGTGCTGCTGAAGCCAGTCTGTTTTTTGAATTTTTTTTTGTAAAAAAAAAGTTTTCCCAAAAAAAGCATTTTATGCCATTTTTAGGTTTTGTAGGGACTCCTGATGACGTTTTGAGACATCTCCTACAACTACAGCACCAGAATTGTACTGCTGAAGCAAGTCGGTTTTTTGGCATTTTTACGACAGGGTCCCCCCTTACGACATTTTAGCAAAAAATGTTTTTCTTAAAAAATGCATTTTCTTACATTTTCTTACATTTACGGGTTTAGTCGGGACTCCTGATGACGTTTTGAGACATCTCCTACAACTACAGCACCAGAATTGTGCTGCTGAAGCAAGTCTGTTTTTTGAATTTTTTTATGTAAAAAAAAAGTTTTCCCAAAAAAAGCATTTTATGCCATTTTTAGGTTTTGTAGGGACTCCTGATGACGTTTTGAGACATCTCCTACAACTACAGCACCAGAATTGTGCTGCTGAAGCAAGTCTGTTTTTTGAATTTTTTTTTGTAAAAAAAAAGTTTTCCCAAAAAAAGCATTTTATGCCATTTTTAGGTTTAGTCGGGACTCCTGATGACGTTTTGAGACATCTCCTACAACTACAGCACCAGAATTGTGCTGCTGAAGCAAGTCTGTTTTTTGAATTTTTTTATGTAAAAAAAAAGTTTTCCCAAAAAAGCATTTTATGCCATTTTTAGGTTTTGTAGGGACTCCTGATGACGTTTTGAGACATCTCCTACAACTACAGCACCAGAATTGTGCTGCTGAAGCAAGTCTGTTTTTTGAATTTTTTTTTGTAAAAATTTTTTTTTCCCAAAAAAAGCATTTCATGCCATTTTTAGGTTTTGTAGGGACTCCTGATGACGTTTTGAGACATCTCCTACAACTACAGCACCAGAATTGTACTGCTGAAGCAAGTCGCTTTTTTGGCATTTTTACGACATTTTAGCAAAAAATGTTTTTCGTAAAAAATGCATTTTCTTACATTTTCTTACATTTACGGGTTTAGTCGGGACTCCTGATGACATTTTAAGACATCTCCTACAACTACAGCACCAGAATTGTACTGCTGAAGCAAGTCGGTTTTTTGGCATTTTTACGACAGGGTCCCCCCTTACGACATTTTAGCAAAAAATGTTTTTCGTAAAAAAATGCATTTTCTTACATTTTCTTACATTTACGGGTTTAGTCGGGACTCCTGATGACGTTTTGAGACATCTCCTACAACTACAGCACCAGAATTGTGCTGCTGAAGCAAGTCTGTTTTTTGAATTTTTTTTTGTAAAAAAAAAGTTTTTCCAAAAAAAGCATTTTATGCCATTTTTAGGTTTTGTAGGGACTCCTGATGACGTTTTGAGACATCTCCTACAACTACAGCACCAGAATTGTACTGCTGAAGCAAGTCGGTTTTTTGGCATTTTTACGACAGGGTCCCCCCTTACGACATTTTAGCAAAAAATGTTTTTCTTAAAAAATGCATTTTCTTAAATTGTCTTACATTTACGGGTTTAGTCGGGACTCCTGATGACGTTTTAAGACATCTCCTACAACTACAGCACCAGAATTGTACTGCTGAAGCAAGTCGGTTTTTTGGCATTTTTACGACAGGGTCCCCCCTTACGACATTTTAGCAAAAAATGTTTTTCTTAAAAAATGCATTTTCTTACATTTTCTTACATTTACGGGTTTAGTCGGGACTCCTGATGACGTTTTGAGACATCTCCTACAACTACAGCACCAGAATTGTGCTGCTGAAGCAAGTCTGTTTTTTGAATTTTTTTATGTAAAAAAAAAGTTTTCCCAAAAAAAGCATTTTATGCCATTTTTAGGTTTTGTAGGGACTCCTGATGACGTTTTGAGACATCTCCTACAACTACAGCACCAGAATTGTACTGCTGAAGCAAGTCGGTTTTTTGGCATTTTTACGACAGGGTCCCCCCTTACGACATTTTAGCAAAAAATGTTTTTCGTAAGAAATGCATTTTCTTACATTTTCTTACATTTACGGGTTTAGTCGGGACTCCTGATGACGTTTTGAGACATCTCCTACAACTACAGCACCAGAATTGTGCTGCTGAAGCAAGTCTGTTTTTTGAATTTTTTTTTGTAAAAATTTTTTTTTCCCAAAAAAAGCATTTTATGCCATTTTTAGGTTTTGTAGGGACTCCTGATGACGTTTTGAGACATCTCCTACAACTACAGCACCAGAATTGTACTGCTGAAGCAAGTCGGTTTTTTGGCATTTTTACGACAGGGTCCCCCCTTACGACATTTTAGCAAAAAATGTTTTTCGTAAAAAATGCATTTTCTTACATTTTCTTACATTTACGGGTTTAGTCGGGACTCCTGATGACGTTTTAAGACATCTCCTACAACTACAGCACCAGAATTGTACTGCTGAAGCAAGTCGGTTTTTTGGCATTTTTACGACAGGGTCCCCCCTTACGACATTTTAGCAAAAAATGTTTTTCGTAAAAAAATGCATTTTCTTACATTTTCTTACATTTACGGGTTTAGTCGGGACTCCTGATGACGTTTTGAGACATCTCCTACAACTACAGCACCAGAATTGTGCTGCTGAAGCAAGTCTGTTTTTTGAATTTTTTTTTGTAAAAAAAAAGTTTTTCCAAAAAAAGCATTTTATGCCATTTTTAGGTTTTGTAGGGACTTCTGATGACGTTTTGAGACATCTCCTACAACTACAGCACCAGAATTGTACTGCTGAAGCAAGTCGGTTTTTTGGCATTTTTACGACACGGTCCCCCCTTACGACATTTTAGCAAACATTTTTTTTCTTAAAAAATGCATTTTCTTACATTTTCTTACATTTACGGGTTTAGTCGGGACTCCTGATGACGTTTTAAGACATCTCCTACAACTACAGCACCAGAATTGTACTGCTGAAGCAAGTCCGTTTTTTGGCATTTTTACGACAGGGTCCCCCCTTACGACATTTTAGCAAAAAATGTTTTTCGTAAAAAAATGCATTTTCTTACATTTTCTTACATTTACGGGTTTAGTCGGGACTCCTGATGACGTTTTGAGACATCTCCTACAACTACAGCACCAGAATTGTGCTGCTGAAGCAAGTCTGTTTTTTGAATTTTTTTTTGTAAAAAAAAAGTTTTTCCAAAAAAAGCATTTTATGCCATTTTTAGGTTTTGTAGGGACTCCTGATGACGTTTTGAGACATCTCCTACAACTACAGCACCAGAATTGTACTGCTGAAGCAAGTCGGTTTTTTGGCATTTTTACGACAGGGTCCCCCCTTACGACATTTTAGCAAAAAATGTTTTTCTTAAAAAATGCATTTTCTTAAATTGTCTTACATTTACGGGTTTAGTCGGGACTCCTGATGACGTTTTAAGACATCTCCTACAACTACAGCACCAGAATTGTACTGCTGAAGCAAGTCCGTTTTTTGGCATTTTTACGACAGGGTCCCCCCTTACGACATTTTAGCAAAAAATGTTTTTCGTAAAAAATGCATTTTCTTACATTTTCTTACATTTACGGGTTTAGTCGGGACTCCTGATGACGTTTTGAGACATCTCCTACAACTACAGCACCAGAATTGTGCTGTTGAAGCAAGTCTGTTTTTTGAATTTTTTTTTGTAAAAAAAAAGTTTTCCCAAAAAAAGCATTTTATGCCATTTTTAGGTTTTGTAGGGACTCCTGATGACGTTTTGAGACATCTCCTACAACTACAGCACCAGAATTGTACTGCTGAAGCAAGTCGGTTTTTTGGCATTTTTACGACAGGGTCCCCCCTTACGACATTTTAGCAAAAAATGTTTTTCGTAAAAAATGCATTTTCTTACATTTTCTTACATTTACGGGTTTAGTCGGGACTCCTGATGACGTTTTAAGACATCTCCTACAACTACAGCACCAGAATTGTACTGCTGAAGCAAGTCGGTTTTTTGGCATTTTTACGACAGGGTCCCCCCCCTTACGACATTTTAGCAAAAAATGTTTTTCGTAAAAAAATGCATTTTCTTACATTTTCTTACATTTACGGGTTTAGTCGGGACTCCTGATGACGTTTTGAGACATCTCCTACAACTACAGCACCAGAATTGTGCTGCTGAAGCAAGTCTGTTTTTTGAATTTTTTTTTGTAAAAAAAAAGTTTTTCCAAAAAAAGCATTTTATGCCATTTTTAGGTTTTGTAGGGACTTCTGATGACGTTTTGAGACATCTCCTACAACTACAGCACCAGAATTGTACTGCTGAAGCAAGTCGGTTTTTTGGCATTTTTACGACACGGTCCCCCCTTACGACATTTTAGCAAAAATTTTTTTTCTTAAAAAATGCATTTTCTTACATTTTCTTACATTTACGGGTTTAGTCGGGACTCCTGATGACGTTTTAAGACATCTCCTACAACTACAGCACCAGAATTGTACTGCTGAAGCAAGTCCGTTTTTTGGCATTTTTACGACAGGGTCCCCCCTTACGACATTTTAGCAAAAAATGTTTTTCGTAAAAAATGCATTTTCTTACATTTTCTTACATTTACGGGTTTAGTCGGGACTCCTGATGACGTTTTGAGACATCTCCTACAACTACAGCACCAGAATTGTGCTGTTGAAGCAAGTCTGTTTTTTGAATTTTTTTTTGTAAAAAAAAAGTTTTCCCAAAAAAAGCATTTTATGCCATTTTTAGGTTTTGTAGGGACTCCTGATGACGTTTTGAGACATCTCCTACAACTACAGCACCAGAATTGTACTGCTGAAGCAAGTCGGTTTTTTGGCATTTTTACGACAGGGTCCCCCCTTACGACATTTTAGCAAAAAATGTTTTTCGTAAAAAATGCATTTTCTTACATTTACGGGTTTAGTCGGGACTCCTGATGACGTTTTGAGACATCTCCTACAACTACAGCACCAGAATTGTGCTGCTGAAGCAAGTCTGTTTTTTGAATTTTTTTTTGTAAAAAAAAAGTTTTCCCAAAAAAAGCATTTTATGCCATTTTTGGGTTTTGTAGGGACTCCTGATGACGTTTTGAGACATCTCCTACAACTACAGCACCAGAATTGTGCTGCTGAAGCAAGTCTGTTTTTTGAATTTTTTTTTGTAAAAAAAAAGTTTTCCCAAAAAAAGCATTTTATGCCATTTTTAGGTTTTGTAGGGACTCCTGATGACATTTTGAGACATCTCCTACAACTACAGCACCAGAATTGTACTGCTGAAGCAAGTCGGTTTTTTGGCATTTTTACGACAGGGTCCCCCCTTACGACATTTTAGCAAAAAATGTTTTTCGTAAAAAATGCATTTTCTTACATTTTCTTACATTTACGGGTTTAGTCGGGACTCCTGATGACGTTTTGAGACATCTCCTACAACTACAGCACCAGAATTGTGCTGCTGAAGCAAGTCTGTTTTTTGAATTTTTTTTTGTAAAAAAAAAGTTTTCCCAAAAAAAGCATTTTATGCCATTTTTAGGTTTTGTAGGGACTCCTGATGACGTTTTGAGACATCTCCTACAACTACAGCACCAGAATTGTACTGCTGAAGCAAGTCGGTTTTTTGGCATTTTTACGACAGGGTCCCCCCTTACGACATTTTAGCAAAAAATGTTTTTCTTAAAAAATGCATTTTCTTACATTTTCTTACATTTACGGGTTTAGTCGGGACTCCTGATGACGTTTTGAGACATCTCCTACAACTACAAAACCAGAATTGTACTGCTGAAGCAAGTCCGTTTTTTTGGCATTTTTACGACAGGGTCCCCCCTTACGACATTTTAGCAAAAAATGTTTTTCGTAAAAAATGCATTTTCTTACATTTTCTTACATTTACGGGTTTAGTCGGGACTCCTGATGACGTTTTGAGACATCTCCTACAACTACAGCACCAGAATTGTGCTGCTGAAGCAAGTCTGTTTTTTGAATTTTTTTTTGTAAAAAAAAAGTTTTCCCAAAAAAAGCATTTTATGCCATTTTTAGGTTTAGTCGGGACTCCTGATGACGTTTTGAGACATCTCCTACAACTACAGCACCAGAATTGTACTGCTGAAGCAAGTCGGTTTTTTGGCATTTTTACGACATTTTAGCAAAAAATGTTTTTCGTAAAAAATGCATTTTCTTACATTTTCTTACATTTACGGGTTTAGTCGGGACTCCTGATGACGTTTTAAGACATCTCCTACAACTACAGCACCAGAATTGTACTGCTGAAGCAAGTCGGTTTTTTGGCATTTTTACGACAGGGTCCCCCCTTACGACATTTTAGCAAAAAATGTTTTTCGTAAAAAAATGCATTTTCTTACATTTTCTTACATTTACGGGTTTAGTCGGGACTCCTGATGACGTTTTGAGACATCTCCTACAACTACAGCACCAGAATTGTGCTGCTGAAGCAAGTCTGTTTTTTGAATTTTTTTTTGTAAAAAAAAAGTTTTTCCAAAAAAAGCATTTTATGCCATTTTTAGGTTTTGTAGGGACTTCTGATGACGTTTTGAGACATCTCCTACAACTACAGCACCAGAATTGTACTGCTGAAGCAAGTCGGTTTTTTGGCATTTTTACGACACGGTCCCCCCTTACGACATTTTAGCAAAAAATTTTTTTCTTAAAAAATGCATTTTCTTACATTTTCTTACATTTACGGGTTTAGTCGGGACTCCTGATGACGTTTTAAGACATCTCCTACAACTACAGCACCAGAATTGTACTGCTGAAGCAAGTCCGTTTTTTGGCATTTTTACGACAGGGTCCCCCCTTACGACATTTTAGCAAAAAATGTTTTTCGTAAAAAAATGCATTTTCTTACATTTTCTTACATTTACGGGTTTAGTCGGGACTCCTGATGACGTTTTGAGACATCTCCTACAACTACAGCACCAGAATTGTGCTGCTGAAGCAAGTCTGTTTTTTGAATTTTTTTTTGTAAAAAAAAAGTTTTTCCAAAAAAAGCATTTTATGCCATTTTTAGGTTTTGTAGGGACTCCTGATGACGTTTTGAGACATCTCCTACAACTACAGCACCAGAATTGTACTGCTGAAGCAAGTCGGTTTTTTGGCATTTTTACGACAGGGTCCCCCCTTACGACATTTTAGCAAAAAATGTTTTTCTTAAAAAATGCATTTTCTTAAATTGTCTTACATTTACGGGTTTAGTCGGGACTCCTGATGACGTTTTAAGACATCTCCTACAACTACAGCACCAGAATTGTACTGCTGAAGCAAGTCGGTTTTTTGGCATTTTTACGACAGGGTCCCCCCTTACGACATTTTAGCAAAAAATGTTTTTCTTAAAAAATGCATTTTCTTACATTTTCTTACATTTACGGGTTTAGTCGGGACTCCTGATGACGTTTTGAGACATCTCCTACAACTACAGCACCAGAATTGTGCTGCTGAAGCAAGTCTGTTTTTTGAATTTTTTTATGTAAAAAAAAAGTTTTCCCAAAAAAAGCATTTTATGCCATTTTTAGGTTTTGTAGGGACTCCTGATGACGTTTTGAGACATCTCCTACAACTACAGCACCAGAATTGTACTGCTGAAGCAAGTCGGTTTTTTGGCATTTTTACGACAGGGTCCCCCCTTACGACATTTTAGCAAAAAATGTTTTTCGTAAAAAATGCATTTTCTTACATTTTCTTACATTTACGGGTTTAGTCGGGACTCCTGATGACGTTTTGAGACATCTCCTACAACTACAGCACCAGAATTGTGCTGCTGAAGCAAGTCTGTTTTTTGAATTTTTTTTTGTAAAAATTTTTTTTTCCCAAAAAAAGCATTTCATGCCATTTTTAGGTTTTGTAGGGACTCCTGATGACGTTTTGAGACATCTCCTACAACTACAGCACCAGAATTGTACTGCTGAAGCAAGTCGGTTTTTTGGCATTTTTACGACAGGGTCCCCCCTTACGACATTTTAGCAAAAAATGTTTTTCTTAAAAAATGCATTTTCTTAAATTGTCTTACATTTACGGGTTTAGTCGGGACTCCTGATGACGTTTTAAGACATCTCCTACAACTACAGCACCAGAATTGTACTGCTGAAGCAAGTCGGTTTTTTGGCATTTTTACGACAGGGTCCCCCCTTACGACATTTTAGCAAAAAATGTTTTTCTTAAAAAATGCATTTTCTTAAATTGTCTTACATTTACGGGTTTAGTCGGGACTCCTGATGACGTTTTAAGACATCTCCTACAACTACAGCACCAGAATTGTACTGCTGAAGCAAGTCGGTTTTTTGGCATTTTTACGACAGGGTCCCCCCTTACGACATTTTAGCAAAAAATGTTTTTCTTAAAAAATGCATTTTCTTACATTTTCTTACATTTACGGGTTTAGTCGGGACTCCTGATGACGTTTTGAGACATCTCCTACAACTACAGCACCAGAATTGTGCTGCTGAAGCAAGTCTGTTTTTTGAATTTTTTTATGTAAAAAAAAAGTTTTCCCAAAAAAAGCATTTTATGCCATTTTTAGGTTTTGTAGGGACTCCTGATGACGTTTTGAGACATCTCCTACAACTACAGCACCAGAATTGTACTGCTGAAGCAAGTCGGTTTTTTGGCATTTTTACGACAGGGTCCCCCCTTACGACATTTTAGCAAAAAATGTTTTTCGTAAGAAATGCATTTTCTTACATTTTCTTACATTTACGGGTTTAGTCGGGACTCCTGATGACGTTTTGAGACATCTCCTACAACTACAGCACCAGAATTGTGCTGCTGAAGCAAGTCTGTTTTTTGAATTTTTTTTTGTAAAAATTTTTTTTTCCCAAAAAAAGCATTTTATGCCATTTTTAGGTTTTGTAGGGACTCCTGATGACGTTTTGAGACATCTCCTACAACTACAGCACCAGAATTGTACTGCTGAAGCAAGTCGGTTTTTTGGCATTTTTACGACAGGGTCCCCCCTTACGACATTTTAGCAAAAAATGTTTTTCGTAAAAAATGCATTTTCTTACATTTTCTTACATTTACGGGTTTAGTCGGGACTCCTGATGACGTTTTAAGACATCTCCTACAACTACAGCACCAGAATTGTACTGCTGAAGCAAGTCGGTTTTTTGGCATTTTTACGACAGGGTCCCCCCTTACGACATTTTAGCAAAAAATGTTTTTCGTAAAAAAATGCATTTTCTTACATTTTCTTACATTTACGGGTTTAGTCGGGACTCCTGATGACGTTTTGAGACATCTCCTACAACTACAGCACCAGAATTGTGCTGCTGAAGCAAGTCTGTTTTTTGAATTTTTTTTTGTAAAAAAAAAGTTTTTCCAAAAAAAGCATTTTATGCCATTTTTAGGTTTTGTAGGGACTTCTGATGACGTTTTGAGACATCTCCTACAACTACAGCACCAGAATTGTACTGCTGAAGCAAGTCGGTTTTTTGGCATTTTTACGACACGGTCCCCCCTTACGACATTTTAGCAAACATTTTTTTTCTTAAAAAATGCATTTTCTTACATTTACGGGTTTAGTCGGGACTCCTGATGACGTTTTAAGACATCTCCTACAACTACAGCACCAGAATTGTACTGCTGAAGCAAGTCCGTTTTTTGGCATTTTTACGACAGGGTCCCCCCTTACGACATTTTAGCAAAAAATGTTTTTCGTAAAAAAATGCATTTTCTTACATTTTCTTACATTTACGGGTTTAGTCGGGACTCCTGATGACGTTTTGAGACATCTCCTACAACTACAGCACCAGAATTGTGCTGCTGAAGCAAGTCTGTTTTTTGAATTTTTTTTTGTAAAAAAAAAGTTTTTCCAAAAAAAGCATTTTATGCCATTTTTAGGTTTTGTAGGGACTCCTGATGACGTTTTGAGACATCTCCTACAACTACAGCACCAGAATTGTACTGCTGAAGCAAGTCGGTTTTTTGGCATTTTTACGACAGGGTCCCCCCTTACGACATTTTAGCAAAAAATGTTTTTCTTAAAAAATGCATTTTCTTAAATTGTCTTACATTTACGGGTTTAGTCGGGACTCCTGATGACGTTTTAAGACATCTCCTACAACTACAGCACCAGAATTGTACTGCTGAAGCAAGTCCGTTTTTTGGCATTTTTACGACAGGGTCCCCCCTTACGACATTTTAGCAAAAAATGTTTTTCGTAAAAAATGCATTTTCTTACATTTTCTTACATTTACGGGTTTAGTCGGGACTCCTGATGACGTTTTGAGACATCTCCTACAACTACAGCACCAGAATTGTGCTGTTGAAGCAAGTCTGTTTTTTGAATTTTTTTTTGTAAAAAAAAAGTTTTCCCAAAAAAAGCATTTTATGCCATTTTTAGGTTTTGTAGGGACTCCTGATGACGTTTTGAGACATCTCCTACAACTACAGCACCAGAATTGTACTGCTGAAGCAAGTCGGTTTTTTGGCATTTTTACGACAGGGTCCCCCCTTACGACATTTTAGCAAAAAATGTTTTTCGTAAAAAATGCATTTTCTTACATTTTCTTACATTTACGGGTTTAGTCGGGACTCCTGATGACGTTTTAAGACATCTCCTACAACTACAGCACCAGAATTGTACTGCTGAAGCAAGTCGGTTTTTTGGCATTTTTACGACAGGGTCCCCCCTTACGACATTTTAGCAAAAAATGTTTTTCGTAAAAAAATGCATTTTCTTACATTTTCTTACATTTACGGGTTTAGTCGGGACTCCTGATGACGTTTTGAGACATCTCCTACAACTACAGCACCAGAATTGTGCTGCTGAAGCAAGTCTGTTTTTTGAATTTTTTTTTGTAAAAAAAAAGTTTTTCCAAAAAAAGCATTTTATGCCATTTTTAGGTTTTGTAGGGACTTCTGATGACGTTTTGAGACATCTCCTACAACTACAGCACCAGAATTGTACTGCTGAAGCAAGTCGGTTTTTTGGCATTTTTACGACACGGTCCCCCCTTACGACATTTTAGCAAAAATTTTTTTTCTTAAAAAATGCATTTTCTTACATTTTCTTACATTTACGGGTTTAGTCGGGACTCCTGATGACGTTTTAAGACATCTCCTACAACTACAGCACCAGAATTGTACTGCTGAAGCAAGTCCGTTTTTTGGCATTTTTACGACAGGGTCCCCCCTTACGACATTTTAGCAAAAAATGTTTTTCGTAAAAAATGCATTTTCTTACATTTTCTTACATTTACGGGTTTAGTCGGGACTCCTGATGACGTTTTGAGACATCTCCTACAACTACAGCACCAGAATTGTGCTGTTGAAGCAAGTCTGTTTTTTGAATTTTTTTTTGTAAAAAAAAAGTTTTCCCAAAAAAAGCATTTTATGCCATTTTTAGGTTTTGTAGGGACTCCTGATGACGTTTTGAGACATCTCCTACAACTACAGCACCAGAATTGTACTGCTGAAGCAAGTCGGTTTTTTGGCATTTTTACGACAGGGTCCCCCCTTACGACATTTTAGCAAAAAATGTTTTTCGTAAAAAATGCATTTTCTTACATTTTCTTACATTTACGGGTTTAGTCGGGACTCCTGATGACGTTTTAAGACATCTCCTACAACTACAGCACCAGAATTGTACTGCTGAAGCAAGTCGGTTTTTTGGCATTTTTACGACAGGGTCCCCCCTTACGACATTTTAGCAAAAAATGTTTTTCGTAAAAAAATGCATTTTCTTACATTTTCTTACATTTACGGGTTTAGTCGGGACTCCTGATGACGTTTTGAGACATCTCCTACAACTACAGCACCAGAATTGTGCTGCTGAAGCAAGTCTGTTTTTTGAATTTTTTTTTGTAAAAAAAAAGTTTTTCCAAAAAAAGCATTTTATGCCATTTTTAGGTTTTGTAGGGACTTCTGATGACGTTTTGAGACATCTCCTACAACTACAGCACCAGAATTGTACTGCTGAAGCAAGTCGGTTTTTTGGCATTTTTACGACACGGTCCCCCCTTACGACATTTTAGCAAAAATTTTTTTTCTTAAAAAATGCATTTTCTTACATTTTCTTACATTTACGGGTTTAGTCGGGACTCCTGATGACGTTTTAAGACATCTCCTACAACTACAGCACCAGAATTGTACTGCTGAAGCAAGTCCGTTTTTTGGCATTTTTACGACAGGGTCCCCCCTTACGACATTTTAGCAAAAAATGTTTTTCGTAAAAAAATGCATTTTCTTACATTTTCTTACATTTACGGGTTTAGTCGGGACTCCTGATGACGTTTTGAGACATCTCCTACAACTACAGCACCAGAATTGTGCTGCTGAAGCAAGTCTGTTTTTTGAATTTTTTTTTGTAAAAAAAAAGTTTTTCCAAAAAAAGCATTTTATGCCATTTTTAGGTTTTGTAGGGACTCCTGATGACGTTTTGAGACATCTCCTACAACTACAGCACCAGAATTGTACTGCTGAAGCAAGTCGGTTTTTTGGCATTTTTACGACAGGGTCCCCCCTTACGACATTTTAGCAAAAAATGTTTTTCTTAAAAAATGCATTTTCTTAAATTGTCTTACATTTACGGGTTTAGTCGGGACTCCTGATGACGTTTTAAGACATCTCCTACAACTACAGCACCAGAATTGTACTGCTGAAGCAAGTCCGTTTTTTGGCATTTTTACGACAGGGTCCCCCCTTACGACATTTTAGCAAAAAATGTTTTTCGTAAAAAATGCATTTTCTTACATTTTCTTACATTTACGGGTTTAGTCGGGACTCCTGATGACGTTTTGAGACATCTCCTACAACTACAGCACCAGAATTGTGCTGTTGAAGCAAGTCTGTTTTTTGAATTTTTTTTTGTAAAAAAAAAGTTTTCCCAAAAAAAGCATTTTATGCCATTTTTAGGTTTTGTAGGGACTCCTGATGACGTTTTGAGACATCTCCTACAACTACAGCACCAGAATTGTACTGCTGAAGCAAGTCGGTTTTTTGGCATTTTTACGACAGGGTCCCCCCTTACGACATTTTAGCAAAAAATGTTTTTCGTAAAAAATGCATTTTCTTACATTTTCTTACATTTACGGGTTTAGTCGGGACTCCTGATGACGTTTTGAGACATCTCCTACAACTACAGCACCAGAATTGTGCTGCTGAAGCAAGTCTGTTTTTTGAATTTTTTTTTCTAAAAAAAAAGTTTTCCCAAAAAAAGCATTTTATGCCATTTTTAGGTTTTGTAGGGACTCCTGATGACGTTTTAAGACATCTCCTACAACTACAGCACCAGAATTGTGCTGCTGAAGCAAGTCAGTTTTTTGGAATTTTTACGATAGGGTCCCCCCTTACGACATTTTAGCAAAAAATGTTTTTCGTAAAAAATGCATTTTCTTACATTTACGGGTTTAGTCGGGACTCCTGATGACGTTTTGAGACATCTCCTACAACTACAGCACCAGAATTGTGCTGCTGAAGCAAGTCTGTTTTTTGAATTTTTTTTTGTAAAAAAAAAGTTTTCCCAAAAAAAGCATTTTATGCCATTTTTAGGTTTTGTAGGGACTCCTGATGACGTTTTGAGACATCTCCTACAACTACAGCACCAGAATTGTACTGCTGAAGCAAGTCGGTTTTTTGAATTTTTTTTTGTAAAAAAAACGTTTTCCCAAAAAGAGCATTTTATGCCATTTTTAGGTTTTGTAGGGACTCCTGATGACGTTTTGAGACATCTCCTACAACTACAGCACCAGAATTGTACTGCTGAAGCAAGTCGTTTTTTTGGCATTTTTACGACAGGGTCCCCCCTTACGACATTTTAGCAAAAAATGTTTTTCGTAAAAAATGCATTTCTTACATTTTCTTACATTTACGGGTTTAGTCGGGACTCCTGATGACGTTTTGAGACATCTCCTACAACTACAGCACCAGAATTGTGCTGCTGAAGCAAGTCTGTTTTTTGAATTTTTTTTGTAAAAAAAAAGTTTTCCCAAAAAAAGCATTTTATGCCATTTTTAGGTTTTGTAGGGACTCCTGATGACGTTTTGAGACATCTCCTACAACTACAGCACCAGAATTGTACTGCTGAAGCAAGTCGGTTTTTTGGCATTTTTGCGACAGGGTCCCCCCTTACGACATTTTAGCAAATAATGTTTTTCGTAAAAAATGCATTTTCTTACATTTTCTTACATTTACGGGTTTAGTCGGGACTCCTGATGACGTTTTGAGACATCTCCTACAACTACAGCACCAGAATTGTGCTGCTGAAGCAAGTCTGTTTTTTGAATTTTTTTTTGTAAAAAAAAAGTTTTCCCAAAAAAAGCATTTTATGCCATTTTTAAGTTTTGTAGGGACTCCTGATGACGTTTTGAGACATCTCCTACAACTACAGCACCAGAATTGTGCTGCTGAAGCAAGTCAGTTTTTTGGAATTTTTACGACAGGGTCCCTCCCACCTTACGACATTTTAGCAAAAAATGTTTTTCGTAAAAAATGCATTTTCTTACATTTTCTTACATTTACGGGTTTAGTTGGGACTCCTGATGACGTTTTGAGACATCTCCTACAACTACAGCACCAGAATTGTGCTGCTGAAGCAAGTCTGTTTTTTGAATTTTTTTTTGTAAAAAAAAAGTTTTCCCAAAAAAAGCATTTTATGCCATTTTTAGGTTTTGTAGGGACTCCTGATGACATTTTGAGACATCTCCTACAACTACAGCACCAGAATTGTACTGCTGAAGCAAGTCGGTTTTTTGGCATTTTTACGACAGGGTCCCCCCTTACGACATTTTAGCAAAAAATGTTTTTCTTAAAAAATGCATTTTCTTACATTTTCTTACATTTACAGGTTTAGTCGGGACTCCTGATGACGTTTTGAGACATCTCCTACAACTACAGCACCAGAATTGTGCTGCTGAAGCAAGTCCGTTTTTTGGAATTTTTTTTTTGTAAAAAAAGTTTTCCCAAAAAAAGCATTTTATGCCATTTTTAGGTTTTGTAGGGACTCCTGATGACGTTTTGAGACATCTCCTACAACTACAGCACCAGAATTGTGCTGCTGAAGCAAGTCAGTTTTTTGGCATTTTTACGACAGGGTCCCCCCTTACGACATTTTAGCAAAAAACATTTTTCGTAAAAAATGCATTTTCTTCCATTTTCTTACATTTACGGGTTTAGTCGGGACTCCTGATGACGTTTTGAGACATCTCCTACAACTACAGCACCAGAATTGTGCTGCTGAAGCAAGTCTGTTTTTTGAATTTTTTTTTGTAAAAAAAAAGTTTTCCCAAAAAAAGCATTTTATGCCATTTTTGGGTTTTGTAGGGACTCCTGATGACGTTTTGAGACATCTCCTACAACTACAGCACCAGAATTGTGCTGCTGAAGCAAGTCTGTTTTTTGAATTTTTTTTTGTAAAAAAAAAGTTTTCCCAAAAAAAGCATTTTATGCCATTTTTAGGTTTTGTAGGGACTCCTGATGACATTTTGAGACATCTCCTACAACTACAGCACCAGAATTGTACTGCTGAAGCAAGTCGGTTTTTTGGCATTTTTACGACAGGGTCCCCCCTTACGACATTTTAGCAAAAAATGTTTTTCGTAAAAAATGCATTTTCTTACATTTTCTTACATTTACGGGTTTAGTCGGGACTCCTGATGACGTTTTGAGACATCTCCTACAACTACAGCACCAGAATTGTGCTGCTGAAGCAAGTCTGTTTTTTGAATTTTTTTTTGTAAAAAAAAAGTTTTCCCAAAAAAAGCATTTTATGCCATTTTTAGGTTTTGTAGGGACTCCTGATGACGTTTTGAGACATCTCCTACAACTACAGCACCAGAATTGTACTGCTGAAGCAAGTCGGTTTTTTGGCATTTTTACGACAGGGTCCCCCCTTACGACATTTTAGCAAAAAATGTTTTTCTTAAAAAATGCATTTTCTTACATTTTCTTACATTTACGGGTTTAGTCGGGACTCCTGATGACGTTTTGAGACATCTCCTACAACTACAAAACCAGAATTGTACTGCTGAAGCAAGTCCGTTTTTTGGCATTTTTACGACAGGGTCCCCCCTTACGACATTTTAGCAAAAAATGTTTTTCGTAAAAAATGCATTTTCTTACATTTTCTTACATTTACGGGTTTAGTCGGGACTCCTGATGACGTTTTGAGACATCTCCTACAACTACAGCACCAGAATTGTGCTGCTGAAGCAAGTCTGTTTTTTGAATTTTTTTTTGTAAAAAAAAAGTTTTCCCAAAAAAAGCATTTTATGCCATTTTTAGGTTTAGTCGGGACTCCTGATGACGTTTTGAGACATCTCCTACAACTACAGCACCAGAATTGTGCTGCTGAAGCAAGTCTGTTTTTTGAATTTTTTTATGTAAAAAAAAAGTTTTCCCAAAAAAGCATTTTATGCCATTTTTAGGTTTTGTAGGGACTCCTGATGACGTTTTGAGACATCTCCTACAACTACAGCACCAGAATTGTACTGCTGAAGCAAGTCGGTTTTTTGGCATTTTTACGACAGGGTCCCCCCTTACGACATTTTAGCAAAAAATGTTTTTCGTAAAAAATGCATTTTCTTACATTTTCTTACATTTACGGGTTTAGTCGGGACTCCTGATGACGTTTTGAGACATCTCCTACAACTACAGCACCAGAATTGTGCTGCTGAAGCAAGTCTGTTTTTTGAATTTTTTTTTGTAAAAATTTTTTTTTCCCAAAAAAAGCATTTCATGCCATTTTTAGGTTTTGTAGGGACTCCTGATGACGTTTTGAGACATCTCCAACAACTACAGCACCAGAATTGTACTGCTGAAGCAAGTCGGTTTTTTGGCATTTTTACGACATTTTAGCAAAAAATGTTTTTCGTAAAAAATGCATTTTCTTACATTTTCTTACATTTACGGGTTTAGTCGGGACTCCTGATGACGTTTTAAGACATCTCCTACAACTACAGCACCAGAATTGTACTGCTGAAGCAAGTCGGTTTTTTGGCATTTTTACGACAGGGTCCCCCCTTACGACATTTTAGCAAAAAATGTTTTTCGTAAAAAAATGCATTTTCTTACATTTTCTTACATTTACGGGTTTAGTCGGGACTCCTGATGACGTTTTGAGACATCTCCTACAACTACAGCACCAGAATTGTGCTGCTGAAGCAAGTCTGTTTTTTGAATTTTTTTTTGTAAAAAAAAAGTTTTTCCAAAAAAAGCATTTTATGCCATTTTTAGGTTTTGTAGGGACTTCTGATGACGTTTTGAGACATCTCCTACAACTACAGCACCAGAATTGTACTGCTGAAGCAAGTCGGTTTTTTGGCATTTTTACGACACGGTCCCCCCTTACGACATTTTAGCAAAAAATTTTTTTCTTAAAAAATGCATTTTCTTACATTTTCTTACATTTACGGGTTTAGTCGGGACTCCTGATGACGTTTTAAGACATCTCCTACAACTACAGCACCAGAATTGTACTGCTGAAGCAAGTCCGTTTTTTGGCATTTTTACGACAGGGTCCCCCCTTACGACATTTTAGCAAAAAATGTTTTTCGTAAAAAAATGCATTTTCTTACATTTTCTTACATTTACGGGTTTAGTCGGGACTCCTGATGACGTTTTGAGACATCTCCTACAACTACAGCACCAGAATTGTGCTGCTGAAGCAAGTCTGTTTTTTGAATTTTTTTTTGTAAAAAAAAAGTTTTTCCAAAAAAAGCATTTTATGCCATTTTTAGGTTTTGTAGGGACTCCTGATGACGTTTTGAGACATCTCCTACAACTACAGCACCAGAATTGTACTGCTGAAGCAAGTCGGTTTTTTGGCATTTTTACGACAGGGTCCCCCCTTACGACATTTTAGCAAAAAATGTTTTTCTTAAAAAATGCATTTTCTTAAATTGTCTTACATTTACGGGTTTAGTCGGGACTCCTGATGACGTTTTAAGACATCTCCTACAACTACAGCACCAGAATTGTACTGCTGAAGCAAGTCGGTTTTTTGGCATTTTTACGACAGGGTCCCCCCTTACGACATTTTAGCAAAAAATGTTTTTCTTAAAAAATGCATTTTCTTACATTTTCTTACATTTACGGGTTTAGTCGGGACTCCTGATGACGTTTTGAGACATCTCCTACAACTACAGCACCAGAATTGTGCTGCTGAAGCAAGTCTGTTTTTTGAATTTTTTTATGTAAAAAAAAAGTTTTCCCAAAAAAAGCATTTTATGCCATTTTTAGGTTTTGTAGGGACTCCTGATGACGTTTTGAGACATCTCCTACAACTACAGCACCAGAATTGTACTGCTGAAGCAAGTCGGTTTTTTGGCATTTTTACGACAGGGTCCCCCCTTACGACATTTTAGCAAAAAATGTTTTTCGTAAAAAATGCATTTTCTTACATTTTCTTACATTTACGGGTTTAGTCGGGACTCCTGATGACGTTTTGAGACATCTCCTACAACTACAGCACCAGAATTGTGCTGCTGAAGCAAGTCTGTTTTTTGAATTTTTTTTTGTAAAAATTTTTTTTTCCCAAAAAAAGCATTTCATGCCATTTTTAGGTTTTGTAGGGACTCCTGATGACGTTTTGAGACATCTCCTACAACTACAGCACCAGAATTGTGCTGCTGAAGCAAGTCTGTTTTTTGAATTTTTTTTTGTAAAAAAAAAGTTTTTCCAAAAAAAGCATTTTATGCCATTTTTAGGTTTTGTAGGGACTCCTGATGACGTTTTGAGACATCTCCTACAACTACAGCACCAGAATTGTACTGCTGAAGCAAGTCGGTTTTTTGGCATTTTTACGACAGGGTCCCCCCTTACGACATTTTAGCAAAAAATGTTTTTCTTAAAAAATGCATTTTCTTAAATTGTCTTACATTTACGGGTTTAGTCGGGACTCCTGATGACGTTTTAAGACATCTCCTACAACTACAGCACCAGAATTGTACTGCTGAAGCAAGTCCGTTTTTTGGCATTTTTACGACAGGGTCCCCCCTTACGACATTTTAGCAAAAAATGTTTTTCGTAAAAAATGCATTTTCTTACATTTTCTTACATTTACGGGTTTAGTCGGGACTCCTGATGACGTTTTGAGACATCTCCTACAACTACAGCACCAGAATTGTGCTGTTGAAGCAAGTCTGTTTTTTGAATTTTTTTTTGTAAAAAAAAAGTTTTCCCAAAAAAAGCATTTTATGCCATTTTTAGGTTTTGTAGGGACTCCTGATGACGTTTTGAGACATCTCCTACAACTACAGCACCAGAATTGTACTGCTGAAGCAAGTCGGTTTTTTGGCATTTTTACGACAGGGTCCCCCCTTACGACATTTTAGCAAAAAATGTTTTTCGTAAAAAATGCATTTTCTTACATTTTCTCACATTTACGGGTTTAGTCGGGACTCCTGATGACGTTTTGAGACATCTCCTACAACTACAGCACCAGAATTGTGCTGCTGAAGCAAGTCTGTTTTTTGAATTTTTTTTTCTAAAAAAAAAGTTTTCCCAAAAAAAGCATTTTATGCCATTTTTAGGTTTTGTAGGGACTCCTGATGACGTTTTAAGACATCTCCTACAACTACAGCACCAGAATTGTGCTGCTGAAGCAAGTCAGTTTTTTGGAATTTTTACGATAGGGTCCCCCCTTACGACATTTTAGTAAAAAATGTTTTTCGTAAAAAATGCATTTTCTTACATTTACGGGTTTAGTCGGGACTCCTGATGACGTTTTGAGACATCTCCTACAACTACAGCACCAGAATTGTGCTGCTGAAGCAAGTCTGTTTTTTGAATTTTTTTTTGTAAAAAAAAAGTTTTCCCAAAAAAAGCATTTTATGCCATTTTTAGGTTTTGTAGGGACTCCTGATGACGTTTTGAGACATCTCCTACAACTACAGCACCAGAATTGTACTGCTGAAGCAAGTCGTTTTTTTGGCATTTTTACGACAGGGTCCCCCCTTACGACATTTTAGCAAAAAATGTTTTTCGTAAAAAATGCATTTTCTTACATTTTCTTACATTTACGGGTTTAGTCGGGACTCCTGATGACGTTTTGAGACATCTCCTACAACTACAGCACCAGAATTGTGCTGCTGAAGCAAGTCTGTTTTTTGAATTTTTTTTGTAAAAAAAAAGTTTTCCCAAAAAAAGCATTTTATGCCATTTTTAGGTTTTGTAGGGACTCCTGATGACGTTTTGAGACATCTCCTACAACTACAGCACCAGAATTGTACTGCTGAAGCAAGTCGGTTTTTTGGCATTTTTGCGACAGGGTCCCCCCTTACGACATTTTAGCAAATAATGTTTTTCGTAAAAAATGCATTTTCTTACATTTTCTTACATTTACGGGTTTAGTCGGGACTCCTGATGACGTTTTGAGACATCTCCTACAACTACAGCACCAGAATTGTGCTGCTGAAGCAAGTCTGTTTTTTGAATTTTTTTTTGTAAAAAAAAAGTTTTCCCAAAAAAAGCATTTTATGCCATTTTTAAGTTTTGTAGGGACTCCTGATGACGTTTTGAGACATCTCCTACAACTACAGCACCAGAATTGTGCTGCTGAAGCAAGTCAGTTTTTTGGAATTTTTACGACAGGGTCCCTCCCACCTTACGACATTTTAGCAAAAAATGTTTTTCGTAAAAAATGCATTTTCTTACATTTTCTTACATTTACGGGTTTAGTTGGGACTCCTGATGACGTTTTGAGACATCTCCTACAACTACAGCACCAGAATTGTGCTGCTGAAGCAAGTCTGTTTTTTGAATTTTTTTTTGTAAAAAAAAAGTTTTCCCAAAAAAAGCATTTTATGCCATTTTTAGGTTTTGTAGGGACTCCTGATGACGTTTTGAGACATCTCCTACAACTACAGCACCAGAATTGTACTGCTGAAGCAAGTCGGTTTTTTGGCATTTTTACGACAGGGTCCCCCCTTACGACATTTTAGCAAAAAATGTTTTTCTTAAAAAATGCATTTTCTTACATTTTCTTACATTTACAGGTTTAGTCGGGACTCCTGATGACGTTTTGAGACATCTCCTACAACTACAGCACCAGAATTGTGCTGCTGAAGCAAGTCCGTTTTTTGGAATTTTTTTTTGTAAAAAAAGTTTTCCCAAAAAAAGCATTTTATGCCATTTTTAGGTTTTGTAGGGACTCCTGATGACGTTTTGAGACATCTCCTACAACTACAGCACCAGAATTGTGCTGCTGAAGCAAGTCAGTTTTTTGGCATTTTTACGACAGGGTCCCCCCTTACGACATTTTAGCAAAAAACATTTTTCGTAAAAAATGCATTTTCTTCCATTTTCTTACATTTACGGGTTTAGTCGGGACTCCTGATGACGTTTTGAGACATCTCCTACAACTACAGCACCAGAATTGTGCTGCTGAAGCAAGTCTGTTTTTTGAAATTTTTTTTGTAAAAAAAAAGTTTTCCCAAAAAAAGCATTTTATGCCATTTTTGGGTTTTGTAGGGACTCCTGATGACGTTTTGAGACATCTCCTACAACTACAGCACCAGAATTGTGCTGCTGAAGCAAGTCTGTTTTTTGAATTTTTTTTTGTAAAAAAAAAGTTTTCCCAAAAAAAGCATTTTATGCCATTTTTAGGTTTTGTAGGGACTCCTGATGACATTTTGAGACATCTCCTACAACTACAGCACCAGAATTGTACTGCTGAAGCAAGTCGGTTTTTTGGCATTTTTACGACAGGGTCCCCCCTTACGACATTTTAGCAAAAAATGTTTTTCGTAAAAAATGCATTTTCTTACATTTTCTTACATTTACGGGTTTAGTCGGGACTCCTGATGACGTTTTGAGACATCTCCTACAACTACAGCACCAGAATTGTGCTGCTGAAGCAAGTCTGTTTTTTGAATTTTTTTTTCTAAAAAAAAAGTTTTCCCAAAAAAAGCATTTTATGCCATTTTTAGGTTTTGTAGGGACTCCTGATGACGTTTTAAGACATCTCCTACAACTACAGCACCAGAATTGTGCTGCTGAAGCAAGTCAGTTTTTTGGAATTTTTACGATAGGGTCCCCCCTTACGACATTTTAGTAAAAAATGTTTTTCGTAAAAAATGCATTTTCTTACATTTACGGGTTTAGTCGGGACTCCTGATGACGTTTTGAGACATCTCCTACAACTACAGCACCAGAATTGTGCTGCTGAAGCAAGTCTGTTTTTTGAATTTTTTTTTGTAAAAAAAAAGTTTTCCCAAAAAAAGCATTTTATGCCATTTTTAGGTTTTGTAGGGACTCCTGATGACGTTTTGAGACATCTCCTACAACTACAGCACCAGAATTGTACTGCTGAAGCAAGTCGGTTTTTTGAATTTTTTTTTGTAAAAAAAACGTTTTCCCAAAAAGAGCATTTTATGCCATTTTTAGGTTTTGTAGGGACTCCTGATGACGTTTTGAGACATCTCCTACAACTACAGCACCAGAATTGTACTGCTGAAGCAAGTCGTTTTTTTGGCATTTTTACGACAGGGTCCCCCCTTACGACATTTTAGCAAAAAATGTTTTTCGTAAAAAATGCATTTTCTTACATTTTCTTACATTTACGGGTTTAGTCGGGACTCCTGATGACGTTTTGAGACATCTCCTACAACTACAGCACCAGAATTGTGCTGCTGAAGCAAGTCTGTTTTTTGAATTTTTTTTGTAAAAAAAAAGTTTTCCCAAAAAAAGCATTTTATGCCATTTTTAGGTTTTGTAGGGACTCCTGATGACGTTTTGAGACATCTCCTACAACTACAGCACCAGAATTGTACTGCTGAAGCAAGTCGGTTTTTTGGCATTTTTGCGACAGGGTCCCCCCTTACGACATTTTAGCAAATAATGTTTTTCGTAAAAAATGCATTTTCTTACATTTTCTTACATTTACGGGTTTAGTCGGGACTCCTGATGACGTTTTGAGACATCTCCTACAACTACAGCACCAGAATTGTGCTGCTGAAGCAAGTCTGTTTTTTGAATTTTTTTTTGTAAAAAAAAAGTTTTCCCAAAAAAAGCATTTTATGCCATTTTTAAGTTTTGTAGGGACTCCTGATGACGTTTTGAGACATCTCCTACAACTACAGCACCAGAATTGTGCTGCTGAAGCAAGTCAGTTTTTTGGAATTTTTACGACAGGGTCCCTCCCACCTTACGACATTTTAGCAAAAAATGTTTTTCGTAAAAAATGCATTTTCTTACATTTTCTTACATTTACGGGTTTAGTTGGGACTCCTGATGACGTTTTGAGACATCTCCTACAACTACAGCACCAGAATTGTGCTGCTGAAGCAAGTCTGTTTTTTGAATTTTTTTTTGTAAAAAAAAAGTTTTCCCAAAAAAAGCATTTTATGCCATTTTTAGGTTTTGTAGGGACTCCTGATGACGTTTTGAGACATCTCCTACAACTACAGCACCAGAATTGTACTGCTGAAGCAAGTCGGTTTTTTGGCATTTTTACGACAGGGTCCCCCCTTACGACATTTTAGCAAAAAATGTTTTTCTTAAAAAATGCATTTTCTTACATTTTCTTACATTTACAGGTTTAGTCGGGACTCCTGATGACGTTTTGAGACATCTCCTACAACTACAGCACCAGAATTGTGCTGCTGAAGCAAGTCAGTTTTTTGGAATTTTTTTTTGTAAAAAAAGTTTTCCCAAAAAAAGCATTTTATGCCATTTTTAGGTTTTGTAGGGACTCCTGATGACGTTTTGAGACATCTCCTACAACTACAGCACCAGAATTGTGCTGCTGAAGCAAGTCAGTTTTTTGGCATTTTTACGACAGGGTCCCCCCTTACGACATTTTAGCAAAAAACATTTTTCGTAAAAAATGCATTTTCTTCCATTTTCTTACATTTACGGGTTTAGTCGGGACTCCTGATGACGTTTTGAGACATCTCCTACAACTACAGCACCAGAATTGTGCTGCTGAAGCAAGTCTGTTTTTTGAAATTTTTTTTGTAAAAAAAAAGTTTTCCCAAAAAAAGCATTTTATGCCATTTTTGGGTTTTGTAGGGACTCCTGATGACGTTTTGAGACATCTCCTACAACTACAGCACCAGAATTGTGCTGCTGAAGCAAGTCTGTTTTTTGAATTTTTTTTTGTAAAAAAAAAGTTTTCCCAAAAAAAGCATTTTATGCCATTTTTAGGTTTTGTAGGGACTCCTGATGACATTTTGAGACATCTCCTACAACTACAGCACCAGAATTGTACTGCTGAAGCAAGTCGGTTTTTTGGCATTTTTACGACAGGGTCCCCCCTTACGACATTTTAGCAAAAAATGTTTTTCGTAAAAAATGCATTTTCTTACATTTTCTTACATTTACGGGTTTAGTCGGGACTCCTGATGACGTTTTGAGACATCTCCTACAACTACAAAACCAGAATTGTACTGCTGAAGCAAGTCCGTTTTTTGGCATTTTTACGACAGGGTCCCCCCTTACGACATTTTAGCAAAAAATGTTTTTTGTAAAAAATGCATTTTCTTACATTTTCTTACATTTACGGGTTTAGTCGGGACTCCTGATGACGTTTTGAGACATCTCCTACAACTACAGCACCAGAATTGTGCTGCTGAAGCAAGTCAGTTTTTTGGCATTTTTACGACATTTTAGCAAAAAATGTTTTTCGTAAAAAATGCATTTTCTTACATTTTCTTACATTTACGGGTTTAGTCGGGACTCCTGATGACGTTTTGAGACATCTCCTACAACTACAGCACCAGAATTGTGCTGCTGAAGCAAGTCTGTTTTTTGAATTTTTTTTTGTAAAAAAAAAGTTTTCCCAAAAAAAGCATTTTATGCCATTTTTAGGTTTTGTAGGGACTCCTGATGACGTTTTGAGACATCTCCTACAACTACAGCACCAGAATTGTACTGCTGAAGCAAGTCGTTTTTTTGGCATTTTTACGACAGGGTCCCCCCTTACGACATTTTAGCAAAAAATGTTTTTCGTAAAAAATGCATTTTCTTACATTTTCTTACATTTACGGGTTTAGTCGGGACTCCTGATGACGTTTTGAGACATCTCCTACAACTACAGCACCAGAATTGTGCTGCTGAAGCAAGTCTGTTTTTTGAATTTTTTTTTGTAAAAAAAAAGTTTTCCCAAAAAAAGCATTTTATGCCATTTTTAGGTTTTGTAGGGACTCCTGATGACGTTTTGAGACATCTCCTACAACTACAGCACCAGAATTGTACTGCTGAAGCAAGTCGGTTTTTTGGCATTTTTACGACAGGGTCCCCCCTTACGACATTTTAGCTAAAAATGTTTTTCGTAAAAAATGCATTTTCTTACATTTTCTTACATTTACGGGTTTAGTCGGGACTCCTGATGACGTTTTGAGACATCTCCTACAACTACAGCACCAGAATTGTGCTGCTGAAGCAAGTCCGTTTTTTGGAATTTTTTTTTATAAAAAAAGTTTTCCCAAAAAAAGCATTTTATGCCATTTTTAGGTTTTGTAGGGACTCCTGATGACGTTTTAAGACATCTCCTACAACTACAGCACCAGAATTGTGCTGCTGAAGCAAGTCAGTTTTTGGGCATTTTTACGACAGGGTCCCTACGACATTTTAGCAAAAAATGTTTTTCGTAAAAAATGCATTTTCTTACATTTTCTTACATTTACGGGTTTAGTCGGGACTCCTGATGACGTTTTGAGACATCTCCTACAACTACAGCACCAGAATTGTGCTGCTGAAGCAAGTCTGTTTTTTGAATTTTTTTTTGTAAAAAAAAAGTTTTCCCAAAAAAAGCATTTTATGCCATTTTTAGGTTTTGTAGGGACTCCTGATGACGTTTTGAGACATTTCCTACAACTACAGCACCAGAATTGTACTGCTGAAGCAAGTCGGTTTTTTGGCATTTTTACGACAGGGTCCCCCCTTACGACATTTTAGCAAAAAATGTTTTTCGTAAAAAATGCATTTTCTTACATTTTCTTACATTTACGGGTTTAGTCGGGACTCCTGATGACGTTTTGAGACATCTCCTACAACTACAGCACCAGAATTGTGCTGCTGAAGCAAGTCTGTTTTTTGAATTTTTTTTTGTAAAAAAAAAGTTTTCCCAAAAAAAGCATTTTATGCCATTTTTAGGTTTTGTAGGGACTCCTGATGACGTTTTGAGACATTTCCTACAACTACAGCACCAGAATTGTACTGCTGAAGCAAGTCGGTTTTTTGGCATTTTTACGACAGGGTCCCCCCTTACGACATTTTAGCAAAAAATGTTTTTTGTAAAAAATGCATTTTCTTACATTTTCTTACATTTACGGGTTTAGTCGGGACTCCTGATGACGTTTTGAGACATCTCCTACAACTACAGCACCAGAATTGTGCTGCTGAAGCAAGTCAGTTTTTTGGCATTTTTACGACATTTTAGCAAAAAATGTTTTTCGTAAAAAATGCATTTTCTTACATTTTCTTACATTTACGGGTTTAGTCGGGACTCCTGATGACGTTTTGAGACATCTCCTACAACTACAGCACCAGAATTGTGCTGCTGAAGCAAGTCTGTTTTTTGAATTTTTTTTTGTAAAAAAAAAGTTTTCCCAAAAAAAGCATTTTATGCCATTTTTAGGTTTTGTAGGGACTCCTGATGACGTTTTGAGACATCTCCTACAACTACAGCACCAGAATTGTACTGCTGAAGCAAGTCGTTTTTTTGGCATTTTTACGACAGGGTCCCCCCTTACGACATTTTAGCAAAAAATGTTTTTCGTAAAAAATGCATTTTCTTACATTTTCTTAAATTTACGGGTTTAGTCGGGACTCCTGATGACGTTTTGAGACATCTCCTACAACTACAGCACCAGAATTGTGCTGCTGAAGCAAGTCTGTTTTTTGAATTTTTTTTTGTAAAAAAAAAGTTTTCCCAAAAAAAGCATTTTATGCCATTTTTAGGTTTTGTAGGGACTCCTGATGACGTTTTGAGACATCTCCTACAACTACAGCACCAGAATTGTACTGCTGAAGCAAGTCGGTTTTTTGGCATTTTTACGACAGGGTCCCCCCTTACGACATTTTAGCTAAAAATGTTTTTCGTAAAAAATGCATTTTCTTACATTTTCTTACATTTACGGGTTTAGTCGGGACTCCTGATGACGTTTTGAGACATCTCCTACAACTACAGCACCAGAATTGTGCTGCTGAAGCAAGTCCGTTTTTTGGAATTTTTTTTTATAAAAAAAGTTTTCCCAAAAAAAGCATTTTATGCCATTTTTAGGTTTTGTAGGGACTCCTGATGACGTTTTAAGACATCTCCTACAACTACAGCACCAGAATTGTGCTGCTGAAGCAAGTCAGTTTTTGGGCATTTTTACGACAGGGTCCCTACGACATTTTAGCAAAAAATGTTTTTCGTAAAAAATGCATTTTCTTACATTTTCTTACATTTACGGGTTTAGTCGGGACTCCTGATGACGTTTTGAGACATCTCCTACAACTACAGCACCAGAATTGTGCTGCTGAAGCAAGTCTGTTTTTTGAATTTTTTTTTGTAAAAAAAAAGTTTTCCCAAAAAAAGCATTTTATGCCATTTTTAGGTTTTGTAGGGACTCCTGATGACGTTTTGAGACATTTCCTACAACTACAGCACCAGAATTGTACTGCTGAAGCAAGTCGGTTTTTTGGCATTTTTACGACAGGGTCCCCCCTTACGACATTTTAGCAAAAAATGTTTTTCGTAAAAAATGCATTTTCTTACATTTTCTTACATTTACGGGTTTAGTCGGGACTCCTGATGACGTTTTGAGACATCTCCTACAACTACAGCACCAGAATTGTGCTGCTGAAGCAAGTCTGTTTTTTGAATTTTTTTTTGTAAAAAAAAAGTTTTCCCAAAAAAAGCATTTTATGCCATTTTTAGGTTTTGTAGGGACTCCTGATGACGTTTTGAGACATTTCCTACAACTACAGCACCAGAATTGTACTGCTGAAGCAAGTCGGTTTTTTGGCATTTTTACGACAGGGTCCCCCCTTACGACATTTTAGCAAAAAATGTTTTTCGTAAAAAATGCATTTTCTTACATTTTCTTACATTTACGGGTTTAGTCGGGACTCCTGATGACGTTTTGAGACATCTCCTACAACTACAGCACCAGAATTGTGCTGCTGAAGCAAGTCTGTTTTTTGAATTTTTTTTTGTAAAAAAAAAGTTTTTCCAAAAAAAGCATTTTATGCCATTTTTAGGTTTTGTAGGGACTCCTGATGACGTTTTGAGACATCTCCTACAACTACAGCACCAGAATTGTACTGCTGAAGCAAGTCGGTTTTTTGGCATTTTTACGACAGGGTCCCCCCTTACGACATTTTAGCAAAAAATGTTTTTCTTAAAAAATGCATTTTCTTACATTTTCTTACATTTACGGGTTTAGTCGGGACTCCTGATGACGTTTTAAGACATCTCCTACAACTACAGCACCAGAATTGTACTGCTGAAGCAAGTCCGATTTTTGGCATTTTTACGACAGGGTCCCCCCTTACGACATTTTAGCAAAAAATGTTTTTCGTAAAAAATGCATTTTCTTACATTTTCTTACATTTACGGGTTTAGTCGCGACTCCTGATGACGTTTTGAGACATCTCCTACAACTACAGCACCAGAATTGTGCTGCTGAAGCAAGTCTGTTTTTTGAATTTTTTTTTGTAAAAAAAAAGTTTTCCCAAAAAAAGCATTTTATGCCATTTTTAGGTTTTGTAGGGACTCCTGATGACGTTTTGAGACATCTCCTACAACTACAGCACCAGAATTGTACTGCTGAAGCAAGTCGGTTTTTTGGCATTTTTACGACAGGGTCCCCCCTTACGACATTTTAGCAAAAAATGTTTTTCGTAAAAAATGCATTTTCTTCCATTTTCTTACATTTACGGGTTTAGTCGGGACTCCTGATGACGTTTTGAGACATCTCCTACAACTACAGCACCAGAATTGTGCTGCTGAAGCAAGTCTGTTTTTTAAATTTTTTTTTGTAAAAAAAAAGTTTTCCCAAAAAAAGCATTTTATGCCATTTTTAGGTTTTGTAGGGACTCCTGATGACGTTTTAAGACATCTCCTACAACTAATGCACCAGAATTGTGCTGCTGAAGCAAGTCAGTTTTTTGGAATTTTTACGACAGGGTCCCCCCTTACAACATTTTAGCAAAAAATGTTTTTCGTAAAAAATGCATTTTCTTACATTTTCTTACATTTACGGGTTTAGTCGGGACTCCTGATGACGTTTTGAGACATCTCCTACAACTACAGCACCAGAATTGTGCTGCTGAAGCAAGTCTGTTTTTTGAATTTTTTTTTGTAAAAAAAAAGTTTTCCCAAAAAAAGCATTTTATGCCATTTTTAAGTTTTGTAGGGACTCCTGATGACGTTTTGAGACATCTCCTACAACTACAGCACCAGAATTGTGCTGCTGAAGCAAGTCAGTTTTTTGGAATTTTTACGACAGGGTCCCTCCCACCTTACGACATTTTAGCAAAAAATGTTTTTCGTAAAAAATGCATTTTCTTACATTTTCTTACATTTACGGGTTTAGTTGGGACTCCTGATGACGTTTTGAGACATCTCCTACAACTACAGCACCAGAATTGTGCTGCTGAAGCAAGTCTGTTTTTTGAATTTTTTTTTGTAAAAAAAAAGTTTTCCCAAAAAAAGCATTTTATGCCATTTTTAGGTTTTGTAGGGACTCCTGATGACATTTTGAGACATCTCCTACAACTACAGCACCAGAATTGTACTGCTGAAGCAAGTCGGTTTTTTGGCATTTTTACGACAGGGTCCCCCCTTACGACATTTTAGCAAAAAATGTTTTTCTTAAAAAATGCATTTTCTTACATTTTCTTACATTTACAGGTTTAGTCGGGACTCCTGATGACGTTTTGAGACATCTCCTACAACTACAGCACCAGAATTGTGCTGCTGAAGCAAGTCCGTTTTTTGGAATTTTTTTTTGTAAAAAAAGTTTTCCCAAAAAAAGCATTTTATGCCATTTTTAGGTTTTGTAGGGACTCCTGATGACGTTTTGAGACATCTCCTACAACTACAGCACCAGAATTGTGCTGCTGAAGCAAGTCAGTTTTTTGGCATTTTTACGACAGGGTCCCCCCTTACGACATTTTAGCAAAAAACATTTTTCGTAAAAAATGCATTTTCTTCCATTTTCTTACATTTACGGGTTTAGTCGGGACTCCTGATGACGTTTTGAGACATCTCCTACAACTACAGCACCAGAATTGTGCTGCTGAAGCAAGTCTGTTTTTTGAAATTTTTTTTGTAAAAAAAAAGTTTTCCCAAAAAAAGCATTTTATGCCATTTTTGGGTTTTGTAGGGACTCCTGATGACGTTTTGAGACATCTCCTACAACTACAGCACCAGAATTGTGCTGCTGAAGCAAGTCTGTTTTTTGAATTTTTTTTTGTAAAAAAAAAGTTTTCCCAAAAAAAGCATTTTATGCCATTTTTAGGTTTTGTAGGGACTCCTGATGACATTTTGAGACATCTCCTACAACTACAGCACCAGAATTGTACTGCTGAAGCAAGTCGGTTTTTTGGCATTTTTACGACAGGGTCCCCCCTTACGACATTTTAGCAAAAAAAATTTTTCGTAAAAAATGCATTTTCTTACATTTTCTTACATTTACGGGTTTAGTCGGGACTCCTGATGACGTTTTGAGACATCTCCTACAACTACAAAACCAGAATTGTACTGCTGAAGCAAGTCCGTTTTTTGGCATTTTTACGACAGGGTCCCCCCTTACGACATTTTAGCAAAAAATGTTTTTTGTAAAAAATGCATTTTCTTACATTTTCTTACATTTACGGGTTTAGTCGGGACTCCTGATGACGTTTTGAGTCATCTCCTACAACTACAGCACCAGAATTGTGCTGCTGAAGCAAGTCAGTTTTTTGGCATTTTTACGACATTTTAGCAAAAAATGTTTTTCGTAAAAAATGCATTTTCTTACATTTTCTTACATTTACGGGTTTAGTCGGGACTCCTGATGACGTTTTGAGACATCTCCTACAACTACAGCACCAGAATTGTGCTGCTGAAGCAAGTCTGTTTTTTGAATTTTTTTTTGTAAAAAAAAAGTTTTCCCAAAAAAAGCATTTTATGCCATTTTTAGGTTTTGTAGGGACTCCTGATGACGTTTTGAGACATCTCCTACAACTACAGCACCAGAATTGTACTGCTGAAGCAAGTCGTTTTTTTGGCATTTTTACGACAGGGTCCCCCCTTACGACATTTTAGCAAAAAATGTTTTTCGTAAAAAATGCATTTTCTTACATTTTCTTACATTTACGGGTTTAGTCGGGACTCCTGATGACGTTTTGAGACATCTCCTACAACTACAGCACCAGAATTGTGCTGCTGAAGCAAGTCTGTTTTTTGAATTTTTTTTTGTAAAAAAAAAGTTTTCCCAAAAAAAGCATTTTATGCCATTTTTAGGTTTTGTAGGGACTCCTGATGACGTTTTGAGACATCTCCTACAACTACAGCACCAGAATTGTACTGCTGAAGCAAGTCGGTTTTTTGGCATTTTTACGACAGGGTCCCCCCTTACGACATTTTAGCTAAAAATGTTTTTCGTAAAAAATGCATTTTCTTACATTTTCTTACATTTACGGGTTTAGTCGGGACTCCTGATGACGTTTTGAGACATCTCCTACAACTACAGCACCAGAATTGTGCTGCTGAAGCAAGTCTGTTTTTTGAATTTTTTTTGTAAAAAAAAAGTTTTCCCAAAAAAAGCATTTTATGCCATTTTTAGGTTTTGTAGGGACTCCTGATGACGTTTTGAGACATCTCCTACAACTACAGCACCAGAATTGTACTGCTGAAGCAAGTCCGTTTTTTGGCATTTTTACGACATGGTCCCCCCTTACGACATTTTAGCAAAAAATGTTTTTCTTAAAAAATGCATTTTCTTACATTTCCTTACATTTACGGGTTTAGTCGGTACTCCTGATGACGTTTTGAGACATCTCCTACAACTACAGCACCAGAATTGTGCTGCTGAAGCAAGTCCGTTTTTTGGAATTTTTTTTTGTAAAAAAAAAGTTTTCCCAAAAAAAGCATTTTATGCAATTTTTAGGTTTTGTAGGGACTCCTGATGACGTTTTGAGACATTTCCTACAACTACAGCACCAGAATTGTACTGCTGAAGCAAGTCGGTTTTTTGGCATTTTTACGACAGGGTCCCCCCTTACGACATTTTAGCAAAAAATGTTTTTCGTAAAAAATGCATTTTCTTACATTTTCTTACATTTACGGGTTTAGTCGGGACTCCTGATGACGTTTTGAGACATCTCCTACAACTACAGCACCAGAATTGTACTGCTGAAGCAAGTCGGTTTTTTGGCATTTTTACGACAGGGTCCCCCCTTACGACATTTTAGCAAAAAATGTTTTTCGTAAAAAAATGCATTTTCTTACATTTTCTTACATTTACGGGTTTAGTCGGGACTCCTGATGACGTTTTGAGACATCTCCTACAACTACAGCACCAGAATTGTGCTGCTGAAGCAAGTCTGTTTTTTGAATTTTTTTTTGTAAAAAAAAAGTTTTTCCAAAAAAAGCATTTTATGCCATTTTTAGGTTTTGTAGGGACTTCTGATGACGTTTTGAGACATCTCCTACAACTACAGCACCAGAATTGTACTGCTGAAGCAAGTCGGTTTTTTGGCATTTTTACGACACGGTCCCCCCTTACGACATTTTAGCAAAAAATTTTTTTCTTAAAAAATGCATTTTCTTACATTTTCTTACATTTACGGGTTTAGTCGGGACTCCTGATGACGTTTTAAGACATCTCCTACAACTACAGCACCAGAATTGTACTGCTGAAGCAAGTCGGTTTTTTGGCATTTTTACGACAGGGTCCCCCCTTACGACATTTTAGCAAAAAATGTTTTTCGTAAAAAAATGCATTTTCTTACATTTTCTTACATTTACGGGTTTAGTCGGGACTCCTGATGACGTTTTGAGACATCTCCTACAACTACAGCACCAGAATTGTGCTGCTGAAGCAAGTCTGTTTTTTGAATTTTTTTTTGTAAAAAAAAAGTTTTTCCAAAAAAAGCATTTTATGCCATTTTTAGGTTTTGTAGGGACTCCTGATGACGTTTTGAGACATCTCCTACAACTACAGCACCAGAATTGTACTGCTGAAGCAAGTCGGTTTTTTGGCATTTTTACGACAGGGTCCCCCCTTACGACATTTTAGCAAAAAATGTTTTTCTTAAAAAATGCATTTTCTTAAATTGTCTTACATTTACGGGTTTAGTCGGGACTCCTGATGACGTTTTAAGACATCTCCTACAACTACAGCACCAGAATTGTACTGCTGAAGTAAGTCCGTTTTTTGGCATTTTTACGACAGGGTCCCCCCTTACGACATTTTAGCAAAAAATGTTTTTCGTAAAAAATGCATTTTCTTACATTTTCTTACATTTACGGGTTTAGTCGGGACTCCTGATGACGTTTTGAGACATCTCCTACAACTACAGCACCAGAATTGTGCTGTTGAAGCAAGTCTGTTTTTTTAATTTTTTTTTGTAAAAAAAAAGTTTTCCCAAAAAAAGCATTTTATGCCATTTTTAGGTTTTGTAGGGACTCCTGATGACGTTTTGAGACATCTCCTACAACTACAGCACCAGAATTGTACTGCTGAAGCAAGTCGGTTTTTTGGCATTTTTACGACAGGGTCCCCCCTTACGACATTTTAGCAAAAAATGTTTTTCGTAAAAAATGCATTTTCTTACATTTTCTTACATTTACGGGTTTAGTCGGGACTCCTGATGACGTTTTGAGACATCTCCTACAACTACAGCACCAGAATTGTGCTGCTGAAGCAAGTCTGTTTTTTGAATTTTTTTTTCTAAAAAAAAAGTTTTCCCAAAAAAAGCATTTTATGCCATTTTTAGGTTTTGTAGGGACTCCTGATGACGTTTTAAGACATCTCCTACAACTACAGCACCAGAATTGTGCTGCTGAAGCAATTCAGTTTTTTGGAATTTTTACGATAGGGTCCCCCCTTACGACATTTTAGTAAAAAATGTTTTTCGTAAAAAATGCATTTTCTTACATTTACGGGTTTAGTCGGGACTCCTGATGACGTTTTGAGACATCTCCTACAACTACAGCACCAGAATTGTGCTGCTGAAGCAAGTCTGTTTTTTGAATTTTTTTTTGTAAAAAAAAAGTTTTCCCAAAAAAAGCATTTTATGCCATTTTTAGGTTTTGTAGGGACTCCTGATGACGTTTTGAGACATCTCCTACAACTACAGCACCAGAATTGTACTGCTGAAGCAAGTCGGTTTTTTGAATTTTTTTTTGTAAAAAAAACGTTTTCCCAAAAAGAGCATTTTATGCCATTTTTAGGTTTTGTAGGGACTCCTGATGACGTTTTGAGACATCTCCTACAACTACAGCACCAGAATTGTACTGCTGAAGCAAGTCGTTTTTTTGGCATTTTTACGACAGGGTCCCCCCTTACGACATTTTAGCAAAAAATGTTTTTCGTAAAAAATGCATTTTCTTACATTTTCTTACATTTACGGGTTTAGTCGGGACTCCTGATGACGTTTTGAGACATCTCCTACAACTACAGCACCAGAATTGTGCTGCTGAAGCAAGTCTGTTTTTTGAATTTTTTTTGTAAAAAAAAAGTTTTCCCAAAAAAAGCATTTTATGCCATTTTTAGGTTTTGTAGGGACTCCTGATGACGTTTTGAGACATCTCCTACAACTACAGCACCAGAATTGTACTGCTGAAGCAAGTCCGTTTTTTGGCATTTTTACGACATGGTCCCCCCTTACGACATTTTAGCAAAAAATGTTTTTCTTAAAAAATGCATTTTCTTACATTTCCTTACATTTACGGGTTTAGTCGGTACTCCTGATGACGTTTTGAGACATCTCCTACAACTACAGCACCAGAATTGTGCTGCTGAAGCAAGTCCGTTTTTTGGAATTTTTTTTTGTAAAAAAAAAGTTTTCCCAAAAAAAGCATTTTATGCAATTTTTAGGTTTTGTAGGGACTCCTGATGACGTTTTGAGACATTTCCTACAACTACAGCACCAGAATTGTACTGCTGAAGCAAGTCGGTTTTTTGGCATTTTTACGACAGGGTCCCCCCTTACGACATTTTAGCAAAAAATGTTTTTCGTAAAAAATGCATTTTCTTACATTTTCTTACATTTACGGGTTTAGTCGGGACTCCTGATGACGTTTTGAGACATCTCCTACAACTACAGCACCAGAATTGTACTGCTGAAGCAAGTCGGTTTTTTGGCATTTTTACGACAGGGTCCCCCCTTACGACATTTTAGCAAAAAATGTTTTTCGTAAAAAAATGCATTTTCTTACATTTTCTTACATTTACGGGTTTAGTCGGGACTCCTGATGACGTTTTGAGACATCTCCTACAACTACAGCACCAGAATTGTGCTGCTGAAGCAAGTCTGTTTTTTGAATTTTTTTTTGTAAAAAAAAAGTTTTTCCAAAAAAAGCATTTCATGCCATTTTTAGGTTTTGTAGGGACTTCTGATGACGTTTTGAGACATCTCCTACAACTACAGCACCAGAATTGTACTGCTGAAGCAAGTCGGTTTTTTGGCATTTTTACGACACGGTCCCCCCTTACGACATTTTAGCAAAAAATTTTTTTCTTAAAAAATGCATTTTCTTACATTTTCTTACATTTACGGGTTTAGTCGGGACTCCTGATGACGTTTTAAGACATCTCCTACAACTACAGCACCAGAATTGTACTGCTGAAGCAAGTCGGTTTTTTGGCATTTTTACGACAGGGTCCCCCCTTACGACATTTTAGCAAAAAATGTTTTTCGTAAAAAAATGCATTTTCTTACATTTTCTTACATTTACGGGTTTAGTCGGGACTCCTGATGACGTTTTGAGACATCTCCTACAACTACAGCACCAGAATTGTGCTGCTGAAGCAAGTCTGTTTTTTGAATTTTTTTTTGTAAAAAAAAAGTTTTTCCAAAAAAAGCATTTCATGCCATTTTTAGGTTTTGTAGGGACTTCTGATGACGTTTTGAGACATCTCCTACAACTACAGCACCAGAATTGTACTGCTGAAGCAAGTCGGTTTTTTGGCATTTTTACGACACGGTCCCCCCTTACGACATTTTAGCAAAAAATTTTTTTCTTAAAAAATGCATTTTCTTACATTTTCTTACATTTACGGGTTTAGTCGGGACTCCTGATGACGTTTTAAGACATCTCCTACAACTACAGCACCAGAATTGTACTGCTGAAGCAAGTCGGTTTTTTGGCATTTTTACGACAGGGTCCCCCCTTACGACATTTTAGCAAAAAATGTTTTTCGTAAAAAAATGCATTTTCTTACATTTTCTTACATTTACGGGTTTAGTCGGGACTCCTGATGACGTTTTGAGACATCTCCTACAACTACAGCACCAGAATTGTGCTGCTGAAGCAAGTCTGTTTTTTGAATTTTTTTTTGTAAAAAAAAAGTTTTTCCAAAAAAAGCATTTCATGCCATTTTTAGGTTTTGTAGGGACTTCTGATGACGTTTTGAGACATCTCCTACAACTACAGCACCAGAATTGTACTGCTGAAGCAAGTCGGTTTTTTGGCATTTTTACGACACGGTCCCCCCTTACGACATTTTAGCAAAAAATTTTTTTCTTAAAAAATGCATTTTCTTACATTTTCTTACATTTACGGGTTTAGTCGGGACTCCTGATGACGTTTTAAGACATCTCCTACAACTACAGCACCAGAATTGTACTGCTGAAGCAAGTCGGTTTTTTGGCATTTTTACGACAGGGTCCCCCCTTACGACATTTTAGCAAAAAATGTTTTTCGTAAAAAAATGCATTTTCTTACATTTTCTTACATTTACGGGTTTAGTCGGGACTCCTGATGACGTTTTGAGACATCTCCTACAACTACAGCACCAGAATTGTGCTGCTGAAGCAAGTCTGTTTTTTGAATTTTTTTTTGTAAAAAAAAAGTTTTTCCAAAAAAAGCATTTCATGCCATTTTTAGGTTTTGTAGGGACTTCTGATGACGTTTTGAGACATCTCCTACAACTACAGCACCAGAATTGTACTGCTGAAGCAAGTCGGTTTTTTGGCATTTTTACGACACGGTCCCCCCTTACGACATTTTAGCAAAAAATTTTTTTCTTAAAAAATGCATTTTCTTACATTTTCTTACATTTACGGGTTTAGTCGGGACTCCTGATGACGTTTTAAGACATCTCCTACAACTACAGCACCAGAATTGTACTGCTGAAGCAAGTCGGTTTTTTGGCATTTTTACGACAGGGTCCCCCCTTACGACATTTTAGCAAAAAATGTTTTTCGTAAAAAAATGCATTTTCTTACATTTTCTTACATTTACGGGTTTAGTCGGGACTCCTGATGACGTTTTGAGACATCTCCTACAACTACAGCACCAGAATTGTGCTGCTGAAGCAAGTCTGTTTTTTGAATTTTTTTTTGTAAAAAAAAAGTTTTTCCAAAAAAAGCATTTTATGCCATTTTTAGGTTTTGTAGGGACTCCTGATGACGTTTTGAGACATCTCCTACAACTACAGCACCAGAATTGTACTGCTGAAGCAAGTCGGTTTTTTGGCATTTTTACGACAGGGTCCCCCCTTACGACATTTTAGCAAAAAATGTTTTTCTTAAAAAATGCATTTTCTTAAATTGTCTTACATTTACGGGTTTAGTCGGGACTCCTGATGACGTTTTAAGACATCTCCTACAACTACAGCACCAGAATTGTACTGCTGAAGTAAGTCCGTTTTTTGGCATTTTTACGACAGGGTCCCCCCTTACGACATTTTAGCAAAAAATGTTTTTCGTAAAAAATGCATTTTCTTACATTTTCTTACATTTACGGGTTTAGTCGGGACTCCTGATGACGTTTTGAGACATCTCCTACAACTACAGCACCAGAATTGTGCTGTTGAAGCAAGTCTGTTTTTTGAATTTTTTTTTGTAAAAAAAAAGTTTTCCCAAAAAAAGCATTTTATGCCATTTTTAGGTTTTGTAGGGACTCCTGATGACGTTTTGAGACATCTCCTACAACTACAGCACCAGAATTGTGCTGCTGAAGCAAGTCAGTTTTTTGGAATTTTTACGATAGGGTCCCCCCTTACGACATTTTAGTAAAAAATGTTTTTCGTAAAAAATGCATTTTCTTACATTTACGGGTTTAGTCGGGACTCCTGATGACGTTTTGAGACATCTCCTACAACTACAGCACCAGAATTGTGCTGCTGAAGCAAGTCTGTTTTTTGAATTTTTTTTTGTAAAAAAAAAGTTTTCCCAAAAAAAGCATTTTATGCCATTTTTAGGTTTTGTAGGGACTCCTGATGACGTTTTGAGACATCTCCTACAACTACAGCACCAGAATTGTACTGCTGAAGCAAGTCGGTTTTTTGGCATTTTTACGACAGGGTCCCCCCTTACGACATTTTAACAAAAAATGTTTTTCGTAAAAAATGCATTTTCTTACATTTTCTTACATTTACGGGTTTAGTCGGGACTCCTGATGACGTTTTGAGACATCTCCTACAACTACAGCACCAGAATTGTGCTGCTGAAGCAAGTCCGTTTTTTGGAAAAAAAATTTGTAAAAAAAGTTTTCCCAAAAAAAGCATTTTATGCCATTTTTAGGTTTTGTAGGGACTCCTGATGACGTTTTAAGACATCTCCTACAACTACAGCACCAGAATTGTGCTGCTGAAGCAAGTCAGTTTTTTGGCATTTTTACGACAGGGTCCCCCCTTACGACATTTTAGCAAAAAACGTTTTTCGTAAAAAATGCATTTTCTTACATTTTCTTACATTTACGGGTTTAGTCGGGACTCCTGATGACGTTTTGAGACATCTCCTACAACTACAGCACCAGAATTGTGCTGCTGAAGCAAGTCTGTTTTTTGAATTTTTTTTTGTAAAAAAAAAGTTTTCCCAAAAAAAGCATTTTATGCCATTTTTAGGTTTTGTAGGGACTCCTGATGACGTTTTGAGACATCTCCTACAACTACAGCACCAGAATTGTACTGCTGAAGCAAGTCCGTTTTTTGGCATTTTTACGACAGGGTCCCCCCTTACGACATTTTAGCTAAAAATGTTTTTCGTAAAAAATGCATTTTCTTACATTTTCTTACATTTACGGGTTTAGTCGGGACTCCTGATGACGTTTTGAGACATCTCCTACAACTACAGCACCAGAATTGTGCTGCTGAAGCAAGTCCGTTTTTTGGAATTTTTTTTTATAAAAAAAGTTTTCCCAAAAAAAGCATTTTATGCCATTTTTAGGTTTTGTAGGGACTCCTGATGACGTTTTAAGACATCTCCTACAACTACAGCACCAGAATTGTGCTGCTGAAGCAAGTCAGTTTTTGGGCATTTTTACGACAGGGTCCCTACGACATTTTAGCAAAAAATGTTTTTCGTAAAAAATGCATTTTCTTACATTTTCTTACATTTACGGGTTTAGTCGGGACTCCTGATGACGTTTTGAGACATCTCCTACAACTACAGCACCAGAATTGTGCTGCTGAAGCAAGTCTGTTTTTTGAATTTTTTTTTGTAAAAAAAAAGTTTTCCCAAAAAAAGCATTTTATGCCATTTTTAGGTTTTGTAGGGACTCCTGATGACGTTTTGAGACATTTCCTACAACTACAGCACCAGAATTGTACTGCTGAAGCAAGTCGGTTTTTTGGCATTTTTACGACAGGGTCCCCCCTTACAACATTTTAGCAAAAAATGTTTTTCGTAAAAAATGCATTTTCTTACATTTTCTTACATTTACGGGTTTAGTCGGGACTCCTGATGACGTTTTGAGACATCTCCTACAACTACAGCACCAGAATTGTGCTGCTGAAGCAAGTCTGTTTTTTGAATTTTTTTTTGTAAAAAAAAAGTTTTTCCAAAAAAAGCATTTTATGCCATTTTTAGGTTTTGTAGGGACTCCTGATGACGTTTTGAGACATCTCCTACAACTACAGCACCAGAATTGTACTGCTGAAGCAAGTCGGTTTTTTGGCATTTTTACGACAGGGTCCCCCCTTACGACATTTTAGCAAAAAATGTTTTTCTTAAAAAATGCATTTTCTTACATTTTCTTACATTTACGGGTTTAGTCGGGACTCCTGATGACGTTTTAAGACATCTCCTACAACTACAGCACCAGAATTGTGCTGCTGAAGCAAGTCTGTTTTTTAAATTTTTTTTTGTAAAAAAAAAGTTTTCCCAAAAAAAGCATTTTATGCCATTTTTAGGTTTTGTAGGGACTCCTGATGACGTTTTAAGACATCTCCTACAACTAATGCACCAGAATTGTGCTGCTGAAGCAAGTCAGTTTTTTGGAATTTTTACGACAGGGTCCCCCCTTACAACATTTTAGCAAAAAATGTTTTTCGTAAAAAATGCATTTTCTTACATTTTCTTACATTTACGGGTTTAGTCGGGACTCCTGATGACGTTTTGAGACATCTCCTACAACTACAGCACCAGAATTGTGCTGCTGAAGCAAGTCTGTTTTTTGAATTTTTTTTTGTAAAAAAAAAGTTTTCCCAAAAAAAGCATTTTATGCCATTTTTAGGTTTTGTAGGGACTCCTGATGACGTTTTGAGACATCTCCTACAACTACAGCACCAGAATTGTACTGCTGAAGCAAGTCCGTTTTTTGGCATTTTTACGACAGGGTCCCCCCTTACGACATTTTAGCAAAAATTGTTTTTCTTAAAAAATGCATTTTCTTACATTTCCTTACATTTACGGGTTTAGTCGGTACTCCTGATGACGTTTTGAGACATCTCCTACAACTACAGCACCAGAATTGTGCTGCTGAAGCAAGTCCGTTTTTTGGAATTTTTTTTTGTAAAAAAAAAGTTTTCCCAAAAAAAGCATTTTATGCCATTTTTAGGTTTTGTAGGGACTCCTGATGACGTTTTGAGACATTTCCTACAACTACAGCACCAGAATTGTACTGCTGAAGCAAGTCGGTTTTTTGGCATTTTTACGACAGGGTCCCCCCTTACGACATTTTAGCAAAAAATGTTTTTCGTAAAAAATGCATTTTCTTACATTTTCTTACATTTACGGGTTTAGTCGGGACTCCTGATGACGTTTTGAGACATCTCCTACAACTACAGCACCAGAATTGTGCTGCTGAAGCAAGTCTGTTTTTTGAATTTTTTTTGTAAAAAAAAAGTTTTCCCAAAAAAAGCATTTTATGCCATTTTTAGGTTTTGTAGGGACTCCTGATGACGTTTTGAGACATCTCCTACAACTACAGCACCAGAATTGTACTGCTGAAGCAAGTCGTTTTTTTGGCATTTTTACGACAGGGTCCCCCCTTACGACATTTTAGCAAAAAATGTTTTTCGTAAAAAATGCATTTTCTTACATTTTCTTACATTTACGGGTTTAGTCGGGACTCCTGATGACGTTTTGAGACATCTCCTACAACTACAGCACCAGAATTGTGCTGCTGAAGCAAGTCCGTTTTTTGGAATTTTTTTTTATAAAAAAAGTTTTCCCAAAAAAAGCATTTTATGCCATTTTTAGGTTTTGTAGGGACTCCTGATGACGTTTTAAGACATCTCCTACAACTACAGCACCAGAATTGTGCTGCTGAAGCAAGTCAGTTTTTGGGCATTTTTACGACAGGGTCCCTACGACATTTTAGCAAAAAATGTTTTTAGTAAAAAATGCATTTTCTTACATTTTCTTACATTTACGGGTTTAGTCGGGACTCCTGATGACGTTTTGAGACATCTCCTACAACTACAGCACCAGAATTGTGCTGCTGAAGCAAGTCTGTTTTTTGAATTTTTTTTTGTAAAAAAAAAGTTTTCCCAAAAAAAGCATTTTATGCCATTTTTAGGTTTTGTAGGGACTCCTGATGACGTTTTGAGACATCTCCTACAACTACAGCACCAGAATTGTACTGCTGAAGCAAGTCCGTTTTTTGGCATTTTTACGACAGGGTCCCCCCTTACGACATTTTAGCAAAAAATGTTTTTCTTAAAAAATGCATTTTCTTACATTTCCTTACATTTACGGGTTTAGTCGGTACTCCTGATGACGTTTTGAGACATCTCCTACAACTACAGCACCAGAATTGTGCTGCTGAAGCAAGTCCGTTTTTTGGAATTTTTTTTTGTAAAAAAAAAGTTTTCCCAAAAAAAGCATTTTATGCCATTTTTAGGTTTTGTAGGGACTCCTGATGACGTTTTGAGACATTTCCTACAACTACAGCACCAGAATTGTACTGCTGAAGCAAGTCGGTTTTTTGGCATTTTTACGACAGGGTCCCCCCTTACGACATTTTAGCAAAAAATGTTTTTCGTAAAAAATGCATTTTCTTACATTTTCTTACATTTACGGGTTTAGTCGGGACTCCTGATGACGTTTTGAGACATCTCCTACAACTACAGCACCAGAATTGTGCTGCTGAAGCAAGTCTGTTTTTTGAATTTTTTTTTGTAAAAAAAAAGTTTTTCCAAAAAAAGCATTTTATGCCATTTTTAGGTTTTGTAGGGACTCCTGATGACGTTTTGAGACATCTCCTACAACTACAGCACCAGAATTGTACTGCTGAAGCAAGTCGGTTTTTTGGCATTTTTACGACAGGGTCCCCCCTTACGACATTTTAGCAAAAAATGTTTTTCTTAAAAAATGCATTTTCTTACATTTTCTTACATTTACGGGTTTAGTCGGGACTCCTGATGACGTTTTGAGACATCTCCTACAACTACAGCACCAGAATTGTGCTGCTGAAGCAAGTCTGTTTTTTGAATTTTTTTTTGTAAAAAAAAAGTTTTTCCAAAAAAACCATTTTATGCCATTTTTAGGTTTTGTAGGGACTCCTGATGACGTTTTGAGACATCTCCTACAACTACAGCACCAGAATTGTACTGCTGAAGCAAGTCGGTGTTTTGGCATTTTTACGACAGGGTCCCCCCTTACGACATTTTAGCAAAAAATGTTTTTCGTAAAAAATGCATTTTCTTACATTTTCTTACATTTACGGGTTTGGTCGGGACTCCTGATGACGTTTTGAGACATCTCCTACAACTACAGCACCAGAATTGTGCTGCTGAAGCAAGTCCGTTTTTTGGAATTTTTTTTTGTAAAAAAAAAGTTTTCCCAAAAAAAGCATTTTATGCCATTTTTAGGTTTTGTAGGGACTCCTGATGACATTTTGAGACATTTCCTACAACTACAGCACCAGAATTGTACTGCTGAAGCAAGTCGGTTTTTTGGCATTTTTACGACAGGGTCCCCCCTTACGACATTTTAGCAAAAAATGTTTTTCTTAAAAAATGCATTTTCTTACATTTTCTTACATTTACGGGTTTAGTCGGGATTCCTGATGACGTTTTGAGACATCTCCTACAACTACAGCACCAGAATTGTGCTGCTGAAGCAAGTCTGTTTTTTGAATTTTTTTTTGTAAAAAAAAAAGTTTTTCCAAAAAAAGCATTTTATGCCATTTTTAGGTTTTGTAGGGACTCCTGATGACGTTTTGAGACATCTCCTACAACTACAGCACCAGAATTGTACTGCTGAAGCAAGTCGTTTTTTTGGCATTTTTACGACAGGGTCCCCCCTTACGACATTTTAGCAAAAAATGTTTTTCGTAAAAAATGCATTTTCTTACATTTACGGGTTTAGTCGCGACTCCTGATGACGTTTTGAGACATCTCCTACAACTACAGCACCAGAATTGTGCTGCTGAAGCAAGTCTGTTTTTTGAAATTTTTTTTGTAAAAAAAAAGTTTTTCCAAAAAAATCATTTTATGCCATTTTTAGGTTTTGTAGGGACTCCTGATGACGTTTTGAGACATCTCCTACAACTACAGCACCAGAATTGTACTGCTGAAGCAAGTCGTTTTTTTGGCATTTTTACGACAGGGTCCCCCCTTACGACATTTTAGCAAAAAATGTTTTTCTTAAAAAATGCATTTTCTTACATTTTCTTACATTTACGGGTTTAGTCGGGACTCCTGATGACGTTTTGAGACATCTCCTACAACTACAGCACCAGAATTGTACTGCTGAAGCAAGTCGTTTTTTTGGCATTTTTACGACAGGGTCCCCCCTTACGACATTTTAGCAAAAAATTTTTTTCGTAAAAAATGCATTTTCTTACATTTTCTTACATTTACGGGTTTAGTCGCGACTCCTGATGACGTTTTGAGACATCTCCTACAACTACAGCACCAGAATTGTGCTGCTGAAGCAAGTCTGTTTTTTGAATTTTTTTTTGTAAAAAAAAAGTTTTCCAAAAAAAAGCATTTTATGCCATTTTTAGGTTTTGTAGGGACTCCTGATGACGTTTTAAGACATCTCCTACAACTACAGCACCAGAATTGTGCTGCTGAAGCAAGTCAGTTTTTTGGAATTTTTACGACAGGGTCCCCCCTTACGACATTTTAGCAAAAAATGTTTTTCGTAAAAAATACATTTTCTTACATTTACGGGTTTAGTCGGGACTCCTGATGACGTTTTAAGACATCTCCTACAACTACAGCACCAGAATTGTACTGCTGAAGCAAGTCGGTTTTTTGGCATTTTTACGACAGGGTCCCCCCTTACGACATTTTAGCAAAAAATGTTTTTCTTAAAAAATGCATTTTCTTACATTTTCTGACATTTACGGGTTTAGTCGGGACTCCTGATGACGTTTTAAGACATCTCCTACAACTACAGCACCAGAATTGTACTGCTGAAGCAAGTCCGTTTTTTGGCATTTTTACGACAGGGTCCCCCCTTACGACATTTTAGCAAAAAATGTTTTTCGTAAAAAAATGCATTTTCTTACATTTTCTTACATTTACGGGTTTAGTCGGGACTCCTGATGACGTTTTGAGACATCTCCTACAACTACAGCACCAGAATTGTGCTGCTGAAGCAAGTCTGTTTTTTGAATTTTTTTTTGTAAAAAAAAAGTTTTTCCAAAAAAAGCATTTTATGCCATTTTTAGGTTTTGTAGGGACTTCTGATGACGTTTTGAGACATCTCCTACAACTACAGCACCAGAATTGTACTGCTGAAGCAAGTCGGTTTTTTGGCATTTTTACGACACGGTCCCCCCTTACGACATTTTAGCAAAAAATGTTTTTCTTAAAAAATGCATTTTCTTACATTTTCTTACATTTACGGGTTTAGTCGGGACTCCTGATGACGTTTTAAGACATCTCCTACAACTACAGCACCAGAATTGTACTGCTGAAGCAAGTCCGTTTTTTGGCATTTTTACGACAGGGTCCCCCCTTACGACATTTTAGCAAAAAATGTTTTTCGTAAAAAATGCATTTTCTTACATTTTCTTACATTTACGGGTTTAGTCGCGACTCCTGATGACGTTTTGAGACATCTCCTACAACTACAGCACCAGAATTGTGCTGCTGAAGCAAGACTGTTTTTTGAATTTTTTTTTGTAAAAAAAAAGTTTTCCAAAAAAAAGCATTTTATGCCATTTTTAGGTTTTGTAGGGACTCCTGATGACGTTTTAAGACATCTCCTACAACTACAGCACCAGAATTGTACTGCTGAAGCAAGTCGGTTTTTTGGCATTTTTACGACAGGGTCCCCCCTTACGACATTTTAGCAAAAAATGTTTTTCTTAAAAAATGCATTTTCTTACATTTTCTTACATTTACGGGTTTAGTCGGGACTCCTGATGACGTTTTAAGACATCTCCTACAACTACAGCACCAGAATTGTACTGCTGAAGCAAGTCCGTTTTTTGGCATTTTTACGACAGGGTCCCCCTTACGACATTTTAGCAAAAATTTTTTTTCGTAAAAAATGCATTTTCTTACATTTTCTTACATTTACGGGTTTAGTCGCGACTCCTGATGACGTTTTGAGACATCTCCTACAACTACAGCACCAGAATTGTGCTGCTGAAGCAAGACTGTTTTTTGAATTTTTTTTTGTAAAAAAAAAAGTTTTCCAAAAAAAAGCATTTTATGCCATTTTTAGGTTTTGTAGGGACTCCTGATGACGTTTTAAGACATCTCCTACAACTACAGCACCAGAATTGTGCTGCTGAAGCAAGTCAGTTTTTTGGAATTTTTACGACAGGGTCCCCCCCTTACGACATTTTAGCAAAAAATGTTTTTCGTAAAAAATGCATTTTCTTACATTTTCTTACATTTACGGGTTTAGTCGGGACTCCTGATGACGTTTTGAGACATCTCCTACAACTACAGCACCAGAATTGTGCTGCTGAAGCAAGTCTGTTTTTTGAATTTTTTTTTGTAAAAAAAAAGTTTTCCCAAAAAAAGCATTTTATGCCATTTTTAGGTTTTGTAGGGACTCCTGATGACGTTTTGAGACATCTCCTACAACTACAGCACCAGAATTGTACTGCTGAAGCAAGTCGGTTTTTTGGCATTTTTACGACAGGGTCCCCCCTTACGACATTTTAGCAAAAAATGTTTTTCTTAAAAAATGCATTTTCTTACATTTTCTTACATTTACGGGTTTAGTCGGGACTCCTGATGACGTTTTGAGACATCTCCTACAACTACAGCACCAGAATTGTGCTGCTGAAGCAAGTCTGTTTTTTGAATTTTTTTATGTAAAAAAAAAGTTTTCCCAAAAAAAGCATTTTATGCCATTTTTAGGTTTTGTAGGGACTCCTGATGACGTTTTGAGACATCTCCTACAACTACAGCACCAGAATTGTACTGCTGAAGCAAGTCGGTTTTTTGGCATTTTTACGACAGGGTCCCCCCTTAAGACATTTTAGCAAAAAATGTTTTTCTTAAAAAATGCATTTTCTTACATTTTCTTACATTTACGGGTTTAGTCGGGACTCCTGATGACGTTTTGAGACATCTCCTACAACTACAGCACCAGAATTGTGCTGCTGAAGCAAGTCTGTTTTTTGAATTTTTTTTTGTAAAAAAAAAAAGTTTTCCCAAAAAAAGCATTTTATGCCATTTTTAGGTTTTGTAGGGACTCCTGATGACGTTTTGAGACATCTCCTACAACTACAGCACCAGAATTGTACTGCTGAAGCAAGTCGGTTTTTTGGCATTTTTACGACAGGGTCCCCCCTTACGACATTTTAGCAAAAAATGTTTTTCTTAAAAAATGCATTTTCTTACATTTTCTTACATTTACGGGTTTAGTCGGTACTCCTGATGACGTTTTGAGACATCTCCTACAACTACAGCACCAGAATTGTGCTGCTAAAGCAAGTCCGTTTTTTGGAATTTTTTTTTGTAAAAAAAAAGTTTTCCCAAAAAAAGCATTTTATGCCATTTTTAGGTTTTGTAGGGACTCCTGATGACGTTTTGAGACATCTCCTACAACTACAGCACCAGAATTGTACTGCTGAAGCAAGTCGGTTTTTTGGCATTTTTACGACAGGGTCCCCCCTTACGACATTTTAGCAAAAAATGTTTTTAGCAAAAAATGTTTTTCTTAAAAAATGCATTTTCTTACATTTTCTTACATTTACGGGTTTAGTCGGGACTCCTGATGACGTTTTGAGACATCTCCTACAACTACAGCACCAGAATTGTGCTGCTGAAGCAAGTCCGTTTTTTGGAATTTTTTTTTGTAAAAAAAAAGTTTTCCCAAAAAAAGCATTTTATGCCATTTTTAGGTTTTGTAGCGACTCCTGATGACGTTTTAAGACATCTCCTACAACTACAGCACCAGAATTGTGCTGCTGAAGCAAGTCAGTTTTTTGGCATTTTTACGACAGGGTCCCCCCTTACGACATTTTAGCAAAAAATGTTTTTCGTAAAAAATGCATTTTCTTACATTTTCTTACATTTACGGGTTTAGTCGGGACTCCTGATGACGTTTTGAGACATCTCCTACAACTACAGCACCAGAATTGTGCTGCTGAAGCAAGTCTGTTTTTTGAATTTTTTTTTGTAAAAAAAAAGTTTTCCCAAAAAAAGCATTTTATGCCATTTTTAGGTTTTGTAGGGACTCCTGATGACGTTTTGAGACATCTCCTACAACTACAGCACCAGAATTGTACTGCTGAAGCAAGTCGGTTTTTTGGCATTTTTACGACAGGGTCCCCCCTTACGACATTTAAGCAAAAAATGTTTTTCGTAAAAAATGCATTTTCTTACATTTTCTTACATTTACGGGTTTAGTCGGTACTCCTGATGACGTTTTGAGACATCTCCTACAACTACAGCACCAGAATTGTGCTGCTGAAGCAAGTCCGTTTTTTGGAATTTTTTTTTGTAAAAAAAAAGTTTTCCCAAAAAAAGCATTTTATGCCATTTTTAGGTTTTGTAGGGACTCCTGATGACGTTTTGAGACATCTCCTACAACTACAGCACCAGAATTGTGCTGCTGAAGCAAGACTGTTTTTTGAATTTTTTTTTGTAAAAAAAAAGTTTTCCAAAAAAAAGCATTTTATGCCATTTTTAGGTTTTGTAGGGACTCCTGATGACGTTTTGAGACATCTCCTACAACTACAGCACCAGAATTGTACTGCTGAAGCAAGTCGTTTTTTTGGCATTTTTACGACAGGGTCCCCCCTTACGACATTTTAGCAAAAAATGTTTTTCGTAAAAAATGCATTTTCTTACATTTTCTTACATTTACGGGTTTAGTCGGGACTCCTGATGACGTTTTAAGACATCTCCTACAACTACAGCACTAGAATTGTACTGCTGAAGCAAGTCGGTTTTTTGGCATTTTTACGACAGGGTCCCCCCTTACGACATTTTAGCAAAAAAATTTTTTCTTAAAAAATGCATTTTCTTACATTTTCTTACATTTACGGGTTTAGTCGGGACTCCTGATGACGTTTTAAGACATCTCCTACAACTACAGCACCAGAATTGTACTGCTGAAGCAAGTCCGTTTTTTGGCATTTTTACGACAGGGTCCCCCCTTACGACATTTTAGCAAAAAATGTTTTTCGTAAAAAAATGCATTTTCTTACATTTTCTTACATTTACGGGTTTAGTCGGGACTCCTGATGACGTTTTGAGACATCTCCTACAACTACAGCACCAGAATTGTGCTGCTGAAGCAAGTCTGTTTTTTGAAATTTTTTTTGTAAAAAAAAAGTTTTTCCAAAAAAAGCATTTTATGCCATTTTTAGGTTTTGTAGGGACTTCTGATGACGTTTTGAGACATCTCCTACAACTACAGCACCAGAATTGTACTGCTGAAGCAAGTCGGTTTTTTGGCATTTTTACGACACGGTCCCCCCTTACGACATTTTAGCAAAAAATGTTTTTCTTAAAAAATGCATTTTCTTACATTTTCTTACATTTACGGGTTTAGTCGGGACTCCTGATGACGTTTTAAGACATCTCCTACAACTACAGCACCAGAATTGTACTGCTGAAGCAAGTCGGTTTTTTGGCATTTTTACGACATGGTCCCCCCTTACGACATTTTAGCAAAAAATGTTTTTCTTAAAAAATGCATTTTCTTACATTTACGGGTTTAGTCGGGACTCCTGATGACGTTTTGAGACATCTCCTACAACTACAGCACCAGAATTGTGCTGCTGAAGCAAGTCTGTTTTTTGAATTTTTTTTTGTAAAAAAAAAAAGTTTTCCCAAAAAAAGCATTTTATGCCATTTTTAGGTTTTGTAGGGACTCCTGATGACGTTTTGAGACATCTCCTACAACTACAGCACCAGAATTGTACTGCTGAAGCAAGTCGGTTTTTTGGCATTTTTACGACAGGGTCCCCCCTTACGACATTTTAGCAAAAAATGTTTTTCTTAAAAAATGCATTTTCTTACATTTTCTTACATTTACGGGTTTAGTCGGTACTCCTGATGACGTTTTGAGACATCTCCTACAACTACAGCACCAGAATTGTACTGCTGAAGCAAGTCGGTTTTTTGGCATTTTTACGACAGGGTCCCCCCTTACGACATTTTAGCAAAAAATGTTTTTAGCAAAAAATGTTTTTCTTAAAAAATGCATTTTCTTACATTTTCTTACATTTACGGGTTTAGTCGGGACTCCTGATGACGTTTTGAGACATCTCCTACAACTACAGCACCAGAATTGTGCTGCTGAAGCAAGTCCGTTTTTTGGAATTTTTTTTTGTAAAAAAAAAGTTTTCCCAAAAAAAGCATTTTATGCCATTTTTAGGTTTTGTAGCGACTCCTGATGACGTTTTAAGACATCTCCTACAACTACAGCACCAGAATTGTGCTGCTGAAGCAAGTCAGTTTTTTGGCATTTTTACGACAGGGTCCCCCCTTACGACATTTTAGCAAAAAATGTTTTTCTTAAAAAATGCATTTTCTTACATTTTCTTACATTTACGGGTTTAGTCGGGACTCCTGATGACGTTTTAAGACATCTCCTACAACTACAGCACCAGAATTGTACTGCTGAAGCAAGTCCGTTTTTTGGCATTTTTACGACAGGGTCCCCCCTTACGACATTTTAGCAAAAAATGTTTTTCGTAAAAAAATGCATTTTCTTACATTTTCTTACATTTACGGGTTTAGTCGGGACTCCTGATGACGTTTTGAGACATCTCCTACAACTACAGCACCAGAATTGTGCTGCTGAAGCAAGTCTGTTTTTTGAATTTTTTTTTGTAAAAAAAAAGTTTTTCCAAAAAAAGCATTTTATGCCATTTTTAGGTTTTGTAGGGACTTCTGATGACGTTTTGAGACATCTCCTACAACTACAGCACCAGAATTGTACTGCTGAAGCAAGTCGGTTTTTTGGCATTTTTACGACACGGTCCCCCCTTACGACATTTTAGCAAAAAATTTTTTTCGTAAAAAATGCATTTTCTTACATTTTCTTACATTTACGGGTTTAGTCGGGACTCCTGATGACGTTTTAAGACATCTCCTACAACTACAGCACCAGAATTGTGCTGCTGAAGCAAGTCCGTTTTTTGGAATTTTTTTTTATAAAAAAAGTTTTCCCAAAAAAAGCATTTTATGCCATTTTTAGGTTTTGTAGGGACTCCTGATGACGTTTTAAGACATCTCCTACAACTACAGCACCAGAATTGTGCTGCTGAAGCAAGTCAGTTTTTGGGCATTTTTACGACAGGGTCCCTACGACATTTTAGCAAAAAATGTTTTTCGTAAAAAATGCATTTTCTTACATTTTCTTACATTTACGGGTTTAGTCGGGACTCCTGATGACGTTTTGAGACATCTCCTACAACTACAGCACCAGAATTGTGCTGCTGAAGCAAGTGTGTTTTTTGAATTTTTTTTTGTAAAAAAAAAGTTTTCCCAAAAAAAGCATTTTATGCCATTTTTAGGTTTTGTAGGGACTCCTGATGACGTTTTGAGACATCTCCTACAACTACAGCACCAGAATTGTACTGCTGAAGCAAGTCCGTTTTTTGGCATTTTTACGACATGGTCCCCCCTTACGACATTTTAGCAAAAAATGTTTTTCTTAAAAAATGCATTTTCTTACATTTCCTTACATTTACGGGTTTAGTTGGTACTCCTGATGACGTTTTGAGACATCTCCTACAACTACAGCACCAGAATTGTGCTGCTGAAGCAAGTCCGTTTTTTGGAATTTTTTTTTGTAAAAAAAAAGTTTTCCCAAAAAAAGCATTTTATGCCATTTTTAGGTTTTGTAGGGACTCCTGATGACGTTTTGAGACATTTCCTACAACTACAGCACCAGAATTGTACTGCTGAAGCAAGTCGGTTTTTTGGCATTTTTACGACAGGGTCCCCCCTTACGACATTTTAGCAAAAAATGTTTTTCGTAAAAAATGCATTTTCTTACATTTTCTTACATTTACGGGTTTAGTCGGGACTCCTGATGACGTTTTGAGACATCTCCTACAACTACAGCACCAGAATTGTGCTGCTGAAGCAAGTCTGTTTTTTGAATTTTTTTTTGTAAAAAAAAAGTTTTTCCAAAAAAAGCATTTTATGCCATTTTTAGGTTTTGTAGGGACTCCTGATGACGTTTTGAGACATCTCCTACAACTACAGCACCAGAATTGTACTGCTGAAGCAAGTCGGTTTTTTGGCATTTTTACGACAGGGTCCCCCCTTACGACATTTTAGCAAAAAATGTTTTTCTTAAAAAATGCATTTTCTTACATTTTCTTACATTTACGGGTTTAGTCGGGACTCCTGATGACGTTTTGAGACATCTCCTACAACTACAGCACCAGAATTGTGCTGCTGAAGCAAGTCTGTTTTTTGAATTTTTTTTTGTAAAAAAAAAGTTTTTCCAAAAAAACCATTTTATGCCATTTTTAGGTTTTGTAGGGACTCCTGATGACGTTTTGAGACATCTCCTACAACTACAGCACCAGAATTGTACTGCTGAAGCAAGTCGGTGTTTTGGCATTTTTACGACAGGGTCCCCCCTTACGACATTTTAGCAAAAAATGTTTTTCGTAAAAAATGCATTTTCTTACATTTTCTTACATTTACGGGTTTAGTCGGGACTCCTGATGACGTTTTGAGACATCTCCTACAACTACAGCACCAGAATTGTGCTGCTGAAGCAAGTCTGTTTTTTGAATTTTTTTTTGTAAAAAAAAAGTTTTCCCAAAAAAAGCATTTTATGCCATTTTTAGGTTTTGTAGGGACTCCTGATGACGTTTTGAGACATCTCCTACAACTACAGCACCAGAATTGTACTGCTGAAGCAAGTCGGTTTTTTGGCATTTTTACGACAGGGTCCCCCCTTACGACATTTTAGCAAAAAACATTTTTCTTAAAAAATGCATTTTCTTACATTTTCTTACATTTACAGGTTTAGTCGGGACTCCTGATGACGTTTTGAGACATCTCCTACAACTACAGCACCAGAATTGTGCTGCTGAAGCAAGTCCGTTTTTTGGAATTTTTTTTTGTAAAAAAAGTTTTCCCAAAAAAAGCATTTTATGCCATTTTTAGGTTTTGTAGGGACTCCTGATGACGTTTTGAGACATCTCCTACAACTACAGCACCAGAATTGTGCTGCTGAAGCAAGTCAGTTTTTTGGCATTTTTACGACAGGGTCCCCCCTTACGACATTTTAGCAAAAAACATTTTTCGTAAAAAATGCATTTTCTTCCATTTTCTTACATTTACGGGTTTAGTCGGGACTCCTGATGACGTTTTGAGACATCTCCTACAACTACAGCACCAGAATTGTGCTGCTGAAGCAAGTCTGTTTTTTGAATTTTTTTTTGTAAAAAAAAATTTTCCCAAAAAAAGCATTTTATGCCATTTTTAGGTTTTGTAGGGACTCCTGATGACGTTTTGAGACATCTCCTACAACTACAGCACCAGAATTGTGCTGCTGAAGCAAGTCTGTTTTTTGAATTTTTTTTTGTAAAAAAAAAGTTTTCCCAAAAAAAGCATTTTATGCCATTTTTAGGTTTTGTAGGGACTCCTGATGACATTTTGAGACATCTCCTATAACTACAGCACCAGAATTGTACTGCTGAAGCAAGTCGGTTTTTTGGCATTTTTACGACAGGGTCCCCCCTTACGACATTTTAGCAAAAAATGTTTTTCGTAAAAAATGCATTTTCTTACATTTTCTTACATTTACGGGTTTAGTCGGGACTCCTGATGACGTTTTGAGACATCTCCTACAACTACAGCACCAGAATTGTGCTGCTGAAGCAAGTCTGTTTTTTGAATTTTTTTTTGTAAAAAAAAAGTTTTCCCAAAAAAAGCATTTAATGCCATTTTTAGGTTTTGTAGGGACTCCTGATGACGTTTTGAGACATCTCCTACAACTACAGCACCAGAATTGTACTGCTGAAGCAAGTCGGTTTTTTGGCATTTTTACGACAGGGTCCCCCCTTACGACATTTTAGCAAAAAATGTTTTTCTTAAAAAATGCATTTTCTTACATTTTCTTACATTTACGGGTTTAGTCGGGACTCCTGATGACGTTTTGAGACATCTCCTACAACTACAAAACCAGAATTGTACTGCTGAAGCAAGTCCGTTTTTTGGCATTTTTACGACAGGGTCCCCCCTTACGACATTTTAGCAAAAAATGTTTTTCGTAAAAAATGCATTTTCTTACATTTTCTTACATTTACGGGTTTAGTCGGGACTCCTGATGACGTTTTGAGACATCTCCTACAACTACAGCACCAGAATTGTGCTGCTGAAGCAAGTCAGTTTTTTGGCATTTTTACGACATTTTAGCAAAAAATGTTTTTCGTAAAAAATGCATTTTCTTACATTTTCTTACATTTACGGGTTTAGTCGGGACTCCTGATGACGTTTTGAGACATCTCCTACAACTACAGCACCAGAATTGTGCTGCTGAAGCAAGTCTGTTTTTTGAATTTTTTTTTGTAAAAAAAAAGTTTTCCCAAAAAAAGCATTTTATGCCATTTTTAGGTTTTGTAGGGACTCCTGATGACGTTTTGAGACATCTCCTACAACTACAGCACCAGAATTGTACTGCTGAAGCAAGTCGGTTTTTTGGCATTTTTACGACAGGGTCCCCCCTTACGACATTTTATCAAAAAATGTTTTTCGTAAAAAATGCATTTTCTTACATTTTCTTACATTTACGGGTTTAGTCGGGACTCCTGATGACGTTTTGAGACATCTCCTACAACTACAGCACCAGAATTGTGCTGCTGAAGCAAGTCCGTTTTTTGGAATTTTTTTTTATAAAAAAAGTTTTCCCAAAAAAAGCATTTTATGCCATTTTTAGGTTTTGTAGGGACTCCTGATGACGTTTTAAGACATCTCCTACAACTACAGCACCAGAATTGTGCTGCTGAAGCAAGTCAGTTTTTGGGCATTTTTACGACAGGGTCCCTACGACATTTTAGCAAAAAATGTTTTTCGTAAAAAATGCATTTTCTTACATTTTCTTACATTTACGGGTTTAGTCGGGACTCCTGATGACGTTTTGAGACATCTCCTACAACTACAGCACCAGAATTGTGCTGCTGAAGCAAGTCTGTTTTTTGAATTTTTTTTTGTAAAAAAAAAGTTTTTCCAAAAAAAGCATTTTATGCCATTTTTAGGTTTTGTAGGGACTCCTGATGACGTTTTGAGACATCTCCTACAACTACAGCACCAGAATTGTACTGCTGAAGCAAGTCGGTTTTTTGGCATTTTTACGACAGGGTCCCCCCTTACGACATTTTAGCAAAAAATGTTTTTCTTAAAAAATGCATTTTCTTACATTTTCTTACATTTACGGGTTTAGTCGGGACTCCTGATGACGTTTTGAGACATCTCCTACAACTACAGCACCAGAATTGTGCTGCTGAAGCAAGTCTGTTTTTTGAATTTTTTTTTGTAAAAAAAAAGTTTTTCCAAAAAAACCATTTTATGCCATTTTTAGGTTTTGTAGGGACTCCTGATGACGTTTTGAGACATCTCCTACAACTACAGCACCAGAATTGTACTGCTGAAGCAAGTCGGTGTTTTGGCATTTTTACGACAGGGTCCCCCCTTACGACATTTTAGCAAAAAATGTTTTTCTTAAAAAATGCATTTTCTTACATTTTCTTACATTTACGGGTTTAGTCGGGACTCCTGATGACGTTTTGAGACATCTCCTACAACTACAGCACCAGAATTGTGCTGCTGAAGCAAGTCCGTTTTTTGGAATTTTTTTTTGTAAAAAAAGTTTTCCCAAAAAAAGCATTTTATGCCATTTTTAGGTTTTGTAGGGACTCCTGATGACGTTTTGAGACATCTCCTACAACTACAGCACCAGAATTGTGCTGCTGAAGCAAGTCAGTTTTTTGGTATTTTTACGACAGGGTCCCCCCTTACGACATTTTAGCAAAAAACATTTTTCGTAAAAAATGCATTTTCTTCCATTTTCTTACATTTACGGGTTTAGTCGGGACTCCTGATGACGTTTTGAGACATCTCCTACAACTACAGCACCAGAATTGTGCTGCTGAAGCAAGTCTGTTTTTTGAATTTTTTTTTGTAAAAAAAAAGTTTTCCCAAAAAAAGCATTTTATGCCATTTTTAGGTTTTGTAGGGACTCCTGATGACGTTTTGAGACATCTCCTACAACTACAGCACCAGAATTGTGCTGCTGAAGCAAGTCTGTTTTTTGAATTTTTTTTTGTAAAAAAAAAGTTTTCCCAAAAAAAGCATTTTATGCCATTTTTAGGTTTTGTAGGGACTCCTGATGACATTTTGAGACATCTCCTATAACTACAGCACCAGAATTGTACTGCTGAAGCAAGTCGGTTTTTTGGCATTTTTACGACAGGGTCCCCCCTTACGACATTTTAGCAAAAAATGTTTTTCGTAAAAAATGCATTTTCTTACATTTTCTTACATTTACGGGTTTAGTCGGGACTCCTGATGACGTTTTGAGACATCTCCTACAACTACAGCACCAGAATTGTGCTGCTGAAGCAAGTCTGTTTTTTGAATTTTTTTTTGTAAAAAAAAAGTTTTCCCAAAAAAAGCATTTTATGCCATTTTTAGGTTTTGTAGGGACTCCTGATGACGTTTTGAGACATCTCCTACAACTACAGCACCAGAATTGTACTGCTGAAGCAAGTCGGTTTTTTGGCATTTTTACGACAGGGTCCCCCCTTACGACATTTTAGCAAAAAATGTTTTTCTTAAAAAATGCATTTTCTTACATTTTCTTACATTTACGGGTTTAGTCGGGACTCCTGATGACGTTTTGAGACATCTCCTACAACTACAGCACCAGAATTGTGCTGCTGAAGCAAGTCAGTTTTTTGGCATTTTTACGACATTTTAGCAAAAAATGTTTTTCGTAAAAAATGCATTTTCTTACATTTTCTTACATTTACGGGTTTAGTCGGGACTCCTGATGACGTTTTGAGACATCTCCTACAACTACAGCACCAGAATTGTGCTGCTGAAGCAAGTCTGTTTTTTGAATTTTTTTTTGTAAAAAAAAAGTTTTCCCAAAAAAAGCATTTTATGCCATTTTTAGGTTTTGTAGGGACTCCTGATGACGTTTTGAGACATCTCCTACAACTACAGCACCAGAATTGTACTGCTGAAGCAAGTCGGTTTTTTGGCATTTTTACGACAGGGTCCCCCCTTACGACATTTTAGCAAAAAATGTTTTTCGTAAAAAATGCATTTTCTTACATTTTCTTACATTTACGGGTTTAGTCGGGACTCCTGATGACGTTTTGAGACATCTCCTACAACTACAGCACCAGAATTGTGCTGCTGAAGCAAGTCCGTTTTTTGGAATTTTTTTTTATAAAAAAAGTTTTCCCAAAAAAAGCATTTTATGCCATTTTTAGGTTTTGTAGGGACTCCTGATGACGTTTTAAGACATCTCCTACAACTACAGCACCAGAATTGTGCTGCTGAAGCAAGTCAGTTTTTGGGCATTTTTACGACAGGGTCCCTACGACATTTTAGCAAAAAATGTTTTTCGTAAAAAATGCATTTTCTTACATTTTCTTACATTTACGGGTTTAGTCGGGACTCCTGATGACGTTTTGAGACATCTCCTACAACTACAGCACCAGAATTGTGCTGCTGAAGCAAGTCTGTTTTTTGAATTTTTTTTTAAAAAAAAAAAGTTTTTCCAAAAAAAGCATTTTATGCCATTTTTAGGTTTTGTAGGGACTCCTGATGACGTTTTGAGACATCTCCTACAACTACAGCACCAGAATTGTACTGCTGAAGCAAGTCGGTTTTTTGGCATTTTTACGACAGGGTCCCCCCTTACGACATTTTAGCAAATAATGTTTTTCGTAAAAAATGCATTTTCTTACATTTTCTTACATTTACGGGTTTAGTCGGGACTCCTGATGACGTTTTGAGACATCTCCTACAACTACAGCACCAGAATTGTGCTGCTGAAGCAAGTCTGTTTTTTGAATTTTTTTTTGTAAAAAAAAAGTTTTCCCAAAAAAAGCATTTTATGCCATTTTTAAGTTTTGTAGGGACTCCTGATGACGTTTTGAGACATCTCCTACAACTACAGCACCAGAATTGTGCTGCTGAAGCAAGTCAGTTTTTTGGAATTTTTACGACAGGGTCCCCCCTTACGACATTTTAGCAAAAAATGTTTTTCGTAAAAAATGCATTTTCTTACATTTTCTTACATTTACGGGTTTAGTTGGGACTCCTGATGACGTTTTGAGACATCTCCTACAACTATAGCACCAGAATTGTGCTGCTGAAGCAAGTCTGTTTTTTGAATTTTTTTTTGTAAAAAAAAAGTTTTCCCAAAAAAAGCATTTTATGCCATTTTTAGGTTTTGTAGGGACTCCTGATGACATTTTGAGACATCTCCTACAACTACAGCACCAGAATTGTACTGCTGAAGCAAGTCGGTTTTTTGGCATTTTTACGACAGGGTCCCCCCTTACGACATTTTAGCAAAAAATGTTTTTCGTAAAAAATGCATTTTCTTACATTTACGGGTTTAGTCGGGACTCCTGATGACGTTTTGAGACATCTCCTACAACTACAGCACCAGAATTGTGCTGCTGAAGCAAGTCTGTTTTTTGAATTTTTTTTTGTAAAAAAAAAGTTTTCCCAAAAAAAGCATTTTATGCCATTTTTAGGTTTTGTAGGGACTCCTGATGACGTTTTGAGACATCTCCTACAACTACAGCACCAGAATTGTACTGCTGAAGCAAGTCGGTTTTTTGGCATTTTTACGACAGGGTCCCCCCTTACGACATTTTAGCAAAAAATGTTTTTCTTAAAAAATGCATTTTCTTACATTTACGGGTTTAGTCGGGACTCCTGATGACGTTTTGAGACATCTCCTACAACTACAAAACCAGAATTGTACTGCTGAAGCAAGTCCGTTTTTTGGCATTTTTACGACAGGGTCCCCCCTTACGACATTTTAGCAAAAAATGTTTTTCGTAAAAAATGCATTTTCTTACATTTTCTTACATTTACGGGTTTAGTCGGGACTCCTGATGACGTTTTGAGACATCTCCTACAACTACAGCACCAGAATTGTGCTGCTGAAGCAAGTCAGTTTTTTGGCATTTTTACGACATTTTAGCAAAAAATGTTTTTCGTAAAAAATGCATTTTCTTACATTTTCTTACATTTACGGGTTTAGTCGGGACTCCTGATGACGTTTTGAGACATCTCCTACAACTACAGCACCAGAATTGTGCTGCTGAAGCAAGTCCGTTTTTTGGAAAAAAAATTTGTAAAAAAAGTTTTCCCAAAAAAAGCATTTTATGCCATTTTTAGGTTTTGTAGGGACTCCTGATGACGTTTTAAGACATCTCCTACAACTACAGCACCAGAATTGTGCTGCTGAAGCAAGTCGGTTTTTTGGCATTTTTACGACAGGGTCCCCCCTTACGACATTTTAGCAAAAAATGTTTTTCGTAAAAAATGCATTTTCTTACATTTTCTTACATTTACGGGTTTAGTCGGGACTCCTGATGACGTTTTGAGACATCTCCTACAACTACAGCACCAGAATTGTGCTGCTGAAGCAAGTCTGTTTTTTGAATTTTTTTTTGTAAAAAAAAAGTTTTCCCAAAAAAAGCATTTTATGCCATTTTTGGGTTTTGTAGGGACTCCTGATGACGTTTTGAGACATCTCCTACAACTACAGCACCAGAATTGTACTGCTGAAGCAAGTCGTTTTTTTGGCATTTTTACGACAGGGTCCCCCCTTACGACATTTTAGCAAAAAATGTTTTTCGTAAAAAATGCATTTTCTTACATTTTCTTACATTTACGGGTTTAGTCGGGACTCCTGATGACGTTTTGAGACATCTCCTACAACTACAGCACCAGAATTGTGCTGCTGAAGCAAGTCCGTTTTTTGGAAAAAAAATTTGTAAAAAAAGTTTTCCCAAAAAAAGCATTTTATGCCATTTTTAGGTTTTGTAGGGACTCCTGATGACGTTTTAAGACATCTCCTACAACTACAGCACCAGAATTGTGCTGCTGAAGCAAGTCAGTTTTTTGGCATTTTTACGACAGGGTCCCCCCTTACGACATTTTAGCAAAAAATGTTTTTCGTAAAAAATGCATTTTCTTACATTTTCTTACATTTACGGGTTTAGTCGGGACTCCTGATGACGTTTTGAGACATCTCCTACAACTACAGCACCAGAATTGTGCTGCTGAAGCAAGTCTGTTTTTTGAAATTTTTTTTGTAAAAAAAAAGTTTTCCCAAAAAAAGCATTTTATGCCATTTTTGGGTTTTGTAGGGACTCCTGATGACGTTTTGAGACATCTCCTACAACTACAGCACCAGAATTGTACTGCTGAAGCAAGTCGTTTTTTTGGCATTTTTACGACAGGGTCCCCCCTTACGACATTTTAGCAAAAAATGTTTTTCGTAAAAAATGCATTTTCTTACATTTACGGGTTTAGTCGGGACTCCTGATGACGTTTTGAGACATCTCCTACAACTACAAAACCAGAATTGTACTGCTGAAGCAAGTCCGTTTTTTGGCATTTTTACGACAGGGTCCCCCCTTACGACATTTTAGCAAAAAATGTTTTTCGTAAAAAATGCATTTTCTTACATTTTCTTACATTTACGGGTTTAGTCGGGACTCCTGATGACGTTTTGAGACATCTCCTACAACTACAGCACCAGAATTGTGCTGCTGAAGCAAGTCAGTTTTTTGGCATTTTTACGACATTTTAGCAAAAAATGTTTTTCGTAAAAAATGCATTTTCTTACATTTTCTTACATTTACGGATTTAGTCGGGACTCCTGATGACGTTTTGAGACATCTCCTACAACTACAGCACCAGAATTGTGCTGCTGAAGCAAGTCCGTTTTTTGGAAAAAAAATTTGTAAAAAAAGTTTTCCCAAAAAAAGCATTTTATGCCATTTTTAGGTTTTGTAGGGACTCCTGATGACGTTTTAAGACATCTCCTACAACTACAGCACCAGAATTGTGCTGCTGAAGCAAGTCGGTTTTTTGGCATTTTTACGACAGGGTCCCCCCTTACGACATTTTAGCAAAAAATGTTTTTCGTAAAAAATGCATTTTCTTACATTTTCTTACATTTACGGGTTTAGTCGGGACTCCTGATGACGTTTTGAGACATCTCCTACAACTACAGCACCAGAATTGTGCTGCTGAAGCAAGTCTGTTTTTTGAATTTTTTTTTGTAAAAAAAAAGTTTTCCCAAAAAAAGCATTTTATGCCATTTTTGGGTTTTGTAGGGACTCCTGATGACGTTTTGAGACATCTCCTACAACTACAGCACCAGAATTGTACTGCTGAAGCAAGTCCGTTTTTTGGCATTTTTACGACAGGGTCCCCCCTTACGACATTTTAGCAAAAAAAATTTTTCTTAAAAAATGCATTTTCTTACATTTTCTTACATTTACGGGTTTAGTCGGGACTCCTGATGACGTTTTGAGACATCTCCTACAACTACAGCACCAGAATTGTGCTGCTGAAGCAAGTCTGTTTTTTGAATTTTTTTTTGTAAAAAAAAAGTTTTCCCAAAAAAAGTTTTTTATGCCATTTTTAGGTTTTGTAGGGACTCCTGATGACGTTTTGAGACATCTCCTACAACTACAGCACCAGAATTGCGCTGCTGAAGCAAGTCAGTTTTTTGGCATTTTTACGACAGGGTCCCCCCTTAAAAATGTTTTTCTTAAAAAATGCATTTTCTTACATTTTCTTACATTTACGGGTTTAGTCGGGACTCCTGATGACGTTTTGAGACATCTCCTACAACTAGAGCACCAGAATTGTACTGCTGAAGCAAGTCCGTTTTTTGGCATTTTTACGACAGGGTCCCCCCTTACGACATTGTAGCAAAAAATGTTTTTCGTAAAAAATGCATTTTCTTACATTTTCTTACATTTACGGGTTTAGTCGGGACTCCTGATGACGTTTTGAGACATCTCCTACAACTACAGCACCAGAATTGTACTGCTGAAGCAAGTCCGTTTTTTGGCATTTTTACGACAGGGTACCCCCTTACGACATTTTAGCAAAAAATGTTTTTCGTAAAAAATGCATTTTCTTACATTTTCTTACATTTACGGGTTTAGTCGGGACTCCTGATGACGTTTTGAGACATCTCCTACAACTACAGCACCAGAATTGTACTGCTGAAGCAAGTCCGTTTTTTGGCATTTTTACGACAGGGTCCCCCCTTACGACATTTTAGCAAAAAATGTTTTTCGTAAAAAATGCATTTTCTTACATTTTCTTACATTTACGGGTTTAGTCGGGACTCCTGATGACGTTTTGAGACATCTCCTACAACTACAGCACCAGAATTGTGCTGCTGAAGCAAGTCTGTTTTTTGAAAAAAATTTTGTAAAAAAAAAGTTTTCCCAAAAAAAGTTTTTTATGCCATTTTTAGGTTTTGTAGGGACTCCTGATGACGTTTTGAGACATCTCCTACAACTACAGCACCAGAATTGTACAGCTGAAGCAAGTCGGTTTTTTGGCATTTTTACGACAGGGTCCCCCCTTACGACATTTTAGCAAAAAATGTTTTTCTTAAAAAATGCATTTTCTTACATTTTCTTACATTTACGGGTTTAGTCGGGACTCCTGATGACGTTTTGAGACATCTCCTACAACTACAGCACCAGAATTGTACTGCTGAAGCAAGTCCGTTTTTTGGCATTTTTACGACAGGGTCCCCCCTTACGACATTTTAGCAAAAAATGTTTTTCGTAAAAAATGCATTTTCTTACATTTTCTTACATTTACGGGTTTAGTCGGGACTCCTGATGACGTTTTGAGACATCTCCTACAACTACAGCACCAGAATTGTGCTGCTGAAGCAAGTCCGTTTTTTGGAATTTTTTTTTGTAAAAAAAAGGTTTTCCCAAAAAAAGCATTTTATGCCATTTTTAGGTTTTATAGGGACTCCTGATGACGTTTTGAGACATCTCCTACAACTACAGCACCAGAATTGTACTGCTGAAGCAAGTCCGTTTTTTGGCATTTTTACGACAGGGTCCCCCCTTACGACATTTTAGCAAAAAATGTTTTTCGTAAAAAATGCATTTTCTTACATTTTCTTACATTTACGGGTTTAGTCGGGACTCCTGATGACGTTTTGAGACATCTCCTACAACTACAGCACCAGAATTGTGCTGCTGAAGCAAGTCTGTTTTTTGAATTTTTTTTTGTAAAAAAAAAGTTTTCCCAAAAAAAGCATTTTATGCCATTTTTGGGTTTTGTAGGGACTCCTGATGACGTTTTGAGACATCTCCTACAACTACAGCACCAGAATTGTGCTGCTGAAGCAAGTCTGTTTTTTGAAATTTTTTTTGTAAAAAAAAAGTTTTCCCAAAAAAAGCATTTTATGCCATTTTTGGGTTTTGTAGGGACTCCTGATGACGTTTTGAGACATCTCCTACAACTACAGCACCAGAATTGTACTGCTGAAGCAAGTCGTTTTTTTGGCATTTTTACGACAGGGTCCCCCCTTACGACATTTTAGCAAAAAATGTTTTTCGTAAAAAATGCATTTTCTTACATTTACGGGTTTAGTCGGGACTCCTGATGACGTTTTGAGACATCTCCTACAACTACAAAACCAGAATTGTACTGCTGAAGCAAGTCCGTTTTTTGGCATTTTTACGACAGGGTCCCCCCTTACGACATTTTAGCAAAAAATGTTTTTCGTAAAAAATGCATTTTCTTACATTTTCTTACATTTACGGGTTTAGTCGGGACTCCTGATGACGTTTTGAGACATCTCCTACAACTACAGCACCAGAATTGTGCTGCTGAAGCAAGTCAGTTTTTTGGCATTTTTACGACATTTTAGCAAAAAATGTTTTTCGTAAAAAATGCATTTTCTTACATTTTCTTACATTTACGGGTTTAGTCGGGACTCCTGATGACGTTTTGAGACATCTCCTACAACTACAGCACCAGAATTGTGCTGCTGAAGCAAGTCCGTTTTTTGGAAAAAAAATTTGTAAAAAAAGTTTTCCCAAAAAAAGCATTTTATGCCATTTTTAGGTTTTGTAGGGACTCCTGATGACGTTTTAAGACATCTCCTACAACTACAGCACCAGAATTGTGCTGCTGAAGCAAGTCGGTTTTTTGGCATTTTTACGACAGGGTCCCCCCTTACGACATTTTAGCAAAAAATGTTTTTCGTAAAAAATGCATTTTCTTACATTTTCTTACATTTACGGGTTTAGTCGGGACTCCTGGTGACGTTTTGAGACATCTCCTACAACTACAGCACCAGAATTGTGCTGCTGAAGCAAGTCTGTTTTTTGAATTTTTTTTTGTAAAAAAAAAGTTTTCCCAAAAAAAGCATTTTATGCCATTTTTGGGTTTTGTAGGGACTCCTGATGACGTTTTGAGACATCTCCTACAACTACAGCACCAGAATTGTACTGCTGAAGCAAGTCCGTTTTTTGGCATTTTTACGACAGGGTCCCCCCTTACGACATTTTAGCAAAAAAAATTTTTCTTAAAAAATGCATTTTCTTACATTTTCTTACATTTACGGGTTTAGTCGGGACTCCTGATGACGTTTTGAGACATCTCCTACAACTACAGCACCAGAATTGTGCTGCTGAAGCAAGTCTGTTTTTTGAATTTTTTTTTGTAAAAAAAAAGTTTTCCCAAAAAAAGTTTTTTATGCCATTTTTAGGTTTTGTAGGGACTCCTGATGACGTTTTGAGACATCTCCTACAACTACAGCACCAGAATTGCGCTGCTGAAGCAAGTCAGTTTTTTGGCATTTTTACGACAGGGTCCCCCCTTAAAAATGTTTTTCTTAAAAAATGCATTTTCTTACATTTTCTTACATTTACGGGTTTAGTCGGGACTCCTGATGACGTTTTGAGACATCTCCTACAACTAGAGCACCAGAATTGTACTGCTGAAGCAAGTCCGTTTTTTGGCATTTTTACGACAGGGTCCCCCCTTACGACATTGTAGCAAAAAATGTTTTTCGTAAAAAATGCATTTTCTTACATTTTCTTACATTTACGGGTTTAGTCGGGACTCCTGATGACGTTTTGAGACATCTCCTACAACTACAGCACCAGAATTGTACTGCTGAAGCAAGTCCGTTTTTTGGCATTTTTACGACAGGGTACCCCCTTACGACATTTTAGCAAAAAATGTTTTTCGTAAAAAATGCATTTTCTTACATTTTCTTACATTTACGGGTTTAGTCGGGACTCCTGATGACGTTTTGAGACATCTCCTACAACTACAGCACCAGAATTGTACTGCTGAAGCAAGTCCGTTTTTTGGCATTTTTACGACAGGGTCCCCCCTTACGACATTTTAGCAAAAAATGTTTTTCGTAAAAAATGCATTTTCTTACATTTTCTTACATTTACGGGTTTAGTCGGGACTCCTGATGACGTTTTGAGACATCTCCTACAACTACAGCACCAGAATTGTGCTGCTGAAGCAAGTCTGTTTTTTGAAAAAAATTTTGTAAAAAAAAAGTTTTCCCAAAAAAAGTTTTTTATGCCATTTTTAGGTTTTGTAGGGACTCCTGATGACGTTTTGAGACATCTCCTACAACTACAGCACCAGAATTGTACAGCTGAAGCAAGTCGGTTTTTTGGCATTTTTACGACAGGGTCCCCCCTTACGACATTTTAGCAAAAAATGTTTTTCTTAAAAAATGCATTTTCTTACATTTTCTTACATTTACGGGTTTAGTCGGGACTCCTGATGACGTTTTGAGACATCTCCTACAACTACAGCACCAGAATTGTACTGCTGAAGCAAGTCCGTTTTTTGGCATTTTTACGACAGGGTCCCCCCTTACGACATTTTAGCAAAAAATGTTTTTCGTAAAAAATGCATTTTCTTACATTTTCTTACATTTACGGGTTTAGTCGGGACTCCTGATGACGTTTTGAGACATCTCCTACAACTACAGCACCAGAATTGTGCTGCTGAAGCAAGTCCGTTTTTTGGAATTTTTTTTTGTAAAAAAAAGGTTTTCCCAAAAAAAGCATTTTATGCCATTTTTAGGTTTTATAGGGACTCCTGATGACGTTTTGAGACATCTCCTACAACTACAGCACCAGAATTGTACTGCTGAAGCAAGTCCGTTTTTTGGCATTTTTACGACAGGGTCCCCCCTTACGACATTTTAGCAAAAAATGTTTTTCTTAAAAAATGCATTTTCTTACATTTTCTTACATTTACGGGTTTAGTCGGGACTCCTGATGACGTTTTGAGACATCTCCTACAACTACAGCACCAGAATTGTGCTGCTGAAGCAAGTCCGTTTTTTGGCATTTTTACGACAGGGTCCCCCCTTAAAAATGTTTTTCTTAAAAAATGCATTTTCTTACATTTTCTTACATTTACGGGTTTAGTCGGGACTCCTGATGACGTTTTGAGACATCTCCTACAACTAGAGCACCAGAATTGTACTGCTGAAGCAAGTCCGTTTTTTGGCATTTTTACGACAGGGTCCCCCCTTACGACATTTTAGCAAAAAATGTTTTTCGTAAAAAATGCATTTTCTTACATTTTCTTACATTTACGGGTTTAGTCGGGACTCCTGATGACGTTTTGAGACATCTCCTACAACTACAGCACCAGAATTGTACTGCTGAAGCAAGTCCGTTTTTTGGCATTTTTACGACAGGGTACCCCCTTACGACATTTTAGCAAAAAATGTTTTTCGTAAAAAATGCATTTTCTTACATTTACGGGTTTAGTCGGGACTCCTGATGACGTTTTGAGACATCTCCTACAACTACAGCACCAGAATTGTACTGCTGAAGCAAGTCCGTTTTTTGGCATTTTTACGACAGGGTCCCCCCTTACGACATTTTAGCAAAAAATGTTTTTCGTAAAAAATGCATTTTCTTACATTTTCTTACATTTACGGGTTTAGTCGGGACTCCTGATGACGTTTTGAGACATCTCCTACAACTACAGCACCAGAATTGTGCTGCTGAAGCAAGTCTGTTTTTTGAAAAAAATTTTGTAAAAAAAAAGTTTTCCCAAAAAAAGCATTTTATGCCATTTTTAGGTTTTGTAGGGACTCCTGATGACGTTTTGAGACATCTCCTACAACTACAGCACCAGAATTGTACTGCTGAAGCAAGTCGGTTTTTTGGCATTTTTACGACAGGGTCCCCCCTTACGACATTTTAGCAAAAAATGTTTTTCGTAAAAAATGCATTTTCTTACATTTTCTTACATTTACGGGTTTAGTCGGGACTCCTGATGACGTTTTGAGACATCTCCTACAACTACAGCACCAGAATTGTGCTGCTGAAGCAAGTCTGTTTTTTGAATTTTTTTTTGTAAAAAAAAAGTTTTCCCAAAAAAAGCATTTTATGCCATTTTTAGGTTTTGTAGGGACTCCTGATGACGTTTTGAGACATCTCCTACAACTACAGCACCAGAATTGTACTGCTGAAGCAAGTCGGTTTTTTGGCATTTTTACGACAGGGTCCCCCCTTACGACATTTTAGCAAAAAATGTTTTTCGTAAAAAATGCATTTTCTTACATTTACGGGTTTAGTCGGGACTCCTGATGACGTTTTGAGACATCTCCTACAACTACAGCACCAGAATTGTGCTGCTGAAGCAAGTCCGTTTTTTGGAAAAAAATTTTGTAAAAAAAAAGTTTTCCCAAAAAAAGCATTTTATGCCATTTTTAGGTTTTGTAGGGACTCCTGATGACGTTTTGAGACATCTCCTACAACTACAGCACCAGAATTGTACTGCTGAAGCAAGTCGGTTTTTTGGCATTTTTACGACAGGGTCCCCCCTTACGACATTTTAGCAAAAAATGTTTTTCGTAAAAAATGCATTTTCTTACATTTTCTTACATTTACGGGTTTAGTCGGGACTCCTGATGACGTTTTGAGACATCTCCTACAACTACAGCACCAGAATTGTGCTGCTGAAGCAAGTCTGTTTTTTGAATTTTTTTTTGTAAAAAAAAAGTTTTCCCAAAAAAAGCATTTTATGCCATTTTTAGGTTTTGTAGGGACTCCTGATGACGTTTTGAGACATCTCCTACAACTACAGCACCAGAATTGTACTGCTGAAGCAAGTCGGTTTTTTGGAATTTTTACGACAGGGTCCCCCCTTACGACATTTTAGCAAAAAAACATTTTCTTAAAAAATGCATTTTCTTACATTTTCTTACATTTACGGGTTTAGTCGGGACTCCTGATGACGTTTTGAGACATCTCCTACAACTACAGCACCAGAATTGTACTGCTGAAGCAAGTCGGTTTTTTGGCATTTTTACGACAGGGTCCCCCCTTACGACATTTTAGCAAAAAATGTTTTTCTTAAAAAATGCATTTTCTTACATTTTCTTACATTTACGGGTTTAGTCGGGACTCCTGATGACGTTTTGAGACATCTCCTACAACTAGAGCACCAGAATTGTACTGCTGAAGCAAGTCCGTTTTTTGGCATTTTTACGACAGGGTCCCCCCTTACGACATTTTAGCAAAAAAAAATTTTCTTAAAAAATGCATTTTCTTACATTTTCTTACATTTACGGGTTTAGTCGGGACTCCTGATGACGTTTTGAGACATCTCCTACAACTACAGCACCAGAATTGTGCTGCTGAAGCAAGTCAGTTTTTTGGCATTTTTACGACAGGGTCCCCCCTTAAAAATGTTTTTCTTAAAAAATGCATTTTCTTACATTTTCTTACATTTACGGGTTTAGTCGGGACTCCTGATGACGTTTTGAGACATCTCCTACAACTAGAGCACCAGAATTGTACTGCTGAAGCAAGTCCGTTTTTTGGCATTTTTACGACAGGGTCCCCCCTTACGACATTTTAGCAAAAAATGTTTTTCGTAAAAAATGCATTTTCTTACATTTTCTTACATTTACGGGTTTAGTCGGGACTCCTGATGACGTTTTGAGACATCTCCTACAACTACAGCACCAGAATTGTACTGCTGAAGCAAGTCCGTCTTTTGGCATTTTTACGACAGGGTACCCCCTTACGACATTTTAGCAAAAAATGTTTTTCGTAAAAAATGCATTTTCTTACATTTACGGGTTTAGTCGGGACTCCTGATGACGTTTTGAGACATCTCCTACAACTACAGCACCAGAATTGTACTGCTGAAGCAAGTCCGTTTTTTGGCATTTTTACGACAGGGTCCCCCCTTACGACATTTTAGCAAAAAATGTTTTTCGTAAAAAATGCATTTTCTTACATTTTCTTACATTTACGGGTTTAGTCGGGACTCCTGATGACGTTTTGAGACATCTCCTACAACTACAGCACCAGAATTGTGCTGCTGAAGCAAGTCTGTTTTTTGAAAAAAATTTTGTAAAAAAAAAGTTTTCCCAAAAAAAGCATTTTATGCCATTTTTAGGTTTTGTAGGGACTCCTGATGACGTTTTGAGACATCTCCTACAACTACAGCACCAGAATTGTACTGCTGAAGCAAGTCGGTTTTTTGGCATTTTTACGACAGGGTCCCCCCTTACGACATTTTAGCAAAAAATGTTTTTCTTAAAAAATGCATTTTCTTACATTTTCTTACATTTACGGGTTTAGTCGGGACTCCTGATGACGTTTTGAGACATCTCCTACAACTACAGCACCAGAATTGTACTGCTGAAGCAAGTCCGTTTTTTGGCATTTTTACGACAGGGTCCCCCCTTACGACATTTTAGCAAAAAATGTTTTTCGTAAAAAATGCATTTTCTTACATTTTCTTACATTTACGGGTTTAGTCGGGACTCCTGATGACGTTTTGAGACATCTCCTACAACTACAGCACCAGAATTGTGCTGCTGAAGCAAGTCCGTTTTTTGGAATTTTTTTTTGTAAAAAAAAGGTTTTCCCAAAAAAAGCATTTTATGCCATTTTTAGGTTTTATAGGGACTCCTGATGACGTTTTGAGACATCTCCTACAACTACAGCACCAGAATTGTACTGCTGAAGCAAGTCCGTTTTTTGGCATTTTTACGACAGGGTCCCCCCTTACGACATTTTAGCAAAAAATGTTTTTCTTAAAAAATGCATTTTCTTACATTTTCTTACATTTACGGGTTTAGTCGGGACTCCTGATGACGTTTTGAGACATCTCCTACAACTACAGCACCAGAATTGTGCTGCTGAAGCAAGTCCGTTTTTTGGAATTTTTTTTTGTAAAAAAAAAGTTTTCCCAAAAAAAGCATTTTATGCCATTTTTAGGTTTTATAGGGACTCCTGATGACGTTTTGAGACATCTCCTACAACTACAGCACCAGAATTGTACTGCTGAAGCAAGTCCGTTTTTTGGCATTTTTACGACAGGGTCCCCCCTTACGACATTTTAGCAAAAAATGTTTTCCGTAAAAAATGCATTTTCTTACATTTTCTTACATTTACCGGTTTAGTCGGGACTTCTGATGACGTTTTGAGACATCTCCTACAACTACAGCACCAGAATTGTACTGCTGAAGCAAGTCCGTTTTTTGGCATTTTTACGACAGGGTCCCCCCTTACGACATTTTAGAAAAAAAAAAATTCGTAAAAAATGCATTTTCTTACATTTACGTGTTTAGTCGGGACTCCTGATGACGTTTTGAGACATCTCCTACAACTACAGCACCAGAATTGTGCTGCTGAAGCAAGTCTGTTTTTTGAAAAAAATTTTGTAAAAAAAAAGTTTTCCCAAAAAAAGCATTTTATGCCATTTTTAGGTTTTGTAGGGACTCCTGATGACGTTTTGAGACATCTCCTACAACTACAGCACCAGAATTGTACTGCTGAAGCAAGTCGGTTTTTTGGCATTTTTACGACAGGGTCCCCCCTTACGACATTTTAGCAAAAAATGTTTTTCGTAAAAAATGCATTTTCTTACATTTTCTTACATTTACGGGTTTAGTCGGGACTCCTGATGACGTTTTGAGACATCTCCTACAACTACAGCACCAGAATTGTGCTGCTGAAGCAAGTCTGTTTTTTGAATTTTTTTTTGTAAAAAAAAAGTTTTCCCAAAAAAAGCATTTTATGCCATTTTTAGGTTTTGTAGGGACTCCTGATGACGTTTTGAGACATCTCCTACAACTACAGCACCAGGATTGTACTGCTGAAGCAAGTCCGTTTTTTGGCATTTTTACGACAGGGTCCCCCCTTACGACATTTTAGCAAAAAATGTTTTTCTTAAAAAATGCATTTTCTTACATTTTCTTACATTTACGGGTTTAGTCGGGACTCCTGATGACGTTTTGAGACATCTCCTACAACTACAGCACCAGAATTGTGCTGCTGAAGCAAGTCTGTTTTTTGAATTTTTTTTTGTAAAAAAAAAGTTTTCCCAAAAAGAGCATTTTATGCCATTTTTAGGTTTTGTAGGGACTCCTGATGACGTTTTGAGACATCTCCTACAACTACAGCACCAGAATTGTACTGCTGAAGCAAGTCGGTTTTTTGGCATTTTTACGACAGGGTCCCCCCTTACGACATTTTAGCAAAAAATGTTTTTCTTAAAAAATGCATTTTCTTACATTTTCTTACATTTACGGGTTTAGTCGGGACTCCTAATGACGTTTTGAGACATCTCCTACAACTACAGCACCAGAATTGTGCTGCTGAAGCAAGTCTGTTTTTTGAATTTTTTTTTGTAAAAAAAAAGTTTTCCCAAAAAAAGCATTTTATGCCATTTTTAGGTTTTGTAGGGACTCCTGATGACGTTTTGAGACATCTCCTACAACTACAGCACCAGGATTGTACTGCTGAAGCAAGTCCGTTTTTTGGCATTTTTACGACAGGGTCCCCCTTACGACATTTTAGCAAAAAATGTTTTTCTTAAAAAATGCATTTTCTTACATTTTCTTACATTTACGGGTTTAGTCGGGACTCCTGATGACGTTTTGAGACATCTCCTACAACTACAGCACCAGAATTGTGCTGCTGAAGCAAGTCCGTTTTTTGAATTTTTTTTTGTAAAAAAAAAGTTTTCCCAAAAAGAGCATTTTATGCCATTTTTAGGTTTTGTAGGGACTCCTGATGACGTTTTAAGACATCTCCTACAACTACAGCACCAGAATTGTGCTGCTGAAGCAAGTCAGTTTTTTGGCATTTTTACGACAGGGTCCCCCCTTACGACATTTTAGCAAAAAATGTTTTTCTTAAAAAATGCATTTTCTTACATTTACTTACATTTACGGGTTTAGTCGGGACTCCTGATGACGTTTTGAGACATCTCCTACAACTACAGCACCAGAATTGTACTGCTGAAGCAAGTCCGTTTTTTGGCATTTTTACGACAGGGTCCCCCCTTACGACATTTTAGCAAAAAATGTTTTCCGTAAAAAATGCATTTTCTTACATTTTCTTACATTTACCGGTTTAGTCGGGACTTCTGATGACGTTTTGAGACATCTCCTACAACTACAGCACCAGAATTGTACTGCTGAAGCAAGTCCGTTTTTTGGCATTTTTACGACAGGGTCCCCCCTTACGACATTTTAGAAAAAAAAAAATTCGTAAAAAATGCATTTTCTTACATTTACGTGTTTAGTCGGGACTCCTGATGACGTTTTGAGACATCTCCTACAACTACAGCACCAGAATTGTGCTGCTGAAGCAAGTCTGTTTTTTGAAAAAAATTTTGTAAAAAAAAAGTTTTCCCAAAAAAAGCATTTTATGCCATTTTTAGGTTTTGTAGGGACTCCTGATGACGTTTTGAGACATCTCCTACAACTACAGCACCAGAATTGTACTGCTGAAGCAAGTCGGTTTTTTGGCATTTTTACGACAGGGTCCCCCCTTACGACATTTTAGCAAAAAATGTTTTTCGTAAAAAATGCATTTTCTTACATTTTCTTACATTTACGGGTTTAGTCGGGACTCCTGATGACGTTTTGAGACATCTCCTACAACTACAGCACCAGAATTGTGCTGCTGAAGCAAGTCTGTTTTTTGAAATTTTTTTTGTAAAAAAAAAGTTTTCCCAAAAAAAGCATTTTATGCCATTTTTAGGTTTTGTAGGGACTCCTGATGACGTTTTGAGACATCTCCTACAACTACAGCACCAGGATTGTACTGCTGAAGCAAGTCCGTTTTTTGGCATTTTTACGACAGGGTCCCCCCTTACGACATTTTAGCAAAAAATGTTTTTCTTAAAAAATGCATTTTCTTACATTTTCTTACATTTACGGGTTTAGTCGGGACTCCTGATGACGTTTTGAGACATCTCCTACAACTACAGCACCAGAATTGTGCTGCTGAAGCAAGTCTGTTTTTTGAATTTTTTTTTGTAAAAAAAAAGTTTTCCCAAAAAGAGCATTTTATGCCATTTTTAGGTTTTGTAGGGACTCCTGATGACGTTTTGAGACATCTCCTACAACTACAGCACCAGAATTGTACTGCTGAAGCAAGTCGGTTTTTTGGCATTTTTACGACAGGGTCCCCCCTTACGACATTTTAGCAAAAAATGTTTTTCTTAAAAAATGCATTTTCTTACATTTTCTTACATTTACGGGTTTAGTCGGGACTCCTAATGACGTTTTGAGACATCTCCTACAACTACAGCACCAGAATTGTGCTGCTGAAGCAAGTCTGTTTTTTGAATTTTTTTTTGTAAAAAAAAAGTTTTCCCAAAAAAAGCATTTTATGCCATTTTTAGGTTTTGTAGGGACTCCTGATGACGTTTTGAGACATCTCCTACAACTACAGCACCAGGATTGTACTGCTGAAGCAAGTCCGTTTTTTGGCATTTTTACGACAGGGTCCCCCTTACGACATTTTAGCAAAAAATGTTTTTCTTAAAAAATGCATTTTCTTACATTTTCTTACATTTACGGGTTTAGTCGGGACTCCTGATGACGTTTTGAGACATCTCCTACAACTACAGCACCAGAATTGTGCTGCTGAAGCAAGTCCGTTTTTTGAATTTTTTTTTGTAAAAAAAAAGTTTTCCCAAAAAGAGCATTTTATGCCATTTTTAGGTTTTGTAGGGACTCCTGATGACGTTTTAAGACATCTCCTACAACTACAGCACCAGAATTGTGCTGCTGAAGCAAGTCAGTTTTTTGGCATTTTTACGACAGGGTCCCCCCTTACGACATTTTAGCAAAAAATGTTTTTCTTAAAAAATGCATTTTCTTACATTTACTTACATTTACGGGTTTAGTCGGGACTCCTGATGACGTTTTGAGACATCTCCTACAACTACAGCACCAGAATTGTACTGCTGAAGCAAGTCCGTTTTTTGGCATTTTTACGACAGGGTCCCCCCTTACGACATTTTAGCAAAAAATGTTTTTCGTAAAAAATGCATTTTCTTACATTTTCTTACATTTACGGGTTTAGTCGGGACTCCTGATGACGTTTTGAGACATCTCCTACAACTACAGCACCAGAATTGTGCTGCTGAAGCAAGTCTGTTTGTTGAAATTTTTTTTGTAAAAAAAAAGTTTTCCCAAAAAAAGCATTTTATGCCATTTTTAGGTTTTGTAGGGACTCCTGATGACGTTTTGAGACATCTCCTACAACTACAGCACCAGGATTGTACTGCTGAAGCAAGTCCGTTTTTTGGCATTTTTACGACAGGGTCCCCCCTTACGACATTTTAGCAAAAAATGTTTTTCTTAAAAAATGCATTTTCTTACATTTTCTTACATTTACGGGTTTAGTCGGGACTCCTGATGACGTTTTGAGACATCTCCTACAACTACAGCACCAGAATTGTGCTGCTGAAGCAAGTCTGTTTTTTGACTTTTTTTTTGTAAAAAAAAAGTTTTCCCAAAAAAAGCATTTTATGCCATTTTTAGGTTTTGTAGGGACTCCTGATGACGTTTTGAGACATCTCCTACAACTACAGCACCAGAATTGTACTGCTGAAGCAAGTCCGTTTTTTGGCATTTTTACGACAGGGTCCCCCCTTACGACATTTTAGCAAAAAATGCTTTTCTTAAAAAATGCATTTTCTTACATTTACGGGTTTAGTCGGGACTCCTGATGACGTTTTGAGACATCTCCTACAACTACAGCACCAGAATTGTACTGCTGAAGCAAGTCCGTTTTTTGGCATTTTTACGACAGGGTCCCACCTTACGACATTTTAGCAAAAAATGTTTTTCGTAAAAAATGCATTTTCTTACATTTTCTTACATTTACGGGTTTAGTCGGGACTCCTGATGACGTTTTGAGACATCTCCTACAACTACAGCACCAGAATTGTACTGCTGAAGCAAGTCCGTTTTTTGGCATTTTTACGACAGGGTCCCCCCTTACGACATTTTAGCAAAAAATGTTTTTCGTAAAAAATGCATTTTCTTACATTTACGGGTTTAGTCGGGACTCCTGATGACGTTTTGAGACATCTCCTACAACTACAGCACCAGAATTGTACTGCTGAAGCAAGTCCGTTTTTTGGCATTTTTACGACAGGGTCCCCCCTTACGACATTTTAGCAAAAAATGTTTTTCTTAAAAAATGCATTTTCTTACATTTTCTTACATTTACGGGTTTAGTCGGGACTCCTGATGACGTTTTGAGACATCTCCTACAACTACAGCACCAGAATTGTGCTGCTGAAGCAAGTCTGTTTTTTGGAATTTTTACAACATTTTAGCAAAAAATGTTTGTCTTAAAAAAATGCATTTTCTTACATTTTCTTACATTTACGGGTTTAGTCGGGACTCCTGATGACGTTTTGAGACATCTCCTACAACTACAGCACCAGAATTGTGCTGCTGAAGCAAGTCGGGTTTTTTGAATTTTTTTTACGACATTTTAGCAAAAAAAAATCTTTTTTCGTAAAATATACATTTTCTTACATTTACGGGTTTAGTCGGGACTCCTGATGACGTTTTGAGACATCTCCTACAACTACAGCACCAGAATTGTGCTGCTGAAGCAAGTCCGTTTTTTTCAATTTTTTTTTGCGAAAAAAAGGTTTCCCAAAAAAAGCATTTTCTGCCAATTTAGGGATTTGTCGGGACTCCTGATGACCTTTTTTAGACATCTCCTAAAACTACAGCACCAGAATTGTGCTGCTGAAGCAAGTCCGTTTTTTGGAATTTTTTGTAAGGGTCCCCCCTTACGACATTTTAGCAAAACATTTTTTTTTTGTAATTTAGTGTTAAAAAGGTAATAATGTACTGTACTGTACATATTAATTTGCCACCGCCATCATCACCACCGTGCACCTACATTATGCGAGGGTGCTCTCGGTCCATTTGAACTTTTAATAGGATCCAAAGTGTACGACCTTTGACTGAACATCACACTGTGAAATTGGATTGTGGACTTTTTTTATGTTATTATCAAATCACACAGCATGTGAGAGTTAGCAGGCACACTTCCACTTTTCCCACTGCTCTATATCTAAGGGTGACCAGATCCCAATTCAGCAGGGGCCTCGTGTTATGTTGTGCTTATGCACAAAAACCTGGCGTACGTCCTTTTTTCCATGGTAAAGATGAAAGGTATCGAGACCGAACTTGACGTTGAATTGTGCGCTGTTTCACTCCAGGTTCGTTCTTCACATACTCACATTTGCTTTGCCGACATTTCAACAATGTAAAATAGATCGCGGCGAGGACACACAATGCACTTTTTGGCCAATGCGTTTACCGTAATTTCCGGACTATAAGGCGCATTTAAAATCCTTTTTTATTTCTCAGTGCGCCTTACACAGTTGCGCCTAATGTAATGAACAAGTTTGGTTGAGCTTACCCACCTCGAGGCGATTTTATTTGGTACATGGTGTAATTATAAGTGTGAGCAGTAGATGGCAGTCAAACATAAGAGATACGTGTAGCCTGCACTATGATGGGTTTTAAGTAAACAACAGCAACATTTTAAATGTTCCGTTGAAAATATAGAACATTAGACACGGCGCTCAAAAATCTATCAAAATGTTTTAGCACGACTTTGGTCAGCTATGAAGCCGCACCGCTTGAAGGATTGTCGGCGCATTTAACATACGACTATTATTATGGTGTGTGTATAAGGTAAGACATTATCTGCCGTTTTGTTTCGCAATATTATGCAACTTTTCTTAACTTCTGGTACCTGCTGATCTGTATTTGGGATCTGCATGAGTCCTGAAAAATTGTGTGTCCGCCTTTGTAGTTAATAAGCTTCTTCTTTTTCTCTATCTTCTTGTTATGTGACATTCATCCTCCGCTGTTGCCATTTCTAATATAAAGTAGTGTCAAGTTCTCACTTATATCTGTCAGTAAACTTGCCATGAAAGCGCTAAAACATACCGGTGTAGTGAGTTTACATTATTCACCCAAGGAAGTTTAGTTATTAGAGAGTTCCGGTTGAACGGTTTTTCACGGGACACATTTCCGGTGTGGTTGTTTCCGGATGAGGAGATGCTGCTCCATTATTGATTTGATTTGATTTCGTGTAGACCGCAATATGACTCAAGTAAACAACATCAACATTGTATATGCTCCCTTGAAAATATAGAACATTACACACGGCGCTCAAAAATCTATCAAAATGTTTGAGTAGGACTTTGGTCAGCTATGAAACTGCACCGCTTGATGGATTGTACTGTGTTTCAACATAGGAGTATTATTATGGTGTGTGTATAAGGTAAGACATATTTTCTGGTGTTTTGTTTCGCAATATTATGCAAAAGAAACTTTTCTTACCTTCTGGTACCTGAAAATTTGTGCAGGTCCGCCTTTGTAGTCCGTGCCGACACCGTAGTCGATAAGCTTCTTCTTTTTCTCCACCTTCTTGTTATGGGACATCCATCCTCTGCTGTTGCCATTTCTAATAAAAAGCAGTGTAAAGTTATTACTTATTTCAGTCAGTAAACTCGCCATGAAAGCCCTAAAACATACCGGTGTAGTGAGTTACCATTATTCACCCAAGGAACTTTAGTTATTAGAGTTCTGGTCGGACGGTTTTTCACGGGACACATTTCTGGTGTTGTTGTTTCTGGATGAGGAGATGCTGCTCCGTTATTGATTGAAGTAAAGTCTGAATGTCATTAAAACAGTTAGCTCCATCTTTTGACACTTCACAACAAAGATGACGGGGAGAAGACGCTGCCGAAGGTGAGCCACGTAAATAAGACCGCCCACAAAACGGCGCACCCGGAAGCGGCTTGAAGATGATGTGTAAAACATCATCTATGCAACATTTTGAGCAAAGAACCACCATCACATGTTATGTAGACCCCAAGGAAGTCTTTTACATTTAGAAAAAAATATATATATTATGACTCCTTTAATGCGCCTTATAATCCGGTGCGCCTTATATATGAAAAAAAGATCAAAAATAGACCATTCATCGGCAGTGCTCCTTATAATCCGGTGTGCCCTATGGTCCGGAAAATACGGTAATGCTTTATATCAATATTTGTGAGGATGTTTACCAATTTATCTAGGCCAGAGGTGTCAAACTCATTTTAGATCGGGGGCCACATTGAGAAAAATCTACTCCCAAGTGGGCCGGACTGGTAAAATCACGGCACGATAACTTAAAAATAAAGACAACTTCAGATTGTTTTCTTTGTTTGAAAATACAATTTCTCAAAAATAAACAAATCATGTTGTTTTTTTACACTTACATGTTGCAGTTAATAGTGTTCTACCTTTAATTGTCGTTATTTATACTTTCTGAATAAATGACGTGATAATGTTCATTTTCAATCTAACAAGATAAAAAAAAAATATCAAAATCAAATTACAGGATGTTATTTATGTAGTTTGCTAATTTTCTTCGACTGTTGCACTAACACCATGTGTTTTATTTTTTTTGTACATACTGTATGTAGCATCATCTACAAAGATACAAAGAATTGCCATTGCCACATCTAGTGGACACATTTAAAACAGCAGTTTCTTTCATAGAAAAATTTCAGCTCATTTGTATACTTAGCAAATTCATCCGGATAGAACCTGTTCACGGGCCTGATCCGTTTCATCTCAGCGATCGTATTTGTCACGTTTCATGTGTCAGGTAAAGCGCAATGAATGACTCCGCTTCCTAGTGTAAGAGTGAGCTTTTATAAGTGTGCCATGACAGCAGACTCTCTAATCGGTGATTAAAAGAGCTGAAAAAAAATCAAGTCTTCCAGAGATGGGCACAGTCTACACTACCTGCTGTCTGAGGCGAGTGCACAGCATCCTGCGTGACCAACAACACCCTGCTCCTCACCTGCGGCCCTCAGGTAGAAGGAACAGGTCTATACGTGCCAGGACAACTTGCCAACAGCTCGTCTGTATCCTCAGGCAGTGACCCTCTCTCACCTCCCACCCATGAACTGCAACGTCTAATTATCACTTCTATTGATCTGCCCTTTATACTGTACACTGCATCCGGAAAGTATTCACAGCGCTTCATTTTTTGCCACATTTTGCTATGTTACAGCCTTATTCTAAAATGGTATCAATTCATTTTCGTCCTCAAAACTCTGCGTTTCTGGGTGTTGTTGATAAATGCAACAACACCCAGAAACGCCGCTGGCTTCGCTCGGCCCGAGCTCATCTAAGATGGACTGATTGGTTGGAATCTGCGCTTTTGCATGATATACTAGTTACTACGGTAATCTTCTCAGAAAGCACGTAGTTTCAAAGTTGTATTTGTGTTGGTACTGCATCAAAAAGCGACATCAGTGTGTAAAGGATATCACCACATGGACTCAGGAACACTTCAGAAAACCACTGTCAGTAACTACAGTTGGTCGCTACATCTGTAAGTGCAAGTTAAAACTCTACAATGCAAAGCGAATGCCATTTATCAACAACACCCAGAAACGCCGCCGGCTTCGCTCGGCCCGAGCTCATCTAAGATGTACTGATGCAAACTGGAAAAGTGTTCTGTGGTCTGACAAGTCCACATTTCAAATAGTTTTTGGAAACTGTGGACGTCGTGTCCTCCGGTCCAAAGAGGAAAAGAACCATCCGGATTGTGCTAGGCGCAAAGTTGAAAACCCAGCGTCTGTAATTGTATGGAAAACTTGTTTTGTTTTTAATGTATGTTTTTATTGTTTTGTTTTTTAATGTATTATATTCTGTTTTTATATGTTTAAATGGATCTTAAGGTGTGCAATAAAGATTGATGATATGGGGGTGTATTAGTGGGTAACTTACACGTTTGTGAAGGCACCATTAATGCTGAAAGGTACATACAGGTTTTGGAGCAACAAAAGTTGCCATCCAAGCGACGTCTTTTTCATGGCCGCCCCTGCTTATTTCAGTAAGATATCGCCGAGCCACATTTTGCACGTGTTACAACAGCGTGGCTTCGTAGTAAAAGAGTGCGGGTACTAGACTGGCCTGCCTGTAGTACGAACTGTGCTCTGTAAATAAACTCGCCTTGCCGACCGTTTTCTGTCGTGGACAACGACAATTTCAATAAACCACAAGTTAAAAAAAAGGCATGAACATTTCCCTCTTTTGGGTATTGAAAAAATGTATCGAACGGCGCCGCTCAAGTACCGATCCATACCAGACTGTGAATTTTGTGCATCGTTCGTGGCACCCTTTGTGTTTACGCGTTTCATGGGTCAGGATTGCACCACCTAACGCATTTTTGATACATGGTTACTATGCAGTGTGTGTGTTATTCACTATGACAATGACAATAAATGCATTGAACTGAATAAAAATCATGTTAGAGTAAATGAATACTTCTCTGATTTGAGGGCGAAGGCTTGTTCATGTGTCCTGTGATGAACTGGCGGCCAGTTTAGGGTGTAGGCCGGGGGTCAGCAACCCGCGTCTCTTTAGCACCGCCCTCGTGGCTCCCTGGACCTCTTTCAGAGATGTGTGAAAATGGAAAAAGATGAAGAACATTTTTATTTGAATATATTTTCTGTAGGAGAACAAACATGACACAAACCTTCCTAATTGTTAGAAGTCCCACTGTTTATGCTAAACATGCTTCACTGATGAGAGGATTTAGCAAGCACTGTTTTGTCCTACTAATTTCAGCGATCCTTGAACTCATTGTTGTTTGTTTACATGTACAACTTTCTCCGACGCTGCCACAGAAAGACGTGTTTTATGCCACTTCTTCTTTGTCTCATTTTGTCCACCAAACGTTCTACGCTGTGCGCGAATGCACAAAAGGTGAGCTTTGTTGATGTTATTCACTTGTTGGAGTGCTAATCAGGCATATTTGGTCAGAGCATGACTGCAAGCTAATCAATGCTAACATGCTATTTAAGCTAGCTGTATGTACATATTGCATCATTATGACTCGTTTGTAGGAATATTTGAGCTCATTTAATTTCCTTTACTTATGTCCTCTGTGCATTTCATTTATATTTGCATGTCTCATGACACATTATCTGTACGTAATATTGGCTGCATTTCTGATAGTTGTTTGTGCGCCATGTTGTTCCAGACCACAGCAAACGTTACCCAGCTTGTAAAGATTGTAATAAATCCATTAGAAGAAGACAGCCTGCCTTTTCCTTTAACTTGGACACACACATTTATACCTTTGACCCTTATGAGCCAGTCATTTCCAGAAGTTATCTCATCATGTGAGAAGCCTCCATTTAAATAACATATTATTATTTGATCTTAATAGATTAAAAATGAACACCAATGAGTTGACTGATGAACATTATCACATCATTTAATCAGAAAGTATACATATCGACAAATAAAGGTAGAATACTATTAACCGCAACATGTAAGTGTAAAAAAAACAACAACAACATTATGATTTGTACATTTTCAGAATGTGCTTGCTCTATTTTTAACAAAGAAAAAAACAAACAATCTGAAGTTGTCTTTATTTTTAAGTTATCGTGCCTTGATTTTACCAGTCCGGCCCACTTGGGAGTAGATTTTTGTCCATGTGGCCCCCGATCTAAAATGAGTTTGACACCTCTACATTAGAACTTACGAATAATGGATTGGTAGGTTCATCGTAGCCAGCCTTGTGTATTATTTTAATGACCCTTTTTTCAAGTTGAATTATTGAGCCTGTGTTTGTTCTATAAACATTTCCCCAAAGTTCAACACAGTATGTTAGATATGGAAAAATAAAAGAATAATATAACTACAGCTGCAGCTATCGAATATTTTAGTAATCGAGTATTCTATCGAATATCCCGATCGATTAATCGAATAAATCATAATTTTGTTTAATTATACACGTTAAGATGTGCCCTCAATTATTGTGGTTGGCCTAATCGTCTTATTTCCTAAACGCCTGTTTTCATTATTGAAGGCTGACACGCACAGCTAAAAATGTGTATGTGCTAATAAAAACAGGTGCGCTCACAGCCCTATGTGCTGTGTGGTGTGACCGCATAAACAAAGTTCTTGTCTCTCGTGCGTTTTTGATGATTATCATACGGTGCCGTTTAAACGTTTTCTAAACTCGAGCGTACTTAAAAGAGCGGTGTCGTGCAGTGCAAGGGGGGGATGATCTGTGACGTAAACACGCTGTGCAACACCTAAACAGTCTGTGCGAAACGTGAGCTTTGACTACTGTTTAGTGAACCAGGCAAAATGCCGTAAAAAAAAATATGTACGACACCTCGAGGCAGCAACAATTCCTCGAATGTATTTTGTAATCGAATTACTCAAGGAATCATGTGCAGATATTTCTTATTCAGCATGTGTCTTACTTTATATAAAGAATAGCAATGGATTTGGATGTTTTTAGAATAGAATAGAATAGAAAGTACTTTATTGATCCCTCGGGGAAATTCAGCACCACAGTTCGCTCACAATAAAAATAAACACTAAGGTATTTTTTACATGTGAATAATATAAATACAGTCTATTATACAACATTATTCACTTGTGAATAATATAAATACAGTCTATTATACACAGTGTTGGGTTAGTTACTGAAAACCAGTAACTAGTTACAGTTACTAGTTACTTTATTTCAAAAGCAACTCAGTTACTAACTCAGTTACTTACACCAAAAAGTAATGCGTTATTGTGAAAAGTAACTATTTAGTTACTTGTTTTTTTCTTCTTTTTTTAAAGCTACCATTAACGCCCTTTAAGCCTTCATTTAAGTACTGTTATTGCACTGGAGAATAATACAATCTGTTGATCAGCGCTAGGAATTTTCAAAATGGGGTCCCAGGGACCCCATCAAGTCATAAAAATGGGGTCCTACAGTAAATTTTTGGGGTCCCACTTTTTGGTAAGCGTTTTGACAACAAAAAAGATAAACGTATGCATTATCCTGTTATATCTCACATTATATATTGTGTTTTGGAAAAAGGTTGTCATAAACGTTACTTAATTCATTTAAAAAAATAATAAAGAAAGAAAACAAATTTGTATACATATGTAAATGTATTCAGTTATAAACATTCATTCACTTTCTTCTTTCCTTCATGGATCTAAACTTTACCGCTGCTGGTAGTTTTTTCTATGTTTTTATTGAATAAGTTGTAGGTGTATTTATTTCAGTATAAAAGTGTAAAAAGTGTTTTGCTTGGGTCATGAAATGATGATAATGGTGTGCCAGGGCATACAAACATTTTATATTTAACGCTTAAATCTCTGGAGTCTACATCAACTTCAGATCTATCCCTCATTTCAAAATGTTTTAGTTATGTTGTTTTTTTGTCTGTTTGTTTTCCGCCCTTTTTTGTCAAACAAAACTATGTTTTTAATGGCAAACACACAAAATATGCAAAATCTTCCACCAAAAATATTTTTCAAAGTGGAATATTTGATGTGAAGTAATGGGAACCTTGGATAGGTCAATAATTCATGATAACATGGATTTTGATTCAATATTATGTTTTGAGCAATGACAGTTTGAAATAAATTGATTAATGTGGACCCTGATTTAAATAAGTTGAAAAACTTATTCGGGTGTTACCATTTAGTGGTCAATTGTACGGAATATGTACTGTACTGTGCAATCTATTAATAAAAGTCTCAATCAATCAATCCACTCCCTCGCTCTCTCTGTCCCTCCCTCACGAATGCTGCACGAATTAGTTTTGTTTTTAACCCCATCTTAACCCTGAACGTACATTGAAAATATACGCAACCCTGCCGGACATTTGAGGCATTTAAGAAACTCCGCCCGGACAGCCCCGCAAAAGAAGACACATGGTCAGTCTAGAATATCTCCATGTTAAGAAACTCGGCTTCAGCTCCACCATGATGTCTTGTAAGTAAACACAGACACGCCCCCCCCCACCCCCACCCCTCTCCACACCCACACACACACACCCACACCCACACCCACACCCACACACACACACACACACACACACACACACACACAGCGCCTCTTCTCTTGTCCCCGTTGTGACACAGGAAGAATTAAGTTAAGTTCAAGTTAAAGTACCAATGATTGTCACACACACACACACTAGGCGTGGTGAAATTTGTCCTCTGCATTTGACCCATCCCCTTGGGGAGCAGTGGGCAGCAGCGGCGCCGCGCCCGGGAATCATTCAGAAGGACGACACTGCAACTCTCCAATAAAACACACTCAGATCTTCTGTTTTTAGCCGATACTACATAAGAAATGACATCAAATAACGCAGTAACGCATCATGTAGTAACGGTAACTGAGTTACTGAATATAAAAAATAACGTGTTAGACTACTAGTTACTTTGTAACGCGTTAGTCCCAACACTGATTATACAGCATTATTCACATGTCAATAACATAAATACAGTCTATTATACAGCATAATTCACATTTGAATAATATAAATACATTTAAGCACAGTTAAGTATTGTTTTCCCTTTAACATCACAAATGAGTTTGACATTTGAAGTTAATTGCTGACATGAATGGACTTTTCCAGCATATTATGTGTGTATGACTTTCACCTGTGTAATAGAATGACTTCATGCAACTTTTCTCGGAGGACAATTGAACACTCACCTACCGAAAATGCAAACTTCGTCGCTGCTCGGTGACCTTCGTCTAGCGGCAGAATGTCTCTCTCGTCGTGTTGATGTAAATGAGAAGGAATGAATGACATTGGAACAAATAACAGCGCTGACATGATAGGAGGCGTGTTAGCTAGCAACCTGTTGTATTCTGATGACGTGCTAGCGTCACTTCCGCTGGGACGAGACCGGAGCGGTTAAAAAACGTGACTTTCATTTATAATAATTGAATGGTGTGTGTTCAAATAACCCTCCTCGGCCTTATAATTGTTACAAGTCGCGCTGTTGACATCTTTTCTTGGGAAATGGAGTCGACTCCAGGGGGTCTTTCCGCGGGCTCTGCCATTTTGAAATATGACGTCACGACGCGACGTCATCACCACCCGGAAGTGTGGATCTTCTTCTTCTTTTGTTTTTATAGCAGGTTGGCAAGCAACCTTCTGGTGTGCATTACCGCCACCTACTGACATGGAGTGTGGACCACTTCTAGAGATCACCTTAGCACAGACCTGGGCAAATGAACGTCCGGGGGCCACATGCGGCCCTTTAAGCTTTTCAATCTGAATAATAAGAATAATGCAATTGAGATGATTGTAATTGAGATAATTAATTATCTCAATTGAGATAATTAAGTATCTCAATTACAATTATCTCCAATTATCTCAATTGCATGACAGACATGTTTTTATTAATCTCATTTTTTTATTATTCAATTATTATTTTTTTATTGTATCAATTGCAGTTTTTTTATTTTTTATTATCTCAACTGCAATTAGTCAGACCAGGAGAGCTGATTGGTCAACACTCACAATGAATTAATTATCTATCTTTCTATTCCCGCCCATCCCAGCCAACTTTAGCCTCGGCAAGGAGGAGGAGCTAACCCCCGAGGTTACCTTTGACTTTTGGACTATAGACTATTTGTTATTATTATTACTCATACTTACCTTTTTAACTATAAGTTAATTAACCAGCTACCACTTGACTTTACTCTGTGTGGGGGAGGTGATACACCCCCACATAACGCTACTCCCCTCCCTTGCTTGGACCTTGGACTGGGATTGAACCCATGAACCCTTTGTTGGGAGCTAGATGTTTAACCATTCAGCTATCCTCGGCCATACAATTGCCAGATTTCCGGGCCCCAATGACATATATAATTGAGAACTGTCTCAGTAAACTTTCATTTAAAAGACTAATTGCTCCGAGTGGATATTTAGTAGTTGTAGAGTGACCTGACTGGGATTGAACCCAGAACCCTTTGATTGTAAGCTAGCTGTTTAACCATTCAGCCATTCTTGTTCTTTTTATTACCAGATTCCCGGGCCCCAATGACATATATATTTGAGAACCTGTCTCACAAAATCACAATGATAGTTAAACAAAACACTAACTCCCTACTGGGATTTGAACCCAGTACCCCTTGCTTGGTGGCCGACAGTGTTAACCACCCAGCTATCCCAGGTCTTGCAGAGCTAGATTCAAGGCCCTAATGACAAATATAATCGAGGACCCGTCTTAGTGAACTACGATGGAGGTGAACCAAAACTTTGGAGCTTTGTTAAGTTACTGATCAAGAAAATAGTCAATCATGACATTGCTGGTTTTACTGCTGTTGGGCAGCACACACACACAGAGTACTTACAAGCAGACAGTGTGTAGACAGAAAAGGGAGAATGGACGCATTTTGGTGTAAAAAGTAAAGATAAAGGTGAAGTTATAACACTGAAACACCCTCAGGAAGAGCTGCTTTAAGACATGGCTAACTAGCTCGCAGCTAACACACATCCACAGTGTTTCAGCTACTTCTAAATCACTAATCCTGGCCTCCATGGCGACAAATAAAGTACGTTTTTTACAAGTAGCATTATCACTGGAGGATGAGGAATACCTAAACATGCTTCACTACAAACCGCAGGAGGATACAATATCTCACCGCCATCACAATGTAAACAAATGCCATGGGTGGATCTACACCTGACATCTACTGTAATGATACCAAGTACAAGAGCGTATGTAGTCGATACTACTATGATTACATCGATATTTTTTATCGTCACAAAATCTTTTTTCCTTTTTTTTGTAAATGTATATTATGTTTATAAAGTCAGTAAATACGTCCCTGGACACATGAGGACTTTGAAAATGACCAATGTATGATCCTGTAACTACTTGGTATCAGATCGATACCTAAATGTGTGGTATCATCCAAAACTAATGTAAAGTATCAAAGAAGAGAAGAATAAGTGATTATTACATTTGAACAAAAGTGTAGATAGAAAATGTTGAAACAGAAAATAAGCAGATTTTAACAGCAAATGAACAAGTAGATTAATAATCTATTTGTTACAGTTTGTCCCTCATAATGTGTATAAAATAATAGGTAGATAAATGACACAATATGTTAATGCATACGTCAGCAGACTAAATAGGAGTCTTTGTTTGTTTACTTACTACTAAAAGACAAGTTGTCTAGTATGGTCACTATTTTATTTGAGGACTAAATGACAATAATAAACATATGTTTCATGTACACTAAGATGTTTTGTTCAAATAAAGCTAATAATGCAATTTTTTATGGTACCCTTTTTTTTAGAAAAGTATCAAAATACATTTTGGTACCGGTACTGTTACGTAAGACGAAGGGGGAAGGAGACGGTACGACAGCAGGAGGTCTAGCTCAACGGGTTTTATTTGAGCTTGATGATTACGTCGAGTGTGTATGCTACTATGTGTGTGGATGCAGGGCTATGTGTAGAAGTTAACCAAATATAAGTTACCAGAGGTTATTGTAAGTGTGTGTTGGTTGTGGCAGCAAAGAAGTCCAGAGGGGCAAAGCAAAAGAGGTTCGTGATCCGAGCGAGGTCCGTGGGGGCAGGAGAGAGGCGTCCAGAAGTCCAGGTCCGAGTGCGGGGGTCGAGGAAGGCTATCAGAGTCCAGGGGGAAGATCGGCAGGTGAGGCGCACGGCTCACTGCGGAGACACGGAGGTACTGTGGGAATAGGAGATGCCATTTTTAGGTTTTGTAGGAACTCCTGATGACGTTTTGAGACATCTCCTACAACTACAGCACCAGAATTGTGCTGCTGAAGCAAGTCCGTTTTTTGGCATTTTTACGACAGGGTCCCCCCTTACGACATTTTAGCAAAAAATGTTTTTCGTAAAAAATGCATTTTCTTACATTTTCTTACATTTACGGGTTTAGTCGGGACTCCTGATGACGTTTTGAGACATCTCCTACAACTACAGCACCAGAATTGTGCTGCTGAAGCAAGTCCGTTTTTTGGAATTTTTTTTTGTAAAAAAAAGGTTTTCCCAAAAAAAGCATTTTATGCCATTTTTAGGTTTTATAGGGACTCCTGATGACGTTTTGAGACATCTCCTACAACTACAGCACCAGAATTGTACTGCTGAAGCAAGTCCGTTTTTTGGCATTTTTACGACAGGGTCCCCCCTTACGACATTTTAGCAAAAAATATTTTTCTTAAAAAATGCATTTTCTTACATTTTCTTACATTTACGGGTTTAGTCGGGACTCCTGATGACGTTTTGAGACATCTCCTACAACTACAGCACCAGAATTGTGCTGCTGAAGCAAGTCCGTTTATTGGAAAAAATTTTTGTAAAAAAAAAGTTTTCCCAAAAAAAGCATTTTATGCCATTTTTAGGTTTTGTAGGGACTCCTGATGACGTTTTGAGACATCTCCTACAACTACAGCACCAGAATTGTACTGCTGAAGCAAGTCCGTTTTTTGGCATTTTTACGACAGGGTCCCCCCTTACGACATTTTAGCAAAAAATGTTTTTCTTAAAAAATGCATTTTCTTACATTTTCTTACATTTACGGGTTTAGTCGGGACTCCTGATGACATTTTGAGACATCTCCTACAACTACAGCACCAGAATTGTGCTGCTGAAGCAAGTCTGTTTTTTGAATTTTTTTTTGTAAAAAAAAAGTTTTCCCAAAAAAAGCATTTTATGCCATTTTTAGGTTTTGTAGGGACTCCTGATGACGTTTTGAGACATCTCCTACAACTACAGCACCAGAATTGTACTGCTGAAGCAAGTCGGTTTTTGGGCATTTTTACGACAGGGTCCCCCCTTACGACATTTTAGCAAAAAATGTTTTTCTTAAAAAATGCATTTTCTTACATTTTCTTACATTTACGGGTTTAGTCGGGACTCCTGATGACGTTTTGAGACATCTCCTACAACTACAGCACCAGAATTGTGCTGCTGAAGCAAGTCTGTTTTTTGAATTTTTTTTTGTAAAAAAAAAGTTTTCTCAAAAAAAGCATTTTATGCCATTTTTAGGTTTTGTAGGGACTCCTGATGACGTTTTGAGACATCTCCTACAACTACAGCACCAGAATTGTACTGCTGAAGCAAGTCGGTTTTTTGGCATTTTTACGACAGGGTCCCCCCTTACGACATTTTAGCAAAAAATGTTTTTCGTAAAAAATGCATTTTCTAACATTTTCTTACATTTACGGGTTTAGTCGGGACTCCTGATGACGTTTTGAGACATCTCCTACAACTACAGCACCAGAATTGTGCTGCTGAAGCAAGTCTGTTTTTTGAAATTTTTTTTGTAAAAAAAAAGTTTTCCCAAAAAAAGCATTTTATGCCATTTTTAGGGTTTGAAGGGACTCCTGATGACGTTTTGAGACATCTCCTACAACTACAGCACCAGAATTGTACTGCTGAAGCAAGTCGGTTTTTTGGCATTTTTACGACAGGGTCCCCCCTTACGACATTTTAGCAAAAAATGTTTTTCTTGAAAAATGCATTTTCTTACATTTTCTTACATTTACGGGTTTAGTCGGGACTCCTGATGACGTTTTGAGACATCTCCTACAACTACAGCACCAGAATTGTGCTGCTGAAGCAAGTCCGTTTATTGGAAAAAAATTTTGTAAAAAAAAAGTTTTCCCAAAAAAAGCATTTTATGCCATTTTTAGGTTTTGTAGGGACTCCTGATGACGTTTTGAGACATCTCCTACAACTACAGCACCAGAATTGTACTGCTGAAGCAAGTCCGTTTTTTGGCATTTTTACGACAGGGTCCCCCCTTACGACATTTTAGCAAAAAATGTTTTTCTTAAAAAATGCATTTCCTTACATTTTCTTACATTTACGGGTTTAGTCGGGACTCCTGATGACATTTTGAGACATCTCCTACAACTACAGCACCAGAATTGTGCTGCTGAAGCAAGTCTGTTTTTTGAATTTTTTTTTGTAAAAAAAAAGTTTTCCCAAAAAAAGCATTTTATGCCATTTTTAGGTTTTGTAGGGACTCCTGATGACGTTTTGAGACATCTCCTACAACTACAGCACCAGAATTGTACTGCTGAAGCAAGTCGGTTTTTGGGCATTTTTACGACAGGGTCCCCCCTTACGACATTTTAGCAAAAAATGTTTTTCTTAAAAAATGCATTTTCTTACATTTTCTTACATTTACGGGTTTAGTCGGGACTCCTGATGACGTTTTGAGACATCTCCTACAACTACAGCACCAGAATTGTGCTGCTGAAGCAAGTCTGTTTTTTGAATTTTTTTTTGTAAAAAAAAAGTTTTCTCAAAAAAAGCATTTTATGCCATTTTTAGGTTTTGTAGGGACTCCTGATGACGTTTTGAGACATCTCCTACAACTACAGCACCAGAATTGTACTGCTGAAGCAAGTCGGTTTTTTGGCATTTTTACGACAGGGTCCCCCCTTACGACATTTTAGCAAAAAATGTTTTTCGTAAAAAATGCATTTTCTAACATTTTCTTACATTTACGGGTTTAGTCGGGACTCCTGATGACGTTTTGAGACATCTCCTACAACTACAGCACCAGAATTGTGCTGCTGAAGCAAGTCTGTTTTTTGAATTTTTTTTTGTAAAAAAAAAGTTTTCCCAAAAAAAGCATTTTATGCCATTTTTAGGTTTTGAAGGGACTCCTGATGACGTTTTGAGACATCTCCTACAACTACAGCACCAGAATTGTACTGCTGAAGCAAGTCGGTTTTTTGGCATTTTTACGACAGGGTCCCCCCCTTACGACATTTTAGCAAAAAATGTTTTTCTTGAAAAATGCATTTTCTTACATTTTCTTACATTTACGGGTTTAGTCGGGACTCCTGATGACGTTTTGAGACATCTCCTACAACTACAGCACCAGAATTGTGCTGCTGAAGCAAGTCTGTTTTTTGGAATTTTTTTTGTAAAAAAAAAGTTTTCCCAAAAAAAGCATTTTATGCCATTTTTAGGTTTTGTAGGGACTCCTGATGACGTTTTGAGACATCTCCTACAACTACAGCACCAGAATTGTACTGCTGAAGCAAGTCCGTTTTTTGGCATTTTTACGACATTTTAGCGACATTTTAGCAAAAAATGTTTTTCTTAAAAAATGCATTTTCTTACATTTTCTTACATTTACGGGTTTAGTCGGGACTCCTGATGACGTTTTGAGACATCTCCTACAACTACAGCACCAGAATTGTGCTGCTGAAGCAAGTCCGTTTATTGGAAAAAATTTTTGTAAAAAAAAAGTTTTCCCAAAAAAAGCATTTTATGCCATTTTTAGGTTTTGTAGGGACTCCTGATGACGTTTTGAGACATCTCCTACAACTACAGCACCAGAATTGTACTGCTGAAGCAAGTCCGTTTTTTGGCATTTTTACGACAGGGTCCCCCCTTACGACATTTTAGCAAAAAATGTTTTTCTTAAAAAATGCATTTTCTTACATTTTCTTACATTTACGGGTTTAGTCGGGACTCCTGATGACATTTTGAGACATCTCCTACAACTACAGCACCAGAATTGTGCTGCTGAAGCAAGTCTGTTTTTTGAATTTTTTTTTGTAAAAAAAAAGTTTTCCCAAAAAAAGCATTTTATGCCATTTTTAGGTTTTGTAGGGACTCCTGATGACGTTTTGAGACATCTCCTACAACTACAGCACCAGAATTGTACTGCTGAAGCAAGTCGGTTTTTGGGCATTTTTACGACAGGGTCCCCCCTTACGACATTTTAGCAAAAAATGTTTTTCTTAAAAAATGCATTTTCTTACATTTTCTTACATTTACGGGTTTAGTCGGGACTCCTGATGACGTTTTGAGACATCTCCTACAACTACAGCACCAGAATTGTGCTGCTGAAGCAAGTCTGTTTTTTGAATTTTTTTTTGTAAAAAAAAAGTTTTCTCAAAAAAAGCATTTTATGCCATTTTTAGGTTTTGTAGGGACTCCTGATGACGTTTTGAGACATCTCCTACAACTACAGCACCAGAATTGTACTGCTGAAGCAAGTCGGTTTTTTGGCATTTTTACGACAGGGTCCCCCCTTACGACATTTTAGCAAAAAATGTTTTTCGTAAAAAATGCATTTTCTAACATTTTCTTACATTTACGGGTTTAGTCGGGACTCCTGATGACGTTTTGAGACATCTCCTACAACTACAGCACCAGAATTGTGCTGCTGAAGCAAGTCTGTTTTTTGAAATTTTTTTTGTAAAAAAAAAGTTTTCCCAAAAAAAGCATTTTATGCCATTTTTAGGTTTTGTAGGGACTCCTGATGACGTTTTGAGACATCTCCTACAACTACAGCACCAGAATTGTGCTGCTGAAGCAAGTCTGTTTTTTGGAATTTTTTTTGTAAAAAAAAAGTTTTCCCAAAAAAAGCATTTTATGCCATTTTTAGGTTTTGTAGGGACTCCTGATGACGTTTTGAGACATCTCCTACAACTACAGCACCAGAATTGTACTGCTGAAGCAAGTCCGTTTTTTGGCATTTTTACGACAGGGTCCCCCCTTACGACATTTTAGCAAAAAATGTTTTTCGTAAAAATGCATTTTCTTACATTTTCTTACATTTACGGGTTTAGTCGGGACTCCTGATGACGTTTTGAGACATCTCCTACAACTACAGCACCAGAATTGTGCTGCTGAAGCAAGTCCGTTTTTTGGAATTTTTTTTTGTAAAAAAAAAGTTTTCCCAAAAAAAGCATTTTATGCCATTTTTAGGTTTTGTAGGGACTCCTGATGACATTTTGAGACATCTCCTACAACTACAGCACCAGAATTGTACTGCTGAAGCAAGTCGGTTTTTTGGCATTTTTACGACAGGGTCCCCCCTTACGACATTTTAGCAAAAAATGTTTTTCGTAAAAAATGCATTTTCTTACATTTTCTTACATTTACGGGTTTAGTCGGGACTCCTGATGACGTTTTGAGACATCTCCTACAACTACAGCACCAGAATTGTGCTGCTGAAGCAAGTCTGTTTTTTGAAATTTTTTTTGTAAAAAAAAAGTTTTCCCAAAAAAAGCATTTTATGCCATTTTTAGGTTTTGTAGGGACTCCTGATGACGTTTTAAGACATCTCCTACAACTACAGCACCAGAATTGTGCTGCTGAAGCAAGTCAGTTTTTTGGCATTTTTACGACAGGGTCCCCCCTTACGACATTTTAGCAAAAAATGTTTTTCTTGAAAAATGCATTTTCTTACATTTTCTTACATTTACGGGTTTAGTCGGGACTCCTGATGACGTTTTGAGACATCTCCTACAACTACAGCACCAGAATTGTGCTGCTGAAGCAAGTCTGTTTTTTGGAATTTTTTTTGTAAAAAAAAAGTTTTCCCAAAAAAAGCATTTTATGCCATTTTTAGGTTTTGTAGGGACTCCTGATGACGTTTTGAGACATCTCCTACAACTACAGCACCAGAATTGTACTGCTGAAGCAAGTCCGTTTTTTGGCATTTTTACGACAGGGTCCCCCCTTACGACATTTTAGCAAAAAATGTTTTTCGTAAAAATGCATTTTCTTACATTTACGGGTTTAGTCGGGACTCCTGATGACGTTTTGAGACATCTCCTACAACTACAGCACCAGAATTGGGCTGCTGAAGCAAGTCCGTTTTTTGGAATTTTTTTTTGTAAAAAAAAAGTTTTCCCAAAAAAAGCATTTTATGCCATTTTTAGGTTTTGTAGGGACTCCTGATGACATTTTGAGACATCTCCTACAACTACAGCACCAGAATTGTACTGCTGAAGCAAGTCGGTTTTTTGGCATTTTTACGACAGGGTCCCCCCTTACGACATTTTAGCAAAAAATGTTTTTCGTAAAAAATGCATTTTCTTACATTTTCTTACATTTACGGGTTTAGTCGGGACTCCTGATGACGTTTTGAGACATCTCCTACAACTACAGCACCAGAATTGTGCTGCTGAAGCAAGTCTGTTTTTTGAATTTTTTTTTGTAAAAAAAAAGTTTTCCCAAAAAAAGCATTTTATGCCATTTTTAGGTTTTGTAGGGACTCCTGATGACGTTTTGAGACATCTCCTACAACTACAGCACCAGAATTGTACTGCTGAAGCAAGTCGGTTTTTTGGCATTTTTACGACAGGGTCCCCCCTTACGACATTTTAGCAAAAAATGTTTTTCTTAAAAAATGCATTTTCTTACATTTTCTTACATTTACGGGTTTAGTCGGGACTCCTGATGACGTTTTGAGACATCTCCTACAACTACAGCACCAGAATTGTGCTGCTGAAGCAAGTCTGTTTTTTGAATTTTTTTTTGTAAAAAAAAAGTTTTCCCAAAAAAAGCATTTTATGCCATTTTTAGGTTTTGTAGGGACTCCTGATGACGTTTTGAGACATCTCCTACAACTACAGCACCAGAATTGTGCTGCTGAAGCAAGTCAGTTTTTTGGAATTTTTACAACAGGGTCCCCCCTTACGACATTTTAGCAAAAAATGTTTTTCGTAAAAAATGCATTTTCTTACATTTTCTTACATTTACGGGTTTAGTCGGGACTCCTGATGACGTTTTGAGACATCTCCTACAACTACAGCACCAGAATTGTACTGCTGAAGCAAGTCCGTTTTTTGGCATTTTTACGACAGGGTCCCCCCTTACGACATTTTAGCAAAAAATGTTTTTCTTAAAAAATGCATTTTCTTACATTTTCTTACATTTACGGGTTTAGTCGGGACTCCTGATGACGTTTTGAGACATCTCCTACAACTACAGCACCAGAATTGTGCTGCTGAAGCAAGTCCGTTTATTGGAAAAAATTTTTGTAAAAAAAAAGTTTTCCCAAAAAAAGCATTTTATGCCATTTTTAGGTTTTGTAGGGACTCCTGATGACGTTTTGAGACATCTCCTACAACTCCAGCACCAGAATTGTACTGCTGAAGCAAGTCGGTTTTTTGGCATTGTTACGACAGGGTCCCCCCTTACGACATTTTAGCAAAAAATGTTTTTCTTAAAAAATGCATTTTCTTACATTTTCTTACATTTACGGGTTTAGTCGGGACTCCTGATGACGTTTTGAGACATCTCCTACAACTACAGCACCAGAATTGTGCTGCTGAAGCAAGTCCGTTTATTGGAAAAAAATTTTGTAAAAAAAAAGTTTTCCCAAAAAAAGCATTTTATGCCATTTTTAGGTTTTGTAGGGACTCCTGATGACGTTTTGAGACATCTCCTACAACTCCAGCACCAGAATTGTACTGCTGAAGCAAGTCGGTTTTTTGGCATTTTTACGACAGGGTCCCCCCTTACGACATTTTAGCAAAAAATGTTTTTCTTAAAAAATGCATTTTCTTACATTTTCTTACATTTACGGGTTTAGTCGGGACTCCTGATGACGTTTTGAGACATCTCCTACAACTACAGCACCAGAATTGTGCTGCTGAAGCAAGTCCGTTTTTTGGAAAAAAATTTTGTAAAAAAAAAGTTTTCCCAAAAAAAGCATTTTATGCCATTTTTAGGTTTTGTAGGGACTCCTGATGACGTTTTGAGACATCTCCTACAACTACAGCACCAGAATTGTACTGCTGAAGCAAGTCCGTTTTTTGGCATTTTTACGACAGGGTCCCCCCTTACGACATTTTAGCAAAAAATGTTTTTCGTAAAAAATGCATTTTCTTACATTTTCTTACTTTTACGGGTTTAGTCGGGACTCCTGATGACGTTTTGAGACATCTCCTACAACTACAGCACCAGAATTGTGCTGCTGAAGCAAGTCTGTTTTTTGAATTTTTTTTTGTAAAAAAAAAGTTTTCCCAAAAAAAGCATTTTATGCCATTTTTAGGTTTTGTAGGGACTCCTGATGACGTTTTAAGACATCTCCTACAACTACAGCACCAGAATTGTGCTGCTGAAGCAAGTCAGTTTTTTGGAATTTTTACGACAGGGTCCCCCCTTACGACATTTTAGCAAAAAATGTTTTTCGTAAAAAATGCATTTTCTTACATTTTCTTACATTTACGGGTTCAGTCGGGACTCCTGGTGACGTTTTGAGACATCTCCTACAACTACAGCACCAGAATTGTACTGCTGAAGCAAGTCCGTTTTTTGGCATTTTTACGACAGGGTCCCCCCTTACGACATTTTAGCAAAAAATGTTTTTCTTAAAAAATGCATTTTCTTACATTTTCTTACATTTACGGGTTTAGTCGGGACTCCTGATGACGTTTTGAGACATCTCCTACAACTACAGCACCAGAATTGTGCTGCTGAAGCAAGTCCGTTTATTGGAAAAAAATTTTGTAAAAAAAAAGTTTTCCCAAAAAAAGCATTTTATGCCATTTTTAGGTTTTGTAGGGACTCCTGATGACGTTTTGAGACATCTCCTACAACTACAGCACCAGAATTGTACTGCTGAAGCAAGTCCGTTTTTTGGCATTTTTACGACAGGGTCCCCCCTTACGACATTTTAGCAAAAAATGTTTTTCTTAAAAAATGCATTTTCTTACATTTTCTTACATTTACGGGTTTAGTCGGGACTCCTGATGACGTTTTGAGACATCTCCTACAACTACAGCACCAGAATTGTGCTGCTGAAGCAAGTCTGTTTTTTGAATTTTTTTTTGTAAAAAAAAGGTTTTCTCAAAAAAAGCATTTTATGCCATTTTTAGGTTTTGTAGGGACTCCTGATGACGTTTTGAGACATCTCCTACAACTACAGCACCAGAATTGTACTGCTGAAGCAAGTCGGTTTTTTGGCATTTTTACGACAGGGTCCCCCCTTACGACATTTTAGCAAAAAATGTTTTTCGTAAAAAATGCATTTTCTAACATTTTCTTACATTTACGGGTTTAGTCGGGACTCCTGATGACGTTTTGAGACATCTCCTACAACTACAGCACCAGAATTGTGCTGCTGAAGCAAGTCTGTTTTTTGAATTTTTTTTTGTAAAAAAAAAGTTTTCCCAAAAAAAGCATTTTATGCCATTTTTAGGTTTTGTAGGGACTCCTGATGACGTTTTGAGACATCTCCTACAACTACAGCACCAGAATTGTACTGCTGAAGCAAGTCTGTTTTTAGCCATTTTTACGACAGGGTCCCCCCTTAAGACATTTTAGCAAAAAATGTTTTTCTTAAAAAATGCATTTTCTTACATTTTCTTACATTTACGGGTTTAGTCGGGACTCCTGTTGACGTTTTGAGACATCTCCTACAACTACAGCACCAGAATTGTGCTGCTGAAGCAAGTCTGTTTTTTAAAAAAATTTTTGTAAAAAAAAAGTTTTCCCAAAAAAAGCATTTTATGCCATTTTTAGGTTTTGTAGGGACTCCTGATGACGTTTTGAGACATCTCCTACAACTACAGCACCAGAATTGTACTGCTGAAGCAAGTCGGTTTTTTGGCATTTTTACGACAGGGTCCCCCCTTACGACATTTTAGCAAAAAATGTTTTTCTTAAAAAATGCATTTTCTTACATTTTCTTACTTTTACGGGTTTAGTCGGGACTCCTGATGACGTTTTGAGACATCTCCTACAACTACAGCACCAGAATTGTGCTGCTGAAGCAAGTCTGTTTTTTGAAATTTTTTTGTAAAAAAAAAGTTTTCCCAAAAAAAGCATTTTATGCCATTTTTAGGTTTTGTAGGGACTCCTGATGACGTTTTGAGACATCTCCTACAACTACAGCACCAGAATTGTACTGCTGAAGCAAGTCGGTTTTTTGAAATTTTTTTGTAAAAAAAAAGTTTTCCCAAAAAAAGCATTTTATGCCATTTTTAGGTTTTGTAGGGACTCCTGATGACGTTTTGAGACATCTCCTACAACTACAGCACCAGAATTGTACTGCTGAAGCAAGTCGGTTTTTTGGCATTTTTACGACAGGGTCCCCCCTTACGACATTTTAGCAAAAAATGTTTTTCGTAAAAAATGCATTTTCTTACATTTTCTTACTTTTACGGGTTTAGTCGGGACTCCTGATGACGTTTTGAGACATCTCCTACAACTACAGCACCAGAATTGTGCTGCTGAAGCAAGTCTGTTTTTTGAATTTTTTTTTGTAAAAAAAAAGTTTTCCCAAAAAAAGCATTTTATGCCATTTTTAGGTTTTGTAGGGACTCCTGATGACGTTTTGAGACATCTCCTACAACTACAGCACCAGAATTGTACTGCTGAAGCAAGTCGGTTTTTTGAAATTTTTTTGTAAAAAAAAAGTTTTCCCAAAAAAAGCATTTTATGCCATTTTTAGGTTTTGTAGGGACTCCTGATGACGTTTTGAGACATCTCCTACAACTACAGCACCAGAATTGTACTGCTGAAGCAAGTCGGTTTTTTGGCATTTTTACGACAGGGTCCCCCCTTACGACATTTTAGCAAAAAATGTTTTTCGTAAAAAATGCATTTTCTTACATTTTCTTACTTTTACGGGTTTAGTCGGGACTCCTGATGACGTTTTGAGACATCTCCTACAACTACAGCACCAGAATTGTGCTGCTGAAGCAAGTCTGTTTTTTGAATTTTTTTTTGTAAAAAAAAAGTTTTCTCAAAAAAAGCATTTTATGCCATTTTTAGGTTTTGTAGGGACTCCTGATGACGTTTTGAGACATCTCCTACAACTACAGCACCAGAATTGTACTGCTGAAGCAAGTCGGTTTTTTGGCATTTTTACGACAGGGCCCCTTACGACATTTTAGCAAAAAATGTTTTTCGAAAAAATGCATTTTCTAACATTTTCTTACATTTACGGGTTTAGTCGGGACTCCTGATGACGTTTTGAGACATCTCCTACAACTACAGCACCAGAATTGTGCTGCTGAAGCAAGTCTGTTTTTTGAATTTTTTTTTGTAAAAAAAAAGTTTTCCCAAAAAAAGCATTTTATGCCATTTTTAGGTTTAGTCGGGACTCCTGATGACGTTTTGAGACATCTCCTACAACTACAGCACCAGAATTGTACTGCTGAAGCAAGTCTGTTTTTAGCCATTTTTACGACAGGGTCCCCCCTTACGACATTTTAGCAAAAAATGTTTTTCTTAAAAAATGCATTTTCTTACATTTTCTTACATTTACGGGTTTAATCGGGACTCCTGTTGACGTTTTGAGACATCTCCTACAACTACAGCACCAGAATTGTGCTGCTGAAGCAAGTCTGTTTTTTAAAAAAATTTTTGTAAAAAAAAAGTTTTCCCAAAAAAAGCATTTTATGCCATTTTTAGGTTTTGTAGGGACTCCTGATGACGTTTTGAGACATCTCCTACAACTACAGCACCAGAATTGTACTGCTGAAGCAAGTCTGTTTTTAGCCATTTTTACGACAGGGTCCCCCCTTAAGACATTTTAGCAAAAAATGTTTTTCTTAAAAAATGCATTTTCTTACATTTTCTTACATTTACGGGTTTAGTCGGGACTCCTGTTGACGTTTTGAGACATCTCCTACAACTACAGCACCAGAATTGTGCTGCTGAAGCAAGTCTGTTTTTTAAAAAAATTTTTGTAAAAAAAAAGTTTTCCCAAAAAAAGCATTTTATGCCATTTTTAGGTTTTGTAGGGACTCCTGATGACGTTTTGAGACATCTCCTACAACTACAGCACCAGAATTGTACTGCTGAAGCAAGTCGGTTTTTTGGCATTTTTACGACAGGGTCCCCCCTTACGACATTTTAGCAAAAAATGTTTTTCTTAAAAAATGCATTTTCTTACATTTTCTTACTTTTACGGGTTTAATCGGGACTCCTGATGACGTTTTGAGACATCTCCTACAACTACAGCACCAGAATTGTGCTGCTGAAGCAAGTCTGTTTTTTGAAATTTTTTTGTAAAAAAAAAGTTTTCCCAAAAAAAGCATTTTATGCCATTTTTAGGTTTTGTAGGGACTCCTGATGACGTTTTGAGACATCTCCTACAACTACAGCACCAGAATTGTACTGCTGAAGCAAGTCGGTTTTTTGAAATTTTTTTGTAAAAAAAAAGTTTTCCCAAAAAAAGCATTTTATGCCATTTTTAGGTTTTGTAGGGACTCCTGATGACGTTTTGAGACATCTCCTACAACTACAGCACCAGAATTGTACTGCTGAAGCAAGTCGGTTTTTTGGCATTTTTACGACAGGGTCCCCCCTTACGACATTTTAGCAAAAAATGTTTTTCGTAAAAAATACATTTTCTTACTTTTACGGGTTTAGTCGGGACTCCTGATGACGTTTTGAGACATCTCCTACAACTACAGCACCAGAATTGTGCTGCTGAAGCAAGTCTGTTTTTTGAATTTTTTTTTGTAAAAAAAAAGTTTTCCCAAAAAAAGCATTTTATGCCATTTTTAGGTTTTGTAGGGACTCCTGATGACGTTTTGAGACATCTCCTACAACTACAGCACCAGAATTGTACTGCTGAAGCAAGTCGGTTTTTTGAAATTTTTTTGTAAAAAAAAAGTTTTCCCAAAAAAAGCATTTTATGCCATTTTTAGGTTTTGTAGGGACTCCTGATGACGTTTTGAGACATCTCCTACAACTACAGCACCAGAATTGTACTGCTGAAGCAAGTCGGTTTTTTGGCATTTTTACGACAGGGTCCCCCCTTACGACATTTTAGCAAAAAATGTTTTTCGTAAAAAATGCATTTTCTTACATTTTCTTACTTTTACGGGTTTAGTCGGGACTCCTGATGACGTTTTGAGACATCTCCTACAACTACAGCACCAGAATTGTGCTGCTGAAGCAAGTCTGTTTTTTGAATTTTTTTTTGTAAAAAAAAAGTTTTCTCAAAAAAAGCATTTTATGCCATTTTTAGGTTTTGTAGGGACTCCTGATGACGTTTTGAGACATCTCCTACAACTACAGCACCAGAATTGTACTGCTGAAGCAAGTCTGTTTTTAGCCATTTTTACGACAGGGTCCCCCCTTACGACATTTTAGCAAAAAATGTTTTTCTTAAAAAATGCATTTTCTTACATTTTCTTACATTTACGGGTTTAGTCGGGACTCCTGTTGACGTTTTGAGACATCTCCTACAACTACAGCACCAGAATTGTGCTGCTGAAGCAAGTGTGTTTTTTAAAAAAATTTTTGTAAAAAAAAAGTTTTCCCAAAAAAAGCATTTTATGCCATTTTTAGGTTTTGTAGGGACTCCTGATGACGTTTTGAGACATCTCCTACAACTACAGCACCAGAATTGTACTGCTGAAGCAAGTCGGTTTTTTGGCATTTTTACGACAGGGTCCCCCCTTACGACATTTTAGCAAAAAATGTTTTTCTTAAAAAATGCATTTTCTTACATTTTCTTACTTTTACGGGTTTAGTCGGGACTTCTGATGACGTTTTGAGACATCTCCTACAACTACAGCACCAGAATTGTGCTGCTGAAGCAAGTCTGTTTTTTGAAATTTTTTTTGTAAAAAAAAAGTTTTCCCAAAAAAAGCATTTTATGCCATTTTTAGGTTTTGTAGGGACTCCTGATGACGTTTTGAGACATCTCCTACAACTACAGCACCAGAATTGTACTGCTGAAGCAAGTCGGTTTTTTGGCATTTTTACGACAGGGTCCCCCCTTACGACATTTTAGCAAAAAATGTTTTTCTTAAAAAATGCATTTTCTTACATTTTCTTACATTTACGGGTTTAGTCGGGACTTCTGATGACGTTTTGAGACATCTCCTACAACTACAGCACCAGAATTGTGCTGCTGAAGCAAGTCCGTTTTTTGGAATTTTTACGACAGGGTCCCCCCTTACGACATTTTAGCAAAAAATGTTTTTCGTAAAAAATGCATTTTCTTACATTTTCTTACATTTACGGGTTTAGTCGGGACTCCTGATGACGTTTTGAGACATCTCCTACAACTACAGCACCAGAATTGTACTGCTGAAGCAAGTCCGTTTTTTGGCATTTTTACGACAGGGTCCCCCCTTACGACATTTTAGCAAAAAATGTTTTTCGTAAAAAATGCATTTTCTTACATTTTCTTACATTTACGGGTTTAGTCGGGACTCCTGATGACGTTTTGAGACATCTCCTACAACTACAGCACCAGAATTGTACTGCTGAAGCAAGTCCGTTTTTTGGCATTTTTACGACATTTTAGCAAAAAATGTTTTTCGTAAAAAATGCATTTTCTTCCATTTTCTTACATTTACGGGTTTAGTCGGGACTCCTGATGACGTTTTGAGACATCTCCTACAACTACCGCACCAGAATTGTGCTGCTGAAGCAAGTCTGTTTTTTGAAACATTTTTTGTAAAAAAAAAGTTTTCCCAAAAAAAGCATTTTATGCCATTTTTAGGTTTTGTAGGGACTCCTGATGACGTTTTGAGACATCTCCTACAACTACAGCACCAGAATTGTACTGCTGAAGCAAGTCGTTTTTTTGGCATTTTTACGACAGGGTCCCCCCTTACGACATTTTAGCAAAAAATGTTTTTTTAAAAAAATGCATTTTCTTACATTTTCTTACATTTACGGGTTTAGTCGGGACTCCTGATGACGTTTTGAGACATCTCCTACAACTACAGCACCAGAATTGTGCTGCTGAAGCAAGTCTGTTTTTTGAATTTTTTTTTGTAAAAAAAAAGTTTCCCAAAAAAAGCATTTTATGCCATTTTTAGGTTTTGTAGGGACTCCTGATGACGTTTTGAGACATCTCCTACAACTACAGCACCAGAATTGTACTGCTGAAGCAAGTCGGTTTTTTGGCATTTTTACGACAGGGTCCCCCCTTACGACATTTTAGCAAAAAATGTTTTTCGTAAAAAATGCATTTTCTTACATTTACGGGTTTAGTCGGGACTCCTGATGACGTTTTGAGACATCTCCTACAACTACAGCACCAAAATTGTGCTGCTGAAGCAAGTCTGTTTTTTGAAATTTTTTTTGTAAAAAAAAAGTTTTCCCAAAAAAAGCATTTTATGCCATTTTTAGGTTTTGTAGGGACTCCTAAAGACGTTTTGAGACATCTCCTACAACTACAGCACCAGAATTGTACTGCTGAAGCAAGTCGGTTTTTTGGCATTTTTACGACAGGGTCCCCCCTTACGACATTTTAGCAAAAAATGTTTTTCTTAAAAAATGCATTTTCTTACATTTTCTTACATTTACGGGTTTAGTCGGGACTCCTGATGACGTTTTGAGACATCTCCTACAACTACAGCACCAGAATTGTGCTGCTGAAGCAAGTCCGTTTTTTGGAATTTTTTTTTGTAAAAAAAAAGTTTTCCCAAAAAAAGCATTTTATGCCATTTTTAGGTTTTGTAGGGACTCCTGATGACGTTTTGAGACATCTCCTACAACTACAGCACCAGAATTGTACTGCTGAAGCAAGTCGGTTTTTTGGCATTTTTACGACAGGGTCCCCCCTTACGACATTTTAGCAAAAAATGTTTTTCGTAAAAAATGCATTTTCTTACATTTTCTTACATTTACGGGTTTAGTCGGGACTCCTGATGACGTTTTGAGACATCTCCTACAACTACAGCACCAGAATTGTGCTGCTGAAGCAAGTCTGTTTTTTGAAATTTTTTTTGTAAAAAAAAAGTTTTCCCAAAAAAAGCATTTTATGCCATTTTTAGGTTTTGTAGGGACTCCTGATGACGTTTTGAGACATCTCCTACAACTACAGCACCAGAATTGTACTGCTGAAGCAAGTCGGTTTTTTGGCATTTTTACGACAGGGTCCCCCCTTACGACATTTTAGCAAAAAATGTTTTTCTTAAAAAATGCATTTTCTTACATTTTCTTACATTTACGGGTTTAGTCGGGACTCCTGATGACGTTTTGAGACATCTCCTACAACTACAGCACCAGAATTGTGCTGCTGAAGCAAGTCCGTTTTTTGGAATTTTTTTTTGTAAAAAAAAAGTTTTCCCAAAAAAAGCATTTTATGCCATTTTTAGGTTTTGTAGGGACTCCTGATGACGTTTTGAGACATCTCCTACAACTACAGCACCAGAATTGTACTGCTGAAGCAAGTCGGTTTTTTGGCATTTTTACGACAGGGTCCCCCCTTACGACATTTTAGCAAAAAATGTTTTTCGTAAAAAATGCATTTTCTTACATTTTCTTACTTTTACGGGTTTAGTCGGGACTCCTGATGACGTTTTGAGACATCTCCTACAACTACAGCAACAGAATTGTGCTGCTGAAGCAAGTCTGTTTTTTGAATTTTTTTTTGTAAAAAAAAAGTTTTCCCAAAAAAAGCATTTTATGCCATTTTTAGGTTTTGTAGGGACTCCTGATGACGTTTTAAGACATCTCCTACAACTACAGCACCAGAATTGTGCTGCTGAAGCAAGTCAGTTTTTTGGAATTTTTACGACAGGGTCCCCCCTTACGACATTTTAGCAAAAAATGTTTTTCGTAAAAAATGCATTTTCTTACATTTACGGGTTTAGTCGGGACTCCTGATGACGTTTTGAGACATCTCCTACAACTACAGCACCAGAATTGTACTGCTGAAGCAAGTCGGTTTTTTGGCATTTTTACGACAGGGTCCCCCCTTACGACATTTTAGCAAAAAATGTTTTTCTTAAAAAATGCATTTTCTTACATTTTCTTACATTTACGGGTTTAGTCGGGACTCCTGATGACGTTTTGAGACCTCTCCTACAACTACAGCACCAGAATTGTGCTGCTGAAGCAATTCTGTTTTTTGAAATTTTTTTTGTAAAAAAAAAGTTTTCCCAAAAAAAGCATTTTATGCCATTTTTAGGTTTTGTAGGGACTCCTGATGACGTTTTGAGACATCTCCTACAACTACAGCACCAGAATTGTACTGCTGAAGCAAGTCAGTTTTTTGGAATTTTTACGACAGGGTCCCCCCTTACGACATTTTAGCAAAAAATGTTTTTCGTAAAAAATGCATTTTCTTACATTTACGGGTTTAGTCGGGACTCCTGATGACGTTTTGAGACATCTCCTACAACTACAGCACCAGAATTGTGCTGCTGAAGCAAGTCTGTTTTTTGAATTTTTTTTTGTAAAAAAAAAGTGTTCCCAAAAAAAGCATTTTATGCCATTTTTAGGTTTTGTAGGGACTCCTGATGACGTTTTGAGACATCTCCTACAACTACAGCACCAGAATTGTACTGCTGAAGCAAGTCGGTTTTTTGGCATTTTTACGACAGGGTCCCCCCTTACGACATTTTAGCAAAAAATGTTTTTCTTAAAAAATGCATTTTCTTACATTTTCTTACATTTACGGGTTTAGTCGGGACTCCTGATGACGTTTTGAGACATCTCCTACAACTACAGCACCAGAATTGTGCTGCTGAAGCAAGTCCGTTTTTTGGAAAAAATTTTTGTAAAAAAAAGGTTTTCCCAAAAAAAGCATTTTATGCCATTTTTAGGTTTTATAGGGACTCCTGATGACGTTTTGAGACATCTCCTACAACTACAGCACCAGAATTGTACTGCTGAAGCAAGTCGGTTTTTTGGCATTTTTACGACAGGGTCCCCCCTTACGACATTTTAGCAAAAAATGTTTTTCTTAAAAAATGCATTTTCTTACATTTTCTTACATTTACGGGTTTAGTCGGGACTCCTGATGACGTTTTGAGACATCTCCTACAACTACAGCACCAGAATTGTGCTGCTGAAGCAAGTCTGTTTTTTGAAATTTTTTTTGTAAAAAAAAAGTTTTCCCAAAAAAAGCATTTTATGCCATTTTTAGGTTTTGTAGGGACTCCTAAAGACGTTTTGAGACATCTCCTACAACTACAGCACCAGAATTGTACTGCTGAAGCAAGTCGGTTTTTTGGCATTTTTACGACAGGGTCCCCCCTTACGACATTTTAGCAAAAAATGTTTTTCTTAAAAAATGCATTTTCTTACATTTTCTTACATTTACGGGTTTAGTCGGGACTCCTGATGACGTTTTGAGACATCTCCTACAACTACAGCACCAGAATTGTGCTGCTGAAGCAAGTCCGTTTTTTGGAATTTTTTTTTGTAAAAAAAAAGTTTTCCCAAAAAAAGCATTTTATGCCATTTTTAGGTTTTGTAGGGACTCCTGATGACGTTTTGAGACATCTCCTACAACTACAGCACCAGAATTGTACTGCTGAAGCAAGTCGGTTTTTTGGCATTTTTACGACAGGGTCCCCCCTTACGACATTTTAGCAAAAAATGTTTTTCTTAAAAAATGCATTTTCTTACATTTTCTTACATTTACGGGTTTAGTCGGGACTCCTGATGACGTTTTGAGACATCTCCTACAACTACAGCACCAGAATTGTGCTGCTGAAGCAAGTCTGTTTTTTGAAATTTTTTTTGTAAAAAAAAAGTTTTCCCAAAAAAAGCATTTTATGCCATTTTTAGGTTTTGTAGGGACTCCTGATGACGTTTTGAGACATCTCCTACAACTACAGCACCAGAATTGTACTGCTGAAGCAAGTCGGTTTTTTGGCATTTTTACGACAGGGTCCCCCCTTACGACATTTTAGCAAAAAATGTTTTTCTTAAAAAATGCATTTTCTTACATTTTCTTACATTTACGGGTTTAGTCGGGACTCCTGATGACGTTTTGAGACATCTCCTACAACTACAGCACCAGAATTGTGCTGCTGAAGCAAGTCCGTTTTTTGGAATTTTTTTTTGTAAAAAAAAAGTTTTCCCAAAAAAAGCATTTTATGCCATTTTTAGGTTTTGTAGGGACTCCTGATGACGTTTTGAGACATCTCCTACAACTACAGCACCAGAATTGTACTGCTGAAGCAAGTCGGTTTTTTGGCATTTTTACGACAGGGTCCCCCCTTACGACATTTTAGCAAAAAATGTTTTTCGTAAAAAATGCATTTTCTTACATTTTCTTACTTTTACGGGTTTAGTCGGGACTCCTGATGACGTTTTGAGACATCTCCTACAACTACAGCAACAGAATTGTGCTGCTGAAGCAAGTCTGTTTTTTGAATTTTTTTTTGTAAAAAAAAAGTTTTCCCAAAAAAAGCATTTTATGCCATTTTTAGGTTTTGTAGGGACTCCTGATGACGTTTTAAGACATCTCCTACAACTACAGCACCAGAATTGTGCTGCTGAAGCAAGTCAGTTTTTTGGAATTTTTACGACAGGGTCCCCCCTTACGACATTTTAGCAAAAAATGTTTTTCGTAAAAAATGCATTTTCTTACATTTACGGGTTTAGTCGGGACTCCTGATGACGTTTTGAGACATCTCCTACAACTACAGCACCAGAATTGTACTGCTGAAGCAAGTCGGTTTTTTGGCATTTTTACGACAGGGTCCCCCCTTACGACATTTTAGCAAAAAATGTTTTTCTTAAAAAATGCATTTTCTTACATTTACGGGTTTAGTCGGGACTCCTGATGACGTTTTGAGACCTCTCCTACAACTACAGCACCAGAATTGTGCTGCTGAAGCAATTCTGTTTTTTGAAATTTTTTTTGTAAAAAAAAAGTTTTCCCAAAAAAAGCATTTTATGCCATTTTTAGGTTTTGTAGGGACTCCTGATGACGTTTTGAGACATCTCCTACAACTACAGCACCAGAATTGTACTGCTGAAGCAAGTCAGTTTTTTGGAATTTTTACGACAGGGTCCCCCCTTACGACATTTTAGCAAAAAATGTTTTTCGTAAAAAATGCATTTTCTTACATTTACGGGTTTAGTCGGGACTCCTGATGACGTTTTGAGACATCTCCTACATCTACAGCACCAGAATTGTGCTGCTGAAGCAAGTCTGTTTTTTGAATTTTTTTTTGTAAAAAAAAAGTGTTCCCAAAAAAAGCATTTTATGCCATTTTTAGGTTTTGTAGGGACTCCTGATGACGTTTTGAGACATCTCCTACAACTACAGCACCAGAATTGTACTGCTGAAGCAAGTCGGTTTTTTGGCATTTTTACGACAGGGTCCCCCCTTACGACATTTTAGCAAAAAATGTTTTTCTTAAAAAATGCATTTTCTTACATTTACGGGTTTAGTCGGGACTCCTGATGACGTTTTGAGACATCTCCTACAACTACAGCACCAGAATTGTGCTGCTGAAGCAAGTCCGTTTTTTGGAATTTTTTTTTGTAAAAAAAAAGTTTTCCCAAAAAAAGCATTTTATGCCATTTTTAGGTTTTGTAGGGACTCCTGATGACGTTTTGAGACATCTCCTACAACTACAGCACCAGAATTGTACTGCTGAAGCAAGTCCGTTTTTTGGCATTTTTACGACAGGGTCCCCCCTTACGACATTTTAGCAAAAAATGTTTTTCTTAAAAAATGCATTTTCTTACATTTTCTTACATTTACGGGTTTAGTCGGGACTCCTGATGACGTTTTGAGACATCTCCTACAACTACAGCACCAGAATTGTGCTGCTGAAGCAAGTCTGTTTTTTGAATTTTTTTTTGTAAAAAAAAAGTTTTCTCAAAAAAAAGCATTTTATGCCATTTTTAGGTTTTGTAGGGACTCCTGATGACGTTTTGAGACATCTCCTACAACTACAGCACCAGAATTGTACTGCTGAAGCAAGTCGGTTTTTTGGCATTTTTACGACAGGGTCCCCCCTTACGACATTTTAGCAAAAAATGTTTTTCGTAAAAAATGCATTTTCTAACATTGTCTTACATTTACGGGTTTAGTCGGGACTCCTGATGACGTTTTGAGACATCTCCTACAACTACAGCACCAGAATTGTGCTGCTGAAGCAAGTCTGTTTTTTGAATTTTTTTTTGTAAAAAAAAAGTTTTCCCAAAAAAAGCATTTTATGCCATTTTTAGGTTTTGTAGGGACTCCTGATGACGTTTTGAGACATCTCCTACAACTACAGCACCAGAATTGTACTGCTGAAGCAAGTCGGTTTTTTGGCATTTCTCCTACAACTACAGCACCAGAATTGTGCTGCTGAAGCAAGTCTGTTTTTTGAAAAAATTTTTGTAAAAAAAAAGTTTTCCCAAAAAAAGCATTTTATGCCATTTTTAGGTTTTGTAGGGACTCCTGATGACGTTTTGAGACATCTCCTACAACTACAGCACCAGAATTGTACTGCTGAAGCAAGTCGGTTTTTTGGCATTTTTACGACAGGGTCCCCCCTTACGACATTTTAGCAAAAAATGTTTTTCTTAAAAAATGCATTTTCTTACATTTTCTTACATTTACGGGTTTAGTCGGGACTCCTGTTGACGTTTTGAGACATCTCCTACAACTACAGCACCAGAATTGTGCTGCTGAAGCAAGTCTGTTTTTTGAAAAAATTTTTGTAAAAAAAAAGTTTTCCCAAAAAAAGCATTTTATGCCATTTTTAGGTTTTGTAGGGACTCCTGATGACGTTTTGAGACATCTCCTACAACTACAGCACCAGAATTGTACTGCTGAAGCAAGTCGGTTTTTTGGCATTTTTACGACAGGGTCCCCCCTTACGACATTTTAGCAAAAAATGTTTTTCTTAAAAAATGCATTTTCTTACATTTTCTTACATTTACGGGTTTAGTCGGGACTCCTGATGACGTTTTGAGACATCTCCTACAACTACAGCACCAGAATTGTGCTGCTGAAGCAAGTCTGTTTTTTGGCATTTTTACGACAGGGTCCCCCCTTACGACATTTTAGCAAAAAATGTTTTTCTTAAAAAATGCATTTTCTTACATTTTCTTACATTTACGGGTTTAGTCGGGACTCCTGATGACGTTTTGAGACATCTCCTACAACTACAGCACCAGAATTGTGCTGCTGAAGCAAGTCCGTTTTTTGGAATTTTTTTTTGTAAAAAAAAAGTTTTCCCAAAAAAAGCATTTTATGCCATTTTTAGGTTTTGTAGGGACTCCTGATGACGTTTTGAGACATCTCCTACAACTACAGCACCAGAATTGTACTGCTGAAGCAAGTCGGTTTTTTGGCATTTTTACGACAGGGTCCCCCCTTACGACATTTTAGCAAAAAATGTTTTTCGTAAAAAATGCATTTTCTTACATTTTCTTACTTTTACGGGTTTAGTCGGGACTCCTGATGACGTTTTGAGACATCTCCTACAACTACAGCACCAGAATTGTGCTGCTGAAGCAAGTCTGTTTTTTGAATTTTTTTTTGTAAAAAAAAAGTTTTCCCAAAAAAAGCATTTTATGCCATTTTTAGGTTTTGTAGGGACTCCTGATGACGTTTTAAGACATCTCCTACAACTACAGCACCAGAATTGTGCTGCTGAAGCAAGTCAGTTTTTTGGAATTTTTACGACAGGGTCCCCCCTTACGACATTTTAGCAAAAAATGTTTTTCGTAAAAAATGCATTTTCTTACATTTACGGGTTTAGTCGGGACTCCTGATGACGTTTTGAGACATCTCCTACAACTACAGCACCAGAATTGTACTGCTGAAGCAAGTCGGTTTTTTGGCATTTTTACGACAGGGTCCCCCCTTACGACATTTTAGCAAAAAATGTTTTTCTTAAAAAATGCATTTTCTTACATTTTCTTACATTTACGGGTTTAGTCGGGACTCCTGATGACGTTTTGAGACCTCTCCTACAACTACAGCACCAGAATTGTGCTGCTGAAGCAATTCTGTTTTTTGAAATTTTTTTTGTAAAAAAAAAGTTTTCCCAAAAAAAGCATTTTATGCCATTTTTAGGTTTTGTAGGGACTCCTGATGACGTTTTGAGACATCTCCTACAATTACAGCACCAGAATTGTACTGCTGAAGCAAGTCAGTTTTTTGGAATTTTTACGACAGGGTCCCCCCTTACGACATTTTAGCAAAAAATGTTTTTCGTAAAAAATGCATTTTCTTACATTTACGGGTTTAGTCGGGACTCCTGATGACGTTTTGAGACATCTCCTACAACTACAGCACCAGAATTGTGCTGCTGAAGCAAGTCTGTTTTTTGAATTTTTTTTTGTAAAAAAAAAGTTTTCCCAAAAAAAGCATTTTATGCCATTTTTAGGTTTTGTAGGGACTCCTGATGACGTTTTGAGACATCTCCTACAACTACAGCACCAGAATTGTACTGCTGAAGCAAGTCGGTTTTTTGGCATTTTTACGACAGGGTCCCCCCTTACGACATTTTAGCAAAAAATGTTTTTCTTAAAAAATGCATTTTCTTACATTTTCTTACATTTACGGGTTTAGTCGGGACTCCTGATGACGTTTTGAGACATCTCCTACAACTACAGCACCAGAATTGTGCTGCTGAAGCAAGTCCGTTTTTTGGAATTTTTTTTTGTAAAAAAAAAGTTTTCCCAAAAAAAGCATTTTATGCCATTTTTAGGTTTTGTAGGGACTCCTGATTACGTTTTGAGACATCTCCTACAACTACAGCACCAGAATTGTACTGCTGAAGCAAGTCCGTTTTTTGGCATTTTTACGACAGGGTCCCCCCTTACGACATTTTAGCAAAAAATGTTTTTCTTAAAAAATGCATTTTCTTACATTTTCTTACATTTACGGGTTTAGTCGGGACTCCTGATGACGTTTTGAGACATCTCCTACAACTACAGCACCAGAATTGTGCTGCTGAAGCAAGTCTGTTTTTTGAATTTTTTTTTGTAAAAAAAAAGTTTTCTCAAAAAAAGCATTTTATGCCATTTTTAGGTTTTGTAGGGACTCCTGATGACGTTTTGAGACATCTCCTACAACTACAGCACCAGAATTGTACTGCTGAAGCAAGTCGGTTTTTTGGCATTTTTACGACAGGGTCCCCCCTTACGACATTTTAGCAAAAAATGTTTTTCGTAAAAAATGCATTTTCTAACATTTTCTTACATTTACGGGTTTAGTCGGGACTCCTGATGACGTTTTGAGACATCTCCTACAACTACAGCACCAGAATTGTGCTGCTGAAGCAAGTCTGTTTTTTGAATTTTTTTTTGTAAAAAAAAAGTTTTCCCAAAAAAAGCATTTTATGCCATTTTTAGGTTTTGTAGGGACTCCTGATGACGTTTTGAGACATCTCCTACAACTACAGCACCAGAATTGTACTGCTGAAGCAAGTCGGTTTTTTGGCATTTTTACGACAGGGTCCCCCCTTACGACATTTTAGCAAAAAATGTTTTTCGTAAAAAATGCATTTTCTTACATTTTCTTACATTTACGGGTTTAGTCGGGACTCCTGTTGACGTTTTGAGACATCTCCTACAACTACAGCACCAGAATTGTGCTGCTGAAGCAAGTCTGTTTTTTGAAAAATTTTTTGTAAAAAAAAAGTTTTCCCAAAAAAAGCATTTTATGCCATTTTTAGGTTTTGTAGGGACTCCTGATGACGTTTTGAGACATCTCCTACAACTACAGCACCAGAATTGTACTGCTGAAGCAAGTCGGTTTTTTGGCATTTTTACGACAGGGTCCCCCCTTACGACATTTTAGCAAAAAATGTTTTTCTTAAAAAATGCATTTTCTTACATTTTCTTACATTTACGGGTTTAGTCGGGACTCCTGATGACGTTTTGAGACATCTCCTACAACTACAGCACCAGAATTGTGCTGCTGAAGCAAGTCTGTTTTTTGAAAATTTTTTTGTAAAAAAAAAGTTTTCCCAAAAAAAGCATTTTATGCCATTTTTAGGTTTTGTAGGGACTCCTGATGACGTTTTGAGACATCTCCTACAACTACAGCACCAGAATTGTACTGCTGAAGCAAGTCGGTTTTTTGGCATTTTTACGACAGGGTCCCCCCTTACGACATTTTAGCAAAAAATGTTTTTCGTAAAAAATGCATTTTCTTACATTTTCTTACTTTTACGGGTTTAGTCGGGACTCCTGATGACGTTTTGAGACATCTCCTACAACTACAGCACCAGAATTGTGCTGCTGAAGCAAGTCTGTTTTTTGAATTTTTTTTTGTAAAAAAAAAGTTTTCCCAAAAAAAGCATTTTATGCCATTTTTAGGTTTTGTAGGGACTCCTGATGACGTTTTGAGACATCTCCTACAACTACAGCACCAGAATTGTACTGCTGAAGCAAGTCGGTTTTTTGGCATTTTTACGACAGGGTCCCCCCTTACGACATTTTAGCAAAAAAATTTTTTCGTAAAAAATGCATTTTCTTACATTTTCTTACTTTTACGGGTTTAGTCGGGACTCCTGATGACGTTTTGAGACATCTCCTACAACTACAGCACCAGAATTGTGCTGCTGAAGCAAGTCTGTTTTTTGAATTTTTTTTTGTAAAAAAAAAGTTTTCCCAAAAAAAGCATTTTATGCCATTTTTAGGTTTTGTAGGGACTCCTGATGACGTTTTAAGACATCTCCTACAACTACAGCACCAGAATTGTGCTGCTGAAGCAAGTCAGTTTTTTGGAATTTTTACGACAGGGTCCCCCCTTACGACATTTTAGCAAAAAATGTTTTTCGTAAAAAATGCATTTTCTTACATTTACGGGTTTAGTCGGGACTCCTGATGACGTTTTGAGACATCTCCTACAACTACAGCACCAGAATTGTACTGCTGAAGCAAGTCGGTTTTTTGGCATTTTTACGACAGGGTCCCCCCTTACGACATTTTAGCAAAAAATGTTTTTCTTAAAAAATGCATTTTCTTACATTTTCTTACATTTACGGGTTTAGTCGGGACTCCTGATGACGTTTTGAGACATCTCCTACAACTACAGCACCAGAATTGTGCTGCTGAAGCAATTCTGTTTTTTGAAATTTTTTTTGTAAAAAAAAAGTTTTCCCAAAAAAAGCATTTTATGCCATTTTTAGGTTTTGTAGGGACTCCTGATGACGTTTTGAGACATCTCCTACAACTACAGCACCAGAATTGTACTGCTGAAGCAAGTCAGTTTTTTGGAATTTTTACGACAGGGTCCCCCCTTACGACATTTTAGCAAAAAATGTTTTTCGTAAAAAATGCATTTTCTTACATTTTCTTACATTTACGGGTTTAGTCGGGACTCCTGATGACGTTTTGAGACATCTCCTACAACTACAGCACCAGAATTGTGCTGCTGAAGCAAGTCTGTTTTTTGAAAAATTTTTTGTAAAAAAAAAGTTTTCCCAAAAAAAGCATTTTATGCCATTTTTAGGTTTTCTAGGGACTCCTGATGACGTTTTGAGACATCTCCTACAACTACAGCACCAGAATTGTACTGCTGAAGCAAGTCGGTTTTTTGGCATTTTTACGACAGGGTCCCCCCTTACGACATTTTAGCAAAAAATGTTTTTCTTAAAAAATGCATTTTCTTACATTTTCTTACATTGACGGGTTTAGTCGGGACTCCTGATGACGTTTTGAGACATCTCCTACAACTACAGCACCAGAATTGTACTGCTGAAGCAAGTCCGTTTTTTGGCATTTTTACGACAGGGTCCCCCCTTACGACATTTTAGCAAAAAATGTTTTTCGTAAAAAATGCATTTTCTTACATTTTCTTACATTTACGGGTTTAGTCGGGACTCCTGATGACGTTTTGAGACATCTCCTACAACTACAGCACCAGAATTGTACTGCTGAAGCAAGTCCGTTTTTTGGCATTTTTACGACAGGGTCCCCCCTTACGACATTTTAGCAAAAAATGTTTTTCGTAAAAAATGCATTTTCTTACATTTTCTTACATTTACGGGTTTAGTCGGGACTCCTGATGACGTTTTGAGACATCTCCTACAACTACCGCACCAGAATTGTGCTGCTGAAGCAAGTCTGTTTTTTGAAACATTTTTTGTAAAAAAAAAGTTTTCCCAAAAAAAGGATTTTATGCCATTTTTAGGTTTTGTAGGGACTCCTGATGACGTTTTGAGACATCTCCTACAACTACAGCACCAGAATTGTACTGCTGAAGCAAGTCGGTTTTTTGGCATTTTTACGACAGGGTCCCCCCTTACGACATTTTAGCAAAAAATGTTTTTCTTAAAAAATGCATTTTCTTACATTTTCTTACATTGACGGGTTTAGTCGGGACTCCTGATGACGTTTTGAGACATCTCCTACAACTACAGCACCAGAATTGTACTGCTGAAGCAAGTCCGTTTTTTGGCATTTTTACGACAGGGTCCCCCCTTACGACATTTTAGCAAAAAATGTTTTTCGTAAAAAATGCATTTTCTTACATTTTCTTACATTTACGGGTTTAGTCGGGACTCCTGATGACGTTTTGAGACATCTCCTACAACTACAGCACCAGAATTGTACTGCTGAAGCAAGTCGGTTTTTTGGCATTTTTACGACAGGGTCCCCCCTTACGACATTTTAGCAAAAAATGTTTTTCTTAAAAAATGCATTTTCTTACATTTTCTTACATTTACGGGTTTAGTCGGGACTCCTGATGACGTTTTGAGACATCTCCTACAACTACAGCACCAGAATTGTGCTGCTGAAGCAAGTCTGTTTTTTGAATTTTTTTTTGTAAAAAAAAAGTTTTCCCAAAAAAAGTTTTTTATGCCATTTTTAGGTTTTGTAGGGACTCCTGATGACGTTTTGAGACATCTCCTACAACTACAGCACCAGAATTGTACTGCTGAAGCAAGTCGGTTTTTTGGCATTTTTACGACAGGGTCCCCCCTTACGACATTTTAGCAAAAAATGTTTTTCGTAAAAAATGCATTTTCTTACATTTACGGGTTTAGTCGGGACTCCTGATGACGTTTTGAGACATCTCCTACAACTACAGCACCAGAATTGTGCTGCTGAAGCAAGTCTGTTTTTTGAATATTTTTTTGTAAAAAAAAAGTTTTCCCAAAAAAAGCATTTTATGCCATTTTTAGGTTTTGTAGGGACTCCTGATGACGTTTTGAGACATCTCCTACAACTACAGCACCAGAATTGTACTGCTGAAGCAAGTCGGTTTTTTGGCATTTTTACGACAGGGTCCCCCCTTACGACATTTTAGCAAAAAATGTTTTTCGTAAAAAATGCATTTTCTTACATTTTCTTACATTTACGGGTTTAGTCGGGACTCCTGATGACGTTTTGAGACATCTCCTACAACTACAGCACCAGAATTGTGCTGCTGAAGCAAGTCTGTTTTTTGAATTTTTTTTTGTAAAAAAAAAGTTTCCCAAATAAAGCATTTTATGCCATTTTTAGGTTTTGTAGGGACTCCTGATGACGTTTTGAGACATCTCCTACAACTACAGCACCAGAATTGTACTGCTGAAGCAAGTCGGTTTTTTGGCATTTTTACGACAGGGTCCCCCCTTACGACATTTTAGCAAAAAATGTTTTTCTTAAAAAATGCATTTTCTTACATTTTCTTACATTTACGGGTTTAGTCGGGACTCCTGATGACGTTTTGAGACATCTCCTACAACTATAGCACCAGAATTGTGCTGCTGAAGCAAGTCAGTTTTTTGGCATTTTTACGACAGGGTCCCCCCTTACGACATTTTAGCAAAAAATGTTTATCTTAAAAAATGCATTTTCTTACATTTTCTTACATTTACGGGTTTAGTCGGGACTCCTGATGACGTTTTGAGACATCTCCTACAACTACAGCACCAGAATTGTACTGCTGAAGCAAGTCCGTTTTTTGGCATTTTTACGACAGGGTCCCCCCTTACGACATTTTAGCAAAAAATGTTTTTCGTAAAAAATGCATTTTCTTACATTTTCTTACATTTACGGGTTTAGTCGGGACTCCTGATGACGTTTTGAGACATCTCCTACAACTACAGCACCAGAATTGTACTGCTGAAGCAAGTCGGTTTTTTGGCATTTTTACGACAGGGTCCCCCCTTACGACATTTTAGCAAAAAATGTTTTTCGTAAAAAATGCATTTTCTTACATTTTCTTACTTTTACGGGTTTAGTCGGGACTCCTGATGACGTTTTGAGACATCTCCTACAAC